>NC_086017.1:206055000-206374166 GCF_029281585.2 Gorilla gorilla gorilla | reverse complement strand
ATTAGTCCTTTTGGTAAAACCATATTGATTATCTTGAAAGAATACATTGTCAGTTCATTACCTTTTTTTGTTTTGCCATTTATTTTCTCTGTATAAAAATAAATTGAAGTAAAGGAGCATTCATGTTCAGGCTTTTAATTTTTACCAGTTGTTTACCTGTTTGGCACTTACATGAATGTGTAAATAAACCCATCATCTGTATAGTTTTAGTGATAATGCTTCTACAGATTTAGAAGTTTGACTTTTACTCATGTTCTTGATTTCAAGAGCAGTCTGGGACTAGTGATGAAACATGGTAAAAGATAACTCGATTTTTTTGTTTATGTATTTTTTTCTTTTCCTGCCCAAATTTTGTCATTTGGAAGCTCTAATTAGTATGTTAATAATATTTAATAATTTATAAATTTAATATTTACAACAAATATATTTTAAAGTATAATATTTAGAATTTAATAAAATGTGTATTGAGTTATTTCAATTTGAGATACAAAGTGGTACCTTATTTTTCTTAATGAAGCAAGAAATTTTTCTATTTTAAAAACTGTCTTGGCCGGGCGCGGTGGCTCATGCCTGTAATCCCAGCACTTTGGGAGGCTGAGGCAGGTGGATCACTTGAGGTCAGGAGCTCAAGACCAGCTTGGCCAACATGGCGAAACCCCGTCTCTACTAAAAATACAAAAATTAGCTGGGCGTGGTAGTGCATGCCTGTAATCCCAGCTACTCAGGAGACTGAGACAGGAGAATCGCTTGAACTCAGGAGGCGGAGGTTGCAGTGAGCCGAGATCGTGCCATTGCACTCCAACCTGGGCAACAGAGTGAGACTCCATCTCAAAAACAAAAACAAAAAACAAAACAGAAAACTGTCTTGTATTTTGGCTTTGTGGTCAGTTTCTGAATCCAAAGTTAAGTATTTTTTCTATATTTCACAGTCCATGAGCTGTTTTTAAGTCTTACTTTTCCTTTTCTTAGAAATGTTAATAACAACTAGGGCCGGGCGTGGTGGCTCACGCCTGTAGTCCCAGCACTTTGGGAGGCCAAGGTGGGTGGATCGCTTGAGACCAGGAGTTAGAGACCAGCCTGGCCAACATGGTAAAACCTCGTCTCTACTAAAAATACAAAAATTAGCAGGGTGTGGTGGCGTGTGTCTGTAACCCCAGCTACTCTGGAGGTTAAGGTACCAGGATTGCTTGAACCCAGGAAGTGGAAATTTCAGTGAGCCAAGATCGCACCCCTGCACTCCAGCTTGGGCGACAGAGTGAGACTCTGCTTCAAAAAAAACAAAAAAACAAAAAAAACACAATGAAATGTTAATAACAACTAGGATTATTCTTTAGAAATAATTAAAAATTATATTCCCTTTTACTTACGTGATTAAAGTTTTGGTCAATGTTACTAGTTTTTTAAATTTATAATAGCAATGGAGGAGTGATAGTGTCATAAGACACACAAATCTTAGTATAATAATTGAAAAAATGTTTTCTACCTAGGATATATGACGTTTTTCCTTAAGAGATGTGAAATTAAGAGTTTATATTTTCTTTCCTCAGTTTATAAAAATTGATGTTATGAAAACGTCATTCAGAAGCAGATAGATGGCAGAGGAACTGGGTTTCAGAAATACATATGATCCTTAGGTTAATAATCAGAGGGCTAGGTCTTTGACAACAACATAAGTTTTAATACTATTTTTAGAAGATATTGTCCTAAGATGCAGCTGGTCAAGAGAAGTTAATTTTTTGAAGCCCTCAGAACCGTGAAAAGTTTACATAATTTGTTGTTTAGTAAAACTCTTGGTAGCTTTCATCAAATTACAGAATTTACTATGATATAAAACAAATGATTTTGTATTACTGCAGTTCACCCTACTTCAAATGATTTTTACACAAATGCTTTCATCAGTGTCAGAGATTGTTTCCATTGCATGTCATCCCATGTGGCAGGGTTGCACCATTTTGTTTGTTTGTAGGTATTTCCTTAACATTTCTAACCAACTATCTGTCCCAAAGTAAAGAAACCCAGAAGTTCTTCCTTTTCTAGCCTACCTCTTGATGATTTGCATTTAGAGGCAACCTAGCTCATTTTATCTAGATGCTTATTTAACAAATGTCTTTTTTAATGGTAAAGGCGATTCCTCTTTAAGTGACAAGAAAACCTAAGTCTGTCTAGTAAATGGCTTAAAAGTGGAAAAGCATCTTCTAGTCATGAGATGAGAACAGCTTTGGATAATTAACTTAATTTTTAAAAATAGAAATTCTAAATGTCTAAATACAATTTCTAATGCTTCATATTAGTATCAATGAAAAGGTAGAATATCTGCTAATTGATTAATAACTAATGTTACAATAGAAATCATCTCACATGAAACTAATTTTAAAATAATGATTCAAATACTGTTTTACCTTTCATGCTTGATAAGAAGTTTTGCTTTCTTTTCTGAATGGCTTTTGGCTGTGAATTTTTTTTATGCCTTTAGGTCTTTTATTGTTTTAATAAATTAGAATTAGTAAATATGTAATACATAGCTTAGATTTTTCTTCTAAAAAAGATCATAAGTAAATTGTTTGTCTAATAATTTACAGTAATGAGCAGAACCATATAAATAGTTGAGTGAATCATTTGTAGTAATAACTTTGATTATTTTACTTAGGAGTATTTTATATGAAAGTAAGGCCAAGCTAATTTGTGATTATCTCTTGTTAGATGTCGGTTCTGACATGATTAGTTTTCTGTTTTGCTTATCAAATCAAACTCTTACTGAATTATCTGCTGAAAAGTTGAAAATAAAGCACAATTTATTTCAATGTTTTTCTGTATACAAGTGGATACTTTTTTTTTTTTTTGAGACGGAGTCTTGCTCGGTCGCCCAGGCTGGAGTGCAATGGCGTGATCTCGGCTCACTGCAACCTCTGCCTCCCGGGTTCAAGTGGTTCTCCTGCCTCAGCCTCCTGAGTAGCTGGGATTACAGGCGCCTGCTGCCATGCCCAGCTAATTTTTGTATATTTTATTAGAGGCTAGGTTTCACCATGTTGGTCAGGCTGGTCTCGAACTCCTGACCTCAGGTGATCCACTGGCTTTGGCCTCCCAAAGTGCTGGGATTACAGGCGTGAGCCACCGTGCCTGGCCACAAGTGGATACTTTTATTCACAATATACATTTATGCCAACTTTATGAGAAAAGCAATTATTTCTGGGGAAAGAGTTCAGTTATTTTTGAGGAACTGTAAATTTGTACTTTAAAACAGTTATTATTTGGTGATAGCATAAAGGATAACTGCTTTTGTTAGGATGTAAATTTATGACATGAAATTAATCAAAATGTAGTACTTTAATTTTCCTAACCTGTGGTTTTAAAATGTTTGTTCTTTACTTTCAGTAGTTTTCCCATGTTAGAATCAGTTTATATAAAGCAAAATAATACAGTGGACTTCTCAAAACATAGTTACCACAATGTGATTTCCAGTGCTTTCTCAAATATTTCATTTCTAACAACAATGGAAATAAATTATGTTTATGAAAACTTAATCTATTTTGTGTTTCTGTAGGCGCTGGTTTTCAATACAGAATAATCAGTTGGTTTACCAGAAAAAATTTAAGGTAGGTGTTAATAAGTGAAACCCCAGTGAGTTACCAATTTCAGTTATTTATCTGTTTTGGTAAACATTGAAGTCTATAGATACTCATTTGTGTAAAATTAATGTAATTACTTATTAGTTTTATGTTTGAGCAGGTATAAGAGGACTCTAGGGTGGAAAATATCAACATTTAATTCTTAAAAGCAAAGTGATTTGAATCCTGAGTTCTTAATTCCTTGCTTTGAGATGGATTTTTCTGGGTCACAGGATTTTTAAAAATGTTTTGGTAGCTTTTAAATGGTATATATTAGTTGTGCGTACTTTTGTGGTACATGTGCTATTTTGATACTTGTATACAATGTGTGATGATCAAATCAGGGTAACTGGGGTATCCATCACCTCAAACATTTTTGTCTTAGGAACATTACAAATCTCCTCTCCTAGCCGTTTTGAAATATACAACATACTTTTATTTCTTTATATGTATCTTTGTCTAGTCCGTGACAGAAATAACACTGCCATTCCATAGCACTATTTTGAAGATGAAAGAGAGGGTGCCTTTTAAATAATGTCACAATAGGGCCAAAGGTGATAGGACAGAATGGTTAAAAATTACATTAATTAAAATGTAAGCTGAAAGTAATTTAAATAGAGCTCCTTAAATTTGTTAATATCGTTTTATATGTTTGTTTTCCTGAACCTTATTTTAAGGATGAGGAAGTTTTATTTATAGGAAAGACATATTGGGATTACATGTCAGTTGAGAATATGAAAATAACTAGAAACAAAAGAATGAATCATTAGTTAATGGATAACTTGCTTTTCACCTAGTTACTTTTTATGAATGATATTCTGTAAACTGCAGATTTCAAATCTCTACTCTTGAGATGACACAATATGAAATTTTACTTGCTTGGTTCTATGGTAGCAGGTTTGTATGACAGAAGCCCTTTAATCAGCTAATTATTAGTTCATGGTTTCTTCTATTCTGATAAACTTGGTTTTGAATTTATATTTTTATTAAACAGTAGAAAGTGATAAAATCTTTCTGATTCTCCTAGGCATTTTAAGAAGTTATAGCTTTCTTTGAGGTATTTGAAACTTGACTGAATAAAAGCTTCTCTTTTGGAGGAAAGTAGCTTTTATTATATGTGAGTGGGGACCAGGAGAGTGGATATAAAAGAAAATGGAAGAAAAGCCACAGAACATTAACATTTATTGAGCATCTACTAAGTGTCAAGTGTTGGACCAGGCTCTTTATATGTAAACAATTTCATTTAATCTCTATATAATTTATGAGATAGATACAGTTATTAACAGGACAAAATTACTTTTATGTCTATATTGATAACCCGTTTCTAAAATAAAATATAAATCTTGAAAATTAGACCAGTTATGCCAAGTAATATTTTTAAGTATTTCATTATTGGTAGTATTAAAACCTAAGTGGAAAAATATGGAAATTTGGTTTCCTCACTGTAGGATAATCCGACTGTAGTAGTTGAAGACCTCAGGCTTTGCACAGTGAAACATTGTGAAGACATAGAGCGACGATTCTGCTTTGAGGTGGTCTCGCCAACAAAGTAAGTGGTTCTAAAGGATCTGTGATTTGCTTTTATGTTTTTATAGTTTGTCTTAAAGAACTTTCCAGAGTAGAGAAATTTACATTTGTCTGTATCTGTGCTAAAGAGAAAAAAAAGTTTTAAAAATAAATTTCAATAATTAATGGTTACAGATATTATAGTCAGGTATTTATGTAACTTCTACCATTTATCCTATTCTTTAAATTCCATAAAGGTGATTTATGGGCTCATATGAAAGTTTTAGCTATTATGATGAATTGAAATCATATGAGTTTCTTTGATAACTATCATTTTATGTTTGTACCCAGTAGAAAAAAAATGAGTGTTTCTATATTTATATGGTAAATTTAAGTGGTTTTTTTTTAAAAAAATATTCAGTGATGGGTTATTTGTTTTTAAGAGATAATTTGTTTCATTGGCACCTTAATTTCTTCGTTAACATACTTTGCCCTAAAGATACATGAAATAAAACCTTCTTTCAACAAATTATATATATTTTTGGCTAGAAAATTATTAAATAGCAAAGTGGAAAAAATATAAAGCTTATAGGGTGTTTTTGGCATTAACTTAGTGTCTGAGAAAACAATATGTTATTTCCTTTTAGAAGTTGCATGCTCCAGGCAGATTCCGAAAAGCTGCGCCAGGCATGGATTAAGGCTGTTCAGACCAGTATTGCTACTGCTTATAGAGAGAAGGGTGATGAATCAGAGGTTAGTAGAGGTATTAGCAATACCAAATAATATATTGCCAAAATTCTTGATTTTAGTTGCAACGTTATATGACTGTATGTAGCATCATTTATTATGGAAGATGATTTTATGTAATTGAGTTTTATTTTTAAAATCTGGATTTAATTTCTTTTTTGTTTATTTCTCTTTATTTCACTTACCATTTTATTTCAGTATTTGTGAATCTATGTTTAATATTTGAATATATGAACCAGATTGGAATAAGGTATTTCCCTGTTAGTGTTTTTCCCCAAAAGTATTGTGCCATTTTAGTTAATTATAAAATAAAATAATGATCATGAAAGGTGTTTAAAACTGAATGAAAGCAAAAAAGGGAAGCATAATATTGTCTCTTAGGTGAAGGCCCCTTAAAAAGATAAGGTGAATATGGGAACTTAGGTCATAGTCTGGCCTCAGTTTCTCAAAGAGCTTACCAAGAAAGTCTTTTGGGCAATGCAGTGAGTGAGTAAATGGGTCCTGAGAAATGGAACTCAGCACTTTTGGGTCATCTGGCAAGACTGTGGCATAGGCTTAGTGATAGATAATTGTTGGGAGTATGGTTAGGGGGATCGACTGCTCTCTAAATTGTATTCCAAAACTTAACCGTGGCCAACTTCCAGCTCCCAAATATAGATCAAAGCAGAACCTTTTCGGGCATGGGATTATGGGGGGATGACTAGCTTGATCCAAGCAGAAAGGCTTAGAGATGAAAGTAGGAATTTGATCAGTAGCCACGTTTACGTGAACTTGTCTGGGTACAAATGATGGGAACATTGACGAAGGGCATGTCGGCAAAGATAGCCCTCAATACGTCTGTCTCTAGAATCACACTTCTCCAGTCTGGACCAGTTGCTCCCTAAGCCTGCAGCATGGCTGTCAGTCTGGGATTTCCTTACAAAATCATTTCCAGAGTTTCTTCTCTTTCCTGTATCCCATATCTTTCTCCTTCTTGGCTTAAGGAAAACTTAAGTACTTTCTCTAGTAGCTTCCTGAAAATGTGAGGCATTTGTGATTCCATGCATATCTGAAAAGGTCTTGATTCTGTCCTCATATTTGATTGGTAGTTTGCTTGGATATTTTAAGATTGGAAATAATCTTGAGAATTTTAGCAGCATTGTTTGTTTTTTAGTTTCCAGTGTCGATGTTGAAGCTTTTCTTATTAATGACCTGCTGTATTTGTCCTCTCCAGTTTCTCTGTATTTTCTGGATTGGTATTATGATTTTCTTATTTTTGTGTCCGTGTGTGTTGTTTTGCTCTACTTTCTGGGAAATCTTCTCAGTTAATCTTCCAAGTCTTCTATTGAATATTTCAGTTCTGCTAGCACATATTTAATTTCCAAGAGCTGTGTTTGTTCACTAAATGTTTATAGATAATAGACCTGTTCTTTTTTCATGGAATCAGTGTTAGAGCTGTGGATCTTAACCATCATTGCATACTATGATATCAGCACACAGGGAGCTTGAAAAACTCCCATTGCTTAGGTACCACCCCAGAACACTTGAATGGAGTTGGGCATCAGTACTTTCACAAGCTTCCTGGGTTAGTTCCATAAACAACCAATGTTGAGAGCTATTGCGTTAGAGGCTTCCTTTGGCTATCTCATCATAAGTGTTAGGCACTAAAAACTTCTTTGGAAGCTCTGAGCACAAAATTAGGACTTTGTTGACTGTGGCCTTTGTCTAAGTCTGGACCATTTGTTGAGGAACAACCATTGTCAGGGTCTTTTTGGCTGATCTGATTTCCCAGAGCAGACTCATTGATCTCCTGCATAGCTGTGAGGGATTGATGGGGAGCTAAGCGCTGGGTATCTTAGCATATTGTATGTATATGTTCATTTAATCCTCTGGCTTCCACCTTTCAGGTGAAGTCGATTCAGAGACTCTCTGCTTTAATCCTCCAGAGAATAACTTCCAGTCATTGTGTTTGTGTAGAGAGCAGTCATCCCCTAGTGGCATGGAGATGGGGGGCAGCGACAATAGGATTGAACTGTCCTGCTTAAACAATCATTCCTCCTATTAATACTTTCGTGAATTGGTGTCATATTCAGTGCTGTGTTCCTTGAAGTGGCTGACCCAAGTTTTGTTGTGTTTGTGTACTTAGTTCTCTAATTTGGTGCAAAAACATTAGCATATAGAGAAAACTTGGGAATGAACCAACATGATTTCTGTAATATAATATTGATATTCTTTCCTTACATAATTGCTAATTCCCATTATCGAACATGTTCTGGTAAAACAAATATTTCTTAAAATTTCGGAATAATCCTAAACTTACAGGGAAGTTTTTTTTTTTTTTTTTGTTTGAGATGGAGTCTCACTCCATTGCCCAGGCTGGTGTGCAGGGGTACGGTCTCAGCTCACTGCAACTTCCACCTCCCAGGTTCAAGCGATTCTCCTGCCTCAGCCTCCCCAGTAGCTAGGATTACAGGCATGTGCCACCATGCCCGGCTAATTTTTTTTTTTGTATTTTTAGTAGAGACAGGGTTTTACCATATTGGCCAGGCTGCTCTCGAACTCCTGACCTTGTGATCCACTCACCTTGGCTTCCCAAAGTGCTGAGATTACAGGCATGAGCTACTTTGCCTGACCTGAAATGTTTTTTAAACCAGAAGACTTTTTATAGACCATATCTGCCATTGTTTAGGATCTAAGTACCACATCTTTGTATTAGGTCATTATGGCCATGTAGCAGGATGGTGGGGAGACAGAGTCTTGCCCTGTTTCCCAGGCTGGAATGCAGCGATGTGATCATAGTTCACTGCAGCCTTGACCTCCTGGGCTCAAGCAGTCCTCCTACCTCAGTCTCCTGAGTAGCTGGGACCACAGGTGCTTACCACCATGTCTAGCTTATTTATTTGTACGTATGTATGTATTTATGTACATATGATGGAGTCTCACTCTGTCACCCAGGCTGGAGTGCGGTGTCATGATCTTGGCTCACTGCAACCTCTGCCTCCTGGGTTTAAGTGATTCTCATGCCTCAGCCTTCTGAGTAGCTGGGACCACAGGTGTGCACCGCCACGCCTAGCTAATTTGTATGTATGTATGTATTTATGTACATATGATGGAGTCTCACTCTGTCACCCAGGCTGGAGTGCAGTGGCATGATCTTGGCTTACTACAACAGCCCCCTCCCGGGTTTAAGCAATTCTCATGCCTCAGCCTTCTGAGTAGCTGGGACCACAGGTGTGCACCACCATGCCTAGCTAATTTGTATGTTTGTATGTATGTATGTATTTACGCTCATATGACGGAGTCTCACTCTGTCACCCAGGTTGGAGTCTCACTCTTGTCAACATGATCTTGGCTCGCTGCAACCTCCGTTTCCTGGGTTTAAGCTATTCTCATGTCTCAGCCTCCTGAGTAGCTGGGATCACAGGTGTGCGCCACCACACCCAGCTAATTTTTTTGTATTTTTAGTAGAGACAGGGTTTCACTGTGTTGGCCAGGCTGGTCTTGAACTCCTGGCCTAAAGTGATCCACCCGCTTCAGCCTCCCAAAGTGTTGGGATTACAGACATGAGCCATTGTGCCCAGACATATTATTTTTTAGAGACAGGCTCTTGCTCTGTTGCCCAGGCTGATCTTGAACACCTGGACCCAAGTGGTCCTCCCGCTTCAGCTTCCTAAAGTGCTGGGATTACAGGTGTGACACTGCTCTCGGCCAAAAAATTAACCTTTTGTTAATCAGCCATCTTTTGCTTTTCTTCTCTTTTACCTAATATCCCTTGAAGTTTTAAATATTGTATGTTCTATATTGGATTCACTCTGTAGTTATAATTTTGTAGTTGATCTCTTCTTTACTATTTATATAAGCTCATACCTTTCCTAGTTACTCACTGCAGTAATTAACTTGCCTTATCCCTGAGAGGTCTGAAAAAAAACAGTGACTAGCTTAAAGTTTATTGAACGCCTTGAAAAAGTGTGGTATAAAACAATAATATTTATTTCATTCTTGAGTTTGAATAATCCCTTACCTATTTCCTCTGTCTCCACCCTGCATGTTAGACTAGTGTTCCCTTTCTCTCTGTCTTCATCTTTTGTACATATGTTCATTGTGTCATTTATTATATATAATTTTAAATGTTTACACGTTTCTCCCCACTGGAATAAAAGCTCACTGACGGAAGAACCTACATCTTTTTATCCTTGAATTTCTAGCTAGACTATTGCTTTGCTTATGCCTGTAACAGGCCTTTAATTTATTGATTGGAAGCTTTAGTTTGGAGCATGTGGTGTGCAACAAAGTATTTCAATCTTTTTTTTTTTTAAAAACAAGTAATTCTTAATTCTTTTAGAAGCTGGATAAGAAATCATCTCCATCCACAGGAAGCCTAGATTCTGGAAATGAGTCCAAAGAGAAATTATTGAAAGGAGAAAGTGCGCTTCAGCGGGTCCAGTGTATCCCTGGCAATGCCAGCTGTTGTGACTGTGGCCTGGCAGATCCACGGTGGGCCAGCATCAACCTGGGCATCACCTTGTGTATCGAGTGCTCCGGAATTCACCGGTGGGTAGGCCTGCCCAGGATGAGAATTTCTTCTTTTGGATAAACACAGATAGAAATGGTTGTTTCACTTGTTAGTTGCCCTTTTCCACTTCCCTAATTTAATCACCAGTTTGTATCTTTGTGCCTTTTAAGAAGTAGTTAAAATCCTGGTTTGTAAAAGCTGTTGAGGACTTTGGTTCATCATTCATTATTAAACAGAAGATCTGTGCCTATGTGTGTATGCTGAGGGCTTTATTAGAGCCTGTGTCACGTTAAAACAGAACCTGCGCAAATACGCAAACAGAGACTTGATAGTAATGCAGTCTTCTTTTTTCCACTTAGGAGCCTTGGGGTTCATTTTTCAAAAGTACGGTCTTTAACTTTAGACACCTGGGAGCCAGAACTTTTAAAGGTAAAAAAAATTTTTGCTTTAAAATATTTCATATTTTCACATGAAAGTGAAGATTTTAGAATCTTGGTTTACAAATGTGTGAGTTCTTCATGCTAACCATGTATGCTAGCTAAATTGTATTGAAACACATCTGAGGCTATTTTGGCAAATTGGGTGTTTTCATTGTAAGTTTTAAAAATGGCTACATTTGGCCGGGTGCAGTGGCTCACGCCTGTAATCCCAGCACTTTAGGAAGCCGAGGCGGGCGGATCATGAGGTCAGGAGATCGAGACCATCCTGGCCAACACGGTGAAACCCCGTCTCTACTAAAAAATACAAAAAATTAGCCGGGCGTGGTGGTGGGTGCCTGTAGTCCCAGCTACTCAGGAGGCTGAGGCAGGAGAATGGCGTGAACCCGGGAGGCAGAGCTTGCAGTGAGCCGAGATCGCGCCACTGCACTCCAGCCTGGGCGACAGAGAGACTCTGTCTCAAAAAAGAAAAAGAAAAAAAGAAAAAAAAAAAAGGCTATATTTATATATAGCACTCTTAACTCCAGGTTAGTTCACTGTTCTTGTTTTCCTTGAGACAAGGTCTTTGCTCCCTTGTGCAGGCTGTGTAGTGGCACCATCACAGCTTACTGCAGCCTGGACTTCCTTGGCTCAAAGAATCCTCGTGCTGCAGACCCTCCAAGCAATTGACACCACAGATGCATGCCACCATGCCTGGCTAATTTTTGTATTTTTCGTAGAGACAGGGTTTCACCATGTTGCCCAGACTGGCCTTGTACTCCTGGCCTCAAGCAGTCCATCTACCTCGGCCTCCCAAAGTGCTGGGACTACAGGTGTGAGCCACTACCCTTGGCCCAGTTCAGATTCTATGCCTTAATTTTAATCTTTTCTGATTAGATTCTTATTAAATATATAAGAGGGCTATTGCTATACTAAACTTCATAATGGATTAGAAAAGCTTTTGACACCATTGGGTTGTTTTAGCATACGATGATTTGCAAATTTACATTTGTCAGGTTAGGAGTCATCATACCAAGTCTTCCTTTTTTCCCTGTGTCTAAGAATTTATATCTATGAAAATGTCATAAATAATTTTAGACCACTGCCGGTTTCTGATAAGATTTACAAAATTCGAAATAGTAGTATAATCCTTTTAATTCCTGCCATCTAGTTTACCATATTGTAGAAAATAGATGAGTTTAAGGGTTGGAGTATATGCTCATTTGTTTCTGTCTGAAACCTGTGGCTGGGTGCGGTGGCTCATGCCTGTAATCCCAGCACTTTGGGAGGCCAAGGTGGGCGGATCACTTGAGGTCAGGAGTTTGAAACCAGCCTCGCCAACATGGTGAAACTGTCTGTATTAAAAATACAAACATTAGCCGGGCGTGGTGGCACACACCTGTAGTCCCAGCTACTCGAGAGGCTGAGGCAGGAGAATCACTTGAATCCAGGAGGCAGAGGTTGCAGTGAGCCGAGATTGCACCACTGCACTCCGGCCTGGGCAACAGAGGAAGACTGTGTCTCAAAAAAAAAAAAAAAAAAAGAAAAAGAAAAAAGACGGAAAGTAGATACTAATTCCCATTCTTTTTAAAATAGAATGTTTTTAATTTTTTTTGAAATTCACTCATTTTTATAAGAATATTTTTCAAATTTTAATCGTAGTATATCGTGAATTTATTTAGTGTAGGGTAGAAAATGTGTGCCTAACTCTTGATATTTTTTCCAAATTCTCTCTTTTTTTTGAGAGGGAGTCTCGCTGTGTCACCCAAGCTGGAGTGCAGTGGCACGATCTTGACTCACTGCAAGCTCCACCTCCTGGGTTCACACCATTCTCCTCCCTCAGCCTCCTGAGTAGCTGAGACTACAGGTGCCCACCACCACCACACCCAGCTAATTTTTTGTATTTTTAGTAGAGATGGAGTTTCACCGTCTTAGCCAGGTTGGTCTCGATCTCCTGAACTCGTGATCCACCTGCCTTGGCCTCCCAAAGTGCTGGGATTACAGGCGTGAGCCGCTGCACCCGGCCTTTTTTTTTTTTTGAGACGGAGTCTCACTTTGTCACCCAGGCTGGAGTGCAGTGGTGCAATCTCGGCTCACTGCAGCCTCTGTCTCCTGGGTTGGAGCAATTCTTGTGCTTCAGCCTCCCAAGTAATTTTTTTTTGTATTTTTTGTAGAGACGGGGTTTTGCCATGTTGCCAAGGCTGGTCTTGAACTCCTGGCCTCAAGTGATCTGCCTGCCTCGGCCTCCCAAAGTGCTGGGATTACAGGCATGAGCCACCACACGCAGCCAGTTTTTCCAAATCCATAACCACCTTTCTTAGCATCAGTAATTGAAAAATCCTTCCCTTTCCCATCATTTTCTTATTTTTCCTTTGCCTTACATTAAATTTCTTGTAAATAAGGTTGATTTCTGTGCTACTAGTCTTATGCAGTGATGTCTCACAGTACCAGTGCAGATTTTAAGGAAGACTATATATAATAATTAGTATCTTTACTTTAAAAATGAAAAATATGCTGTATAAAACTGGAAGTAATAGTTGCTCAAAGAAGGAATTAGCACATTTAAGATTTTTAAGAGGTAGCTGGGCTATGGGAAGAGGGGAAAGAAAGTGACAGGGAGAGATAGTAGAAACAATAAATGGAAGGCCGGGCGCAGTGGCTGACGCCTGTAATCCCAGCACTTTGGGAGGCTGAGGCAGGTGGATCACCTGAGGTCCGGAGTTCAAGACCAGCCTGACCAACATGGAGAAACCCCATCTCTACCAAAAATACAAAATTAGCCAGGCGTGGTGGCGCATGCTTGTAATCCCAGCTACTTGGGAGGCTGAGTCAGGAGAATTGCTTGAACCCAGGAGGCAGAGGTTGCAGTGAGCCGAGATTGTGCCATTGCACTCCAGCCTGGGCAACAAGAGGGAAACTCCATCTCAAAAAAAAAAGGAATAAATGGAAATGACAGAAGAGGGATGTCATAGAAATAATGGGACCTCAAAAGGGCTCATGATTAAGGAAAAGGAGAGAGGCTGGTATGGTAGCTCATGCCTGTAATCCTAGCACTTTGAGAGGTCGAGGTGGGCAGATCATCCTTGATGTCAGGAGTTCGAGACCAGCCTGGCCAACATAGTGAAACCCTGTCTCTACTACAAATACAAAAACTAGCTGGGTGTGGTGGTGGCCATCTGTAATCCCAGCTACTCGGGAGGTTGAGGCCGGAGAATCACTTGAACCTGGGACGTGGAAGTTGCAGTGGGCCAAGATCATGCCACTGCACTACCGCCTAGGTGATGGAGTGAGACTCTGTCTCAAAAAAAAAAAAAAAAAAAAGAGGAGAGAAAGGGAAACCATTCTCTTGCCTATGAGAGTGCTCTTTCCAGACCTCACTCCTGTTGTTGGGTCCAGAGAGCATTGTAATCCTCTTGTTATCTCATCCCAGGCCTTGCCTGCTCCCACATCTCACCTGTCCCAACACTTTAACCTCTATTCTCTACATAGTGGTAATGTTATCTTAATGTGTATTAGTGTCCCTTTTACCTACATATGATTTTTCAGGGAAGTGGTTTGGGTGATCTGCTCTTGGTAAAAATGTTTGTTTTTGTGGTCAAGCCTGGAATTGGGCATAACTAGAAGCAATAAGATTAGCCAAGAAGGTACAGATATAATTTATTAGTGAGGCAAGGAGAGCTTGAACAGAATTAAAGAGGTGAGTAACAGATGGAAAGGAAAATCTAAAAGAATTTGGAACATATAACTAGGCGTTGTTTGTTATCTGAAGACAGAACCCAACCCAAAAAGAGGTAAAAGTTCAAAAATAATTACCAGAAAGTTGTAAATTTGATAGATTTGCATATTTCTAGGAACTAGATGTGAAAACTGAAAAGAATAGATACTTAATGTTTAACTTACTGTCCTAACACTGGCTAGTACTTACTGCACCTTACTGTGTAGATAATGCTTTGTTGTCATACTTCTTGCCTTTCTGTGGACATAGAGATAGATACAATAGCTGTGATATGTGGCTAGATAGATACATAGATAAACTTGTAGAGAGAGAGAATGACTCTGGTGGGGGTGATAATCTTCCAGCAGAGGTAATTTGTTGAAGAACAGCAAGGTGATAATATTACTCTCAGTTCTTGTCTCATTTTGTTTTAACATAAAACTTCTTTGTAGAATAAGCAACTGCAGAATGTGTAAGGAAATTAGTTAACTGTACTTGCTTAAAGGATTTTTAAATTTTAGCTTATTTTAAGGTCTTTAATGTATAGCTTATTTTTCTATTTTTTTGCCAAACAGCTTATGTGTGAGTTGGGGAATGATGTTATAAATCGAGTTTATGAAGCTAATGTGGAAAAAATGGGAATAAAGAAACCACAACCAGGACAAAGGTACTATTTCAGTTGTTTTTTCCCCCTAATTAGGAATATAGCTATGATTTTATTTCACTGTAGTAATTGATATATAACATTGAGACAAAGTGTTTAGAAGCAGTCATTACCACTTCTGTTCAAATGTTGGCTATCTCTTTCTTCGGTATGTTAATTAGATAATTATATTGTATTGAACAGATAATCAATTATAGTCTTTAGAGTAGAAAGATCTTAAAAATTAGGGCTCTACATAGGAATGTAGAAACCCTTAACAGTCAGTTAAAGTAGACCAAAGTTCTGTCCATGGTAGCATTCAAAAAGGGATAATCTATTCATCACTGTCTCTAAGGATCAAGTTTCTGTTAACCTACAGTGAATAATTTTACATTTTTCATACTTAATTTAGCAAAGATTTGTTAATCACGTAGTTTATGCATGGCATTATAATATTGAAGAACTAAAGATGCAAAGTGTGCCTCTGAAAGGGGGAGAGTACTTGATTGCTGTGTTTGAAATTATTCTTCCAATTCTGTATAAGGAGGGCTCATTGAATGAAGTGCCTAAGAGTTGGTACCTTCAAAGCACATGATTTTTGTTGTTGATACTGATTTCTGTCTGAGTCTTCATGTATGACCAATTGTATTTGAAAGTTATTGCTGTCTAAACCAATACCATTTAAATCAGAATCTTAATTATTTACTAAAACAAGACTGAGTTATTTCAGACCTTGAAATAGCCTTCTGTTTTAACCAAAGACCTAAACTTTTTAAGAGGATATAAGTAAAAAGTATAGAACAGATATGGCATTTTATGATGGTATCATAAATTAGAAGTTTATTTTATTTCTTAATAATGCTATGTATGTTGTTTTAAAGTAGTCTTATGAAAAATAGCCATCAATAGTGCTCGTTCAGTATGTGAAATTATTTATTTGAGTAAACATGAAAATAAAGTTACTTTCTATAAATTTTTAAGTTTTTTTTTTCTGGTGATGTTTTCTACTCTGCAAAAAGCATGAGGGCAGTATAGAAATGAATAGCACAGAAATTAAGAGAAGGGAAGAGTAGCATGTTAGTACTAGTGATTTTTCAGTTAGGTTACTGTTTGTATTTCACTTGAGTGTGAAATCATAGTTCATTAGGTATTTGGAAGGAAAACATAATATATATATGTATAATGTCACAGATTCAGTTTTAACCAGTATTACATTCAGTGACTTTGTTTGAATATGTTCAGTATATAATGGCTTGTTGTGATATTAGCCATGCTGAGAGATTAAGCAAAACATCATGACATTTTTATGTCTATCAGACAGGAGAAGGAGGCATATATCAGAGCAAAATATGTGGAGAGGAAATTTGTGGATAAATATTCTATATCATTATCACCTCCTGAGCAGCAAAAAAAGTTTGTCTCTAAAAGTTCTGAAGAAAAGAGGCTGAGCATTTCTAAATTTGGGCCAGGGGACCAAGTCAGAGCATCTGCCCAAAGTTCAGGTATGGCAAACTTTCTTACTGTGTCTATAGCTATTTTCTTAAGCTCAAATCACTTTTATAATCCCTGAACTAATAGCCATTGTCGTTTTTTTTAATGTTAAAAACCTGTTCCCTTCTACATATTCTAAGAAAAACTGAATTTCTGTGTCTTTAAAATAGTTAACTTTAAACAATGCCATAATATTTCACCTTTCTAGGTAATGTGTATATTCTAAGGAATAAAACTGCTTAAAATGCAAGGGGAGATGGGAATTATAAACCTGACATTTCAAAAGCCCTAAGTATCTGATTAACTACCTGATTTCCTTCCTATTTTTTCCTCCTAAATTTTTTCCCAGTAACGTTTTTTCCTGCCCTTTTCCCTTCTTATGGCCTGCTTTGTGCTTTGCTAACTTGCATGTCCCCAGTGATTGCTGTAAATAGCGACGAGGCCAGGCGGGAGTCTCTGTTTTGTCCTGATGAGCTAGATTCACTCTTCTCCTACTTTGATACTTCTTCAAAACTGCGTAGTAGTAAGTACTACTCTTGTGGAGCATTCCAAGTCTGTGCCAGTGGTCATTGTGCGGTGTGGCCATTTCTCTAGATGTTACCCATTGTCTCAGAATTACACGTTACTTACAGTCATATAATAAATTAAGCTCTTTACTACCTCTGACATATTTATGGAGTAATGAGATGTATTAAACTCTGAAAATAAGTTTATTTTCAGGTTTTATGATTGATTTATATCTCGATAAGCTAAGTGTTCAAAAGGCTTAAAATTATATTAAATGCATTCTCCTTGTGGTGCCTGAGTTCATGTTGATGTGTAAGAGCTCATTTTAAAACCTTGTTTGTGGGAGATTGTTTTCTCAATGGCATGAACTTTAATCATTAGTTAATTTTTCTTTAAAACAGTCAGAAGTAATGACAGTGGAATTCAGCAGAGCTCTGATGATGGAAGAGAATCTTTACCCTCCACGGTGTCAGCCAATAGTTTATATGAGCCTGGTGAGTTCTGATGAAACTCAATGTTAATTGGTTTTGTTTGCTGGAAAGTGCATGTGGTAAATGTCTACCTTTGATTAAAAAAAAGAAAAAAAAAAAATATATATATATATATATATATATATATATATTTTTTTTTTTTTTTTTTTTTTTGAGATGGAGTTTCACTCTTACTGCCCAGGCTGGAGTGCAGCGGTATGATCTTGGCTCACTGCAACCTCCGCCTTCCAGTGTCAAGTGATTCTCCTGCCTCAGCCTTCCGAGTAGCTGGGATTACAGGCGCCCACCACCACGCCCAGCTAATTTTTGTGTTTTTAGTAGGGACGGGGTTTCACCACATTGGCCAGGCTGGTCTCGAACTCCTGACCTTGTGATCCACCAACCTCGGCCTCCCAAAGTGCTGGGATTTGAGCCACCGCGCCCGGCCCTATTCTTGATTAAATATTTTAAAGGAAGGGGTTAGTTTTTTAGAAGGTAACTAGGGGAGGAGTAATACTCTTAAATGAGAAAGCAGCAATTTCTTCATATTTGGAAATTCTGTCCTAGTTATATATTGTTTATACTTCTTTAAATTTTTATTTATTTATTTTTTTGAGATGGAGTCTTGCTCTGTCACCCAGGATGGAGTACAGTGGTGCGATCTTCGCTTACTGCAAGCCCCACCTCCCGGGTTCATGCCATTCCCCTGCCTCAGCCTCCCGAGTAGCTGGGACTACAGATGCCCACCACCATGCCTGGCTAATTTTTTTTTTTTTGTATTTTTAATAGAGATGGGGTTTCACCATGTTAGCCAGGGTGGTCTCAATCTCCTGACCTCGTGATCCACCCGCCTCGGCCTCCCAAAGTGCTGGGATTGCAGGCGTGAGCCACCGAGGCTGCCCTACATTTTATTTTTTATTTTGAGTCTCACTCTGTTGTCCCGGCTGGAGTGCAATGGCATGATCTTGGCTCACTGCAGCCTCCATCTTCTGTTCACGCAGTTCTCCCACTCAGCCTCCCAAGTAGCTGGGTTACAGGTGTGTGCCACCATGCCCAGCTAATTTTTGTATTTTTAGTAGAGATGGGGTTTCACCATGTTGGCCAGGCTGGTCTTGAACTCCTGACTTCAAGTGATCCATCTCTGTCAGCCTCCGAAAGTGCTGGGATTACAGGTGTCAGCCAGCACACCTGATCCTTAGTTGTACATTCTTCCAAGCCTAATGGTATGTGCTAAAAGTGCCTTACCAATTGCCAAGGATAATTTTTAATCCACATGAACTGTCTTATTATCCTTTATCTTTCCTTGTGGCTGTCCTATCAGGAGAAAGAGATCAGCAACTCCCTCCCCATTAGATTTTTCTTTTGACTTGTGCTTTATACCCTTGTCCCCTCCTCCATGATTTCAGTGATTTTGGTCCTGCAGAGTACTGAGGGGAGTCAGCACTCTTCAAATTATTTGAAGTGCTTGTAGTGCCAATTGGGATGGTATTGGACCATCCTAGGAATGAAGTGAGGTTTGGTCTAGTAGTAAAAGTTTTTATGGTTTCTTGCTGCTTCTTAAGTCCCAACATTTAGGAATATACTCAATTTTAATGTAGTACAGAGTAATTAACCTATCCCTTGGATACTGGCAAGAACAGAAAGGCCTGGCATATCAGTGATTGTCTTTATAGAGGAAGAAGGTTGAATGTTGGGGAATAGCTATGTGAAAATCTCCCATAAGCTCATTATGATAGATTAATGGTTTCTTATGTCATAGCTTTATTTTTTAAAAATTGCAATAAAATGCACATAAAATTTATCATCTTAACTTTTTTTTTTTTTTTTTTTTTTGAGACTGAGTCTCGCTCTATTGCCCAGGCTGGAGTGCAGTGGTGCAATCTCAGCTCACTGCAACCTCTGCCTCCCGGGTTCAAGCGATTCTCGTCCCTCAGTCTCCCAGGTAGATGGGATTACAGGTGCCCGCTACTATGCCTGGTTAATTTTTGTATTTTTAGAAAAGACGAGGTTTCACCATGTTGGCCAGGCTAGTTTCAAACTCCTGACCTCAAGTGATCCACCCGCCTCGGCCTCCCAAAGTGCTGGGATTGCAGGCGTGAGCCACCGTGCCTGGCCCATCTTAACCATTTTTCAGTGTACAGTTTAGTGGCATTAAGTATATTCCCATTAGTGTGCTATCTTTACTGCCATTCATCCACAGAACTCTTTTTATCTTGCAAAACTGAAACTCTACCTATTAAATAATTTTTTCTTTTTCTGCCAAGAGCTCATTTTCATTGATGTGTATGTGTTTGCTTTTCAGAAGGAGAAAGGCAAGATTCTTCTATGTTTCTTGACTCGAAACATCTTAATCCAGGACTTCAGCTTTATAGGGCGTCATATGAAAAAAACCTTCCTAAAATGGCTGAGGCTTTGGCTCATGGTGCAGATGTGAACTGGGCCAATTCAGAGGAAAACAAAGCGACACCACTTATTCAGGCTGTATTAGGGGTATGCGTTTATACAATGACATTTTCAGTAGCAATCAAATATTTAAAAAAAATCATAATACATTCTGAACTGGCTTTAGTATTATCTTTGCTTCAAGAGATGGGTTAGAAAATAGAAGGAACCTCTGTGCTATTAATAGTAGCGGTTTCTGAGCACCACTTCGGTTGTTTCAAGTTTTTTTGCAGTGGAAGAGAATTCCGATAATGAAAGTATATAATGTGTTTTGCTAGTTCACAAACTGCAAATGAATCTCTATTAGAATTAGTTCTTGGGAAGAAAATAATATAATTTATAATTTCTCTGCCTTGGCTGGGGGATATTTTTTGTTTTGGAGAGAAGGAAATGGAAATGCTATTTGAGTAAAGAAAACCAGGCCGGGCGCGGTGGCTCACGCCTGTAATCCCAGCACTTTGGGAGGCCGAGGCGGGTGGATCACGAGGTCAGGAGATCGAGACCATGCTGGCTAACACGGTGAAACCCCGTCTCTACTAAAACTACTAAAAATTAGCCGGGCGTGGTGGCGGGCGCCTGTAGTCCCAGCTACTCGGGAGGCTGAGGCAGGAGAATGGCGTGAACCCAGGAGGTGGAGCTTGCAGTGAGCCGAGATCACGCCACTGCACTCCAGCCTGGGCGACAGAGCGAGACTCCGTCTCAAAAAAAAAAAAAAAAAAAAAAAAGAAAACCAATTGTTTTTAAAAAGAAATAAAATGTATTGTTGTTTCTTGTTATTTGCTTTTGTCTATAGTTATCCTCTTTTTTCCTTTAAGGGCTCTTTGGTGACGTGTGAGTTCCTCCTACAGAATGGTGCTAATGTCAACCAAAGAGATGTCCAAGGGCGGGGACCATTGCACCATGCCACCGTCTTAGGGCACACAGGGTAACTGCAGTGCTTTAATATTTAAGGAGACTTTATTTGAAAAATTATTTTGAATTAATGTTTTAGTTTTTCTTAGGTTAAAGTTTTCAGGTAGTGTTTGTAAAGAGATGTGTTCCATGACTTATTTTGTCACGATGGAATCTGAAAGTTAAAAAAATCTCTTTCAGAAAAAGCTACTATTGGTTTTCAGATACAGAAATTTCAAGGCTTACTTTGACCTTAACTTGTCATTAAATAGATCAGTTTTAGTACTTAACTTTCTCTGTTATTAAAATTGTGATTTTGTCAGACAACTTAAGCCTGTGTTTGTGTTTATGTATGTATGTACATGTACATTATTTCCATAGCATGCACACACATAACCTATTTAAAGATAATTTGATGACTTTGTAATTTTTAGTTTTTTCCACAGGGTAGCTAAAGTCAAATTCTAAACTAAATTCTTACTTTGGGTTATTGACGTTGTGTCTTCTGGAGTGATAGTAAGATTCACAGAACAATAAAGCCTTGAAAATGGACTTTCTATTATTAGGAAGTATACATGAAAGAAAATGCTGGCTTTATATGAAAAATTTGTGTCTTAAACGCTTGTTTCTTAATAAGATATCTCAGGGTATCCGATTATTATGTGGCGGATAAGCAAGAAGCTCTTATTTAAAAAATTTTTAAAATAGCATCTTCATTTATTTAGAGACAGGGTCTCGCCCCATTGCCTAGGCAGGAGTGCACTGGTGCGATCATAGCTCACTACAGCCTTGAACTCCTAGGCTCAAGCGATCCTCCCCTAGTAGCTTGGGTTATAGGTGTGAGCCACTGTGTCTGGCTATTTTTATTTATTATTTATTTATTTATTTATTTACTTACTTATTTATTTATTTTGAGATAAAGTCTTGCTCTGTCACCCAGGCTGGAGTGCAGTAGCACGATCTCAGCTCACTGCAACCTCCGCCTCCTGGGTTCAAGCGATTCTCCTGCCTTAGCCCCCTGAGTAGCTGGGATTATAGGTGTGCACCACCACGCCTGGCTAATTTTTTTGTATTTTTAGTAGAGACGAGGTTTCATCATGTTGGCCAGGCTGGTCTTGAACTCCTGACCTCAGGTGATCCACCTGCCTCAGCCTCCCAAAATGCCGGGATTATAGGCATGAGCCACTGCGCCCGGCCATGTCTGGCTATTTTTATCATGGCTTGTTTTCTTCTATCAGCAAAGAGATTCAGTCAGATAACTTCATCGTTTAAACTTTCTACACTTAAAAAAGGTAGTATTTAAGGTAGTACTTAACTCATCCTTTGTATTTTCTTCTTTTTTTTTAAGAGATGGGAGTCTCACTATGTTGCTCAGGTTGGAGTGTGGTGACTGTTCATAGGCACATTCATAGCTCACTACAGCCTTGAATTCTGGGGCTCAGGATCTTCATGCCTCAGCTTTCCAAGTGGCTGGGACTACAGGCATGCCCTGCCACTCCTGGCTAATTTTTAAATTTTTTTTAGAGACATTTTGCTATGTTGCTCAGGCTGGTCTTGAACTTCTGACCTCAAGTGATTCCCCCTACCTCTGCCTTCTGAGTAGCTGAGATTACAGGTGCTTACCTTGCCCAGCCATTATTTTCTTCTTAAACTATCAAAATTCTTTCCATTTTATTTCATAGACTCCATTTAGTTATTCTTTCATATTTTAGATTTCTTTTTCAGTTTATTCAAGTAATGAATATTTGCAAGTACAGCAAGCAGATTACTTCCCATTCTTTGCTGTTGTATTATTATTATGAAGTTTACATTGCCTTGGCTTTCTTCATTTTCAAATAATGACCTTGAGTGATGTTTTTTTCATTTAGGTTTATAGATAACCTGTGCACATGTTTTTATGATATTCTTTTTTTTTTTTTTTTTTTTTTTTGAGACGGAGTCTTGCTCTCGCCCAGGCTGGAGTGCAGTGGTGCGATCTCGGCTCACTGCAAGCTCCGCCTCCCGGGTTCACGCCATTCTCCTGCCTCAACCTCCTGTGTAGCTGGGACTATAGGCGTCCGCCACCACACCCGGCTATGTTTTTTTTTTTTGTATTTTTAGTAGAGACGGGGTTTCACCTTGTTAGCCAGGATGGTCTTGATCTCCTGACTTTGTGATCCGCCCACCTTGGCCTCCCAAAGTGCTGGGATTACAGGCGTGAACCACCACGCCCGGCCTTTTTATGATATTCTTTGAGGGTAGGGACCACAACTTATATATCCATCATGCTATCTATATAGCACCAGATTAAATAAGATAATGTATGCAAAAATACCTTGAGACTTGTGAAATGTTGATATTGGTAAGTTTTTGTTAGTAGAGTTAGTGTTCAATTAATATTTGTAGAATGAATCAAGAATTTCCTAATGAAAATGTTACTTAAGTAGTACTTTTTTTTTTTTTAAGGTGAATACTAATTTTTTTTTCTTATCGACAATATCTCAAAAATGCTGTATTCTTAAACAGGCAGGTATGTTTATTCCTAAAACGAGGTGCCAATCAACATGCCACTGATGAAGAAGGGAAAGACCCTTTGAGCATAGCTGTGGAAGCAGCCAATGCTGATATAGTCACCTTGTAAGTACTTCCTTTTTACTTGACTATTTCCATACAGTGAATTACAGTTGTCCCTCGGTTATCCACAGTGAATTAGTTCCAGGACCCTGTGGTTACCAACATCCACATATGCTCATGTCCCTTATATAAAATGGTATGTATTTACATATAACTTATATAGCTCCTCCCATATACTTTAAATCATCTCTACTTATTATACTTAATACAATGGAAATGCTATCTATGTAGTTGTTATACTATAGTGTTTTGTATTTATATTTATGTATTTATTTTTGAGACCAACTTTCACTCTGTTGCCCGGAGTGGAGTGCACCGGCTCCCTGCAACCTCCACCTCCCAGATTCAAGCCATTCTCCTGCCTCAGCCTCCCTAGTCGCTGGGATTACAGGTGTGATCCACCACAACCTGCTAATTTTTGTATTTTTAGTAGAGATGGGGTTTCACCATGTTGGCCAGGCTGGTCTTGAACTCCTGACCTCAGGTGATCCACCCGCCTCGGCCTCCCAAAGTGCTGGGATTACAGGTGTGAGCCACCGTGCCTGGCCGATTATTTGTATTTTAAAATTGTTTTATGGTTGTTTTTTATTGCCTTTTTTCCCCTGAATATTTTCCACTGGTGATTGGTTGAACCCACAGAGAAGGACCACGGCCAACTGTACTTGCACAGAGTGCTAACAGAGCATTGTACATTGTGTGAACTTCGAGGTTGGTTGGTATTTACTTCATGCCATGTACTTCTCTAAGCACATTAAATGTATTAAACACTTTAAATGCGTGAACTTATTTGGTTCTCACAACAACTCTATGAGGAAGATATTGTTAATATTGTCTTCATTTTATAGAAAAAGAAGCCAAGCCATAGATAATTTGAGATGTTAGTAAGTGATGGAGTTGGGGTTTGAAACCAAGAATTGTGGCCCTAAAGCCCATGCTCCCCATGTTCTTAGCCATTTATGCTATACTGCCTGATACAGAAACAGAAAACCAGTGACTTCTTTAAAATGGTTTCTTTTTTTTTTTTTTTTTTGAGACAGAGTTTTGCTCTTGTTGCCCAGGCTGGAGTGCAATGGCACGATCTCAGCTCAGCAACCTCTGCCTCCCGGGTTCAAGCGATTCTCCCTCCTCAGCCTCCTGAGTACCTGGGATTACACGCATGCGCCACCATGCCTGGCTAATTTCGTATTTTTAGTAGATGAGGTTTCTCCATGTTGGTCAGGCTGGTCTTAAACTCCTGACTTCAGGTGATACACCTGCCTCAGCCTCCCAAAGTGTTAGGATTACAGGCATGAGTCACCGTGCCCGGCTAAAATGGTTTCTTTATCTCTTTGTATAGTACTAGGGCAGAGGCTGGGATTGTTAGAGTAACAGATAATTATTCTACTACCTCGAGAATTAGAGGATTCTCTAATTCTGTAGGCAGGATAGTTGCATTGATATTAGTAATTTGTGAAGTTCCATTACCTTTGGGCAGTGGTAGGAATTTGTGCTTGTTTTTAAAAAGAATTATTCACATAAAGCTAGGTGCTCCCACCCATAATCCAAGCTACTCAGGAGATTGAGGTGGGAGGGTTGCTTGAGCCCAGAAGCTGGAGAAAAGCCTGGGCAACATAGTGAGGCCCTGTCTCTACAAAAAATTAAAAATTAGCCGGGTGTGGTGGCACATGCTTGTAGTCGTAGCTACTTGGGAGGATGAATGAGACCCTGTCTCAAAAAAAAAAAAATTATTTACATGAATACTTGATTAATTTTAAGATTAAAATGCATGCTTCTGAATGTTTGAATAAAATGTAATGTGATCTTTTAAATAATTTTGAGGTCTTAATTTGATTTACATCTCAGATCAAAGTAGTTTATTACACATGGAATTCAGAAAATTAATCGTCACCGATACCTTATTATGTAGGAAATCTCAAGCATATTTTGTATTGTCACTTATTCTTTTGTCCTGGGCTAAATGAAGCCCATAATTGCTTATCCCCCCTCATTGGAGAAGAAATAGGTCCATCCACACTCCTGAGCTCCTACTGAGAATTCTTGACTTCTCATATGTCAGCCCTCTGCCAAATAAAATAACAAAACAGCAAAACATACTTTCTCAGATCCTTTCCCCACAGGAGGGGTTACTGTTATTATGGAGGCTATTGCAGGAAAATGTCATTACAGATTTACAGTAGAAGAAAGATAAGTTATTAAAGAAAAGATAGGAATGATATAGAGAGACAAGCTCTGCAGGCAGCTTCCCAGGCAATACCTATATAGCAGTGGACCCTTCCCTTAAAAATAATCTGTTCTCAAATCGTCTAAATTTTCTTGTTTTACTTTGTGTGAGTGCTTCAGTTTCACTTAAGAATTTTTGTAAGTAAGCATCCTCTGTGAAAACCCAAATGCCAAAGGAAGATTTGTGGAACTGTTGTTAATACACACAGTGGTTGAGAGAGAAGATAAAGGGAATTGTGGAACTTTGAAGATAGGAAAAGTTCATGTCACACGCTGCAGTTGCCAGAGAGAACATTTCAGAAGAGGGTGATGGAGGTCTGAGAAGGCAGTGGAAATTTGGTGGCCCAGAAGGACAGACGAGAGGTACAGAGTAGGAGAGGGGTACCAAACACAATATTTGCCTATTTTAAAATGTTGCTTAAAGGAAATACTTAGCTTCTTAATCTAGTGCTACATGTCATCTGCTGCCAAGATGAGTAACCTGAAAAGAATGTATAAGCAATATGGTAATGTTAGGAAATTCTTGGTAACCTATAGTCATTTATTATAATGTTTGTATATCAAAATATATTCCCAGTGTTTAGAGGCCACACATGCTGTTTATATGTCTGCAGCTACCTCACTTCAGGGTGAGCCAGAGTGAACTTATGACAGGTTCTCACTTCTGCACTATAGAAGCAATAATTTCAACAGTTGGCAGTTAAAATTTGACAGGTTGCTGTAAGAGCCAGGAATTGTCAGGCATCTGGAGGAAGCAAGCCACTAGAGGTGTTGCAGGGATGCTGCTGCAGTACAGCTAAAATGCAGTCGTCAGAAGATTTTTATTGTCCTTTCTTAGGAGAATTGTATGAAGGTGAGATACTTATCTTTGTACCTCAGATTGCTGGGTTTGATAAGCTAAAAGCCAGATTATTTTAATGGCAAATAAAACACAATTACATTAGTACATGTATTACCTGTTTATAGACTTTATTTATGACATTTATATTGTATAATGCCATCTAAAACACTATTTTATTTATTTTTAGGTTACGTTTAGCAAGAATGAATGAAGAGATGCGGGAATCAGAAGGACTTTATGGACAGCCAGGTCAATATTCTACTAATAACCATACTGAAATGCAGTATAAGAAATGCATTCAGGAATTTATCAGTTTACAACTGGAAGATTCATAGTTCTTTAGCAAACTAATGTGATACTATAGAGTTTTTATAACCCAATTGTAAATTGTGAGTTGTTAGCTTTGTACTGTACTTAACTGAATCCTTGGGTGGCTAATCCCGAGCCTTTAAAAATTCGTAACTCTTCCTATCACAGTACACATTGACTTGCTCTATTTCACTCTGGCTGCTGACTTCTTTATTTGCTGTACGGATGTCTTCCATATACATTCCAGTGAAGTGAATGGAATGGTAAAAATATTCTTTATATACTTACAGCAGCAAAATAGTTGTTTTCTTTTTGGAATTCTTTTTAGCTGTCAAGTGAATATAACAAAATTGTTTTCTTTTTGTTATTCAGGGAATTTCTATAAATTACGTTCAGGGAAAAAAAAAAATCACCATGTGTCTGGCATATAAAAAGCCAGTATGGAAAATACCAGGAAAAAGTTTACTGATGAGTTTTGTACTACAATCTAAAAATGAGTTGAAGATTTAAAATGAAAATTCACCAGGTGGAGAAGTCCATGATGTGAGTGGAGCTAGTTTGAAAGGCTGAGGGCAAAGGTCTCATTTTATCTAAAGCTAAAGCTTTGCCTCCAGGCAGTTGTACATTATCTCTTAGATAAGCGGAAGTATTTAGAACAATACTTTTTGCACCTGATGGCAAAGTAGATTTATTCTACTTGAGAAATTTCAATTCATGATCACCTCAAGTTTCATTTTGAGTAATTTTCACCTTTGAATCAAGATGTCAAGGAAGAAATATCAGATTCTTCTCTTTGAAGAACACGTTGATTAGACGTTCTTCACAAAGAAGAGAGTAATTATTGGTTCTCGTTTCATGAATTTGAGTATATGAATTACTCATCTGTCTTTTAAATACACATTAGTAAAAAATTTCATGAATTCGTGACTAAAATACTTGAGAATATTCAGTTTGCAATGAGTAGGTTTGGTTTTTTAAAAATGAATATTGATACATTATTTTTAAAGTGACCTGGTAATATCATCTCTTCTTCCTGTTTAAATACATTTTGAAATTTCTGTACTTCAGCCATTTATTTTAACGAGATTAATATATAGTTAACGTGAGGCCGTTCTTTCCTCAGAGGACCGTATTTACTACTGCTTATTTTTGGCCTAATTTAATATGGAACAAGTAAGAACGTTAAGAATAGAGGCACTTCAGCTAGATATTTCTAATCTAGGGTGTCCCACTTGAATCCTATGGATCATACAGTACTAGGCGGCTCATGATGTTCCAGGATGGAAGAGTGCTGATGAAGGGTGAAGCTCTAGCGTTCATTCTGGATTTCACCCATTTGTTTTAAACTTGAATGTTAGATTTTAAATAGGTTATAATTTTATAACAGATACTCTTAACTGATAGTATTACTAGGCCGTTTTTGAGGCCTTTGTGTTTAAGCACTTTAAAATAAAAATTGTTTAAAGAATATGACCTGATATTTGTGAGAGAAGAGTGAACCTCAACATTTTAAGTTAAACAATTATTTTCCCCCTGAAATTTTTAACTTCAGTGTCTGGTTAGCTGCTCTTTCCTTACGGTGTCTGCTGATGAAGTTCACCCAGCTGATTAGCTAGGTGGTCAGCGGTCGACTCTTCTCTGGAGTTGGGAAGCTTGAAAGGAGAGGGCCTCTAAGTTCTTGCCACTTCTAGTTCCACCCAAATTGCTTGGGTGTCTGCCACCATCATTTAGGAGCATTCAGATGTCTTTCACTGTCATTTTTGAGTTTATATATACATAAACTTAAAATGTATAGAAAAGATTTTTCCAATTTATTTTAATGAAAACTTGAAAAAAAAAGCCTCATTTTAAAACAAGCTCTCTTACCATTCTCACATTTTAGTTTAGAGGTTAAAAAATAGACCAGAATTCTGGAAATAGTATATCAGAATAAAATTGAGATATTTCTTATTTATTTGAGGATGATCTTGAGAAGGGTTAGATTTTTAACTCATTCAGAGGGCCTAATATTTAAAGCAGGATGATTTTATGCTTAGACAGGGGACATGGTGAAATGGCATAGCAATTGCTCTTCGGTTTCTGTTCTTTTCCTTTATGAGACAGGTATGTTTGGCTCAGGCAGCGGCTGTTTGTTTTTCCTCTGCTTATCACTGTATATTTTTCTATCAAATGCTTTGGTTGCTTGTTTTATTGGGATCCTTTTTTGGTTTTCTTAGCAATAGAATGAAAACCTCAGAACGCTGGGTAAATTAAATGCAGGTATTTTTAATCTGTTGATAATGAAGAACTCTTATCCTTTAAAAGATTCAGATGTAATCTTTGGCAGTCACTGATTTATTTCTAGGAAACCCCACTTGTGAACTTTCTATCTGTACAACCCTAGGGACCTGGGACTCCCTGTTTCTTGCGTGGGGTGATGTGAGAGCACACGTTTTCTTCAAAAGAAGGTGTGTCTCTCTTTGGCAGTCCCTATAGCCCTTAGGAGACATGGGTGGGTGAGGGAAACAGCACACTCTCCTCTCAGTTATTGGAAACCGGTTTGGTGGTTCCCACAGTCTCTGGCTCTGTGACTCTTCTTGATCGTTGGCAGGCTCTCAGCCAGTTGAGAATCATCACTGCTTTAGGGACCGGCTACTGGTTATGTGAGTATGTAGCAAGCACAAGTTGGGAATCGCTGATCTAAGTAATTATGAAAGTAAGCTGTTACCCACCCAGAAGGGGTAAGGTCGTGCATAGGATGACCTGGGGGTGGGTCTCACGTGCTGCCGTCCCTGTGAGGTGAGGGGAGTACATTTCAAGAGCAAAATTAGCAAACTCTTGAATCATCATAACTGCTGTTGTGGTAGATATTCTGAATACCAAAAATTAAAAATGAATTTAAACTGTCAGTGGAAACACAGCAGTCTGCATTTTAAAAACTTAGAGCTGTCCAGGCACATAGAAAAGTTAACTGTCTGAGGGGAAATAGAATGTGGTTAAGTTTAAAGAATATGCTTAGTATTATAAATGTTGAGTGATGAGTTGTTTACCATTTATAATAAACTGTTAAATGTATTTCTGGGAACATTCCATGGCAGCATATTCTGGGTTGTTGTTTATGTGTTCCAATGTAGACAAATTATATTTGCCTTGGGAAAAATTCTAAGTAATCAAAATTATATTTAAATATTAAAAAATCACATTGAAGTTCAATTTGTGTTAGCTGTATTAAATATCTTGGTCACTATTGTTCTTGTAACATTTGCTTTTGACAACACATTTTGAGATCTAAGAAAGGTAGTACATTAACAGTGCATTAATTAATGTTTTGTTAGAAACTAAATGTTAACAAAAAGTTTTGTGTGTATGTGAAGGTGGCAACTTCCTTTTGTATTATATTAACGCTTTTTAAATGTATTCAGTCAGTGAAACCAATGATTATTATAGCACCAACACTTTCATTCAAGGAAGCATTTGAGTCTTATAATTTGTTTTGCATGGTACAATGGTTCTACTAAAATATACTTGTGTAATAGGTACTAGATGATTTAAAAACAAAAACGGAGAAACCATTTAAAAAGTTCCATAGCTTGTTATACAAAATATGCATTGCTAATAGTAGAAGCCATATATTGCCATTGTACTGTTGTAATACTTAACAGTGCTCATCTGGTGCTACCTGTAGACTATTTGGTATTAACGTCTGCTAGACCCTTCTTCCTATTTCTTCTTGAATGTATAATGTGTGCCTTTTAAGTTACTTCTAGTGTTGAATGGTAAAATCTTTGTGGTATTTTTGTATTATACTCTGCACTTTACACTTTCTTGGAAAGGAAAATTCCAGACTATCCAGTTTAAATAGTCTTTTAAAAATATTTATAATGTTTACAATAAATATTTTACATATTTTAATTCAACATCTACAAATTAGAAAAAATATTTTATATGGTTTGTTGCTATTTAATGTTGCTCTCTTTATTTATTTTCTATCTTTTAGAATGGTTAAAATGAGAATAGCAATGTTTGTCTTTTGATGTGGAAGTGAACTTTTACAAAACCATGGGTATAATTGGATTGTCTTACCAGCTGTTCCAACGTATCAACCTTTTATTTTAGTCATGTCAATATGAGTTAGATGTTACTCTCAGCCACCTGTTAATAATCTCTTCTTACTGTTTTTTTCTTTTTAAAGTAGACTGATGAGGTTTAATCGATTGATTCAGGTCGGGAATAAATTTCCAGGGCTAAATGAAAACTATATAGAGATGTTAATAGTTGCTTTTTACCTAGACTAAATACAAAAAGTGACTAAAAAGTATTAGATTTTTTTTTCCTTTTTTTTCTTTTTTTGAGGCGGAGTCTCGCTCTGTTGCCCAGGCTGGAGTGCAGTGGCGTGATCTTGGCTCACTGCAAGCTCTGCCTCCCGGGTTCACACCATTCTCCTGCCTTGGCCTCCCGAGTAGCTGGGCCTACAGGCGCCCGCCACCACGCCCAGCTAATTTTTTGTATTTTTAATAGAGAAGGGGTTTCACCGTGTTAGCCAGGATGGTCTCCATCTCCTGACCTTGTGATCCGCCCGTCTCAGCCTCTCAAAGTGCTGGGATTACAGGCGTGAGCCACCCGGCCGGGCCAAAAGTATTAACGTTTTTTTAATTCAAAATCTTGGCTTATGCTGTTAGACCTTTTTACTAGATCTTTACTCCTATCCTCAACTTTTTTCTAATTCTCTACCTTTGGTATGACATCTCTTGCCTCAAAAATCTCACTTTTTAAAAACTGACAACACTTACTGCACTATTAACAACATCTGTAGCAATGAGTGTGTTATAAGGTGGATGCAAGGTATCTTATAGGAGATAATTTTAAAATGTTACAACAGTAATCAAAAACAGTATTTTATGGTTGAAATCTTGAGAACAGAATTATGCCGAGCATTTGTATAAGGCTAATGTTTAGCAGGAATCATTCATGATCAACGATTTATCTTGAAAATAAGATTCCTTTGTCTGAGGGATTGATCTGTATGTGTGTGTATATTTAGTTTCTCATGACAAGAAAAATGGTATTCAGTCAGCTATAATATCAGTATCTATAATCTATTTCTCGGTAAACATTTGTACATATACACGTTTATTTTTCTAATTTAACAGATGTCCTTGGTATTTATTTGCATTTTGTCATAGCATTCTTGCTCATATGACCTGCAGTAAAACAAAAACAAACCCAACTTTTAAATGCAAAACTGATTTTAAAGCCATTTTCTTTTTTTTCTTTTTTTATTTTTTATTGAAACAGAGTCTCGCTCTGTTGCCCAGGCTGGAGTGCAGTGGTGCGATCTCAGCTCACTGCAACCTCCACCTCCCAGGTTCAAGCGATTCTCCTGCCTCAGCCTCCCGAGTAGCTGGGATTACAGGCGCTCACCACCACGCCTGGCTACTTTTTGTATTTTTAGTAGAGACAGGGTTTCATCATGTTGGCCGGGTGGTCTCAAACTCCTGACCTCGTGATCCACCTGCCTCAGCCTCCCAAAGTGCTGGGGTTACAGGCATGAGCCACCACGCCTGGCCTTAAAGCCATTTTCTAGGATTTTGTTAATTTTTGTAGAGATGTAGTCTCGCTATGTTGCCCAGACTGGTCTTGAACTCCTGGCCTCAACCAATTCTCCCCCCAACCCCCCCCCACCCAGCTTCCCAAAGTGTTGGGGTTATAGGTGTGAGGCACTGCACCCAGCTAGATTTTTATTTTATGAGTTTAGTAAGCAGTGGATTAGGTGCATTAGTTTTAATTATGCATTAAAGTTTGAGTAAAAAATTACTTTTTAAAATTGCTTTTAATTAAAAGATAGTATTATTTTTCCCTATCTGATTATCAGTTTGTCCTGATTATCAGTTTGTCTTGATTATCAGTTTGTCTTGTTAATAACTTGCATCCATCCAAAACATTAGTATTTGGTTTTAGTCATTTCTTTTGGCCTTTATCAAGGGAAATATTTATTTAAAGAAGGTCTCATTTACTCCACCTCATTTAGAATGACTTTTCCCCCCCTCATGTGTTAATAAACGTATTTCTTTACATTGCTTTAAAACACTTGCATCTTTGCTCTTTTCTAACTCTGAGCTTTCTTCTGTAGCTGCATCTGAGGTGCTTTTTTCAGGTATAGTTTTTTTTTTCTTTCATTACATAATTTTTCAGCATTTATTTTTAGTTGCCTTTTCTTCCAAAAATGCTCATCTGAACAAAATTTTAATGTAATGAATTATAAAATAGTACTAGTAATAAATATGAATGTTGTTTGATTAATACTTGTGTAAATATTTAAAGTGTCTTTATTTTATTTCATGCAGGTGATGAAACTTATCAGGACATATTTCGTGATTTTTCCCAAATGGCATCCAATAATCCAGAGAAACTAAATCGTTTCCAGCAAGATTCACAGAAATTCTGAATTTTTTTAAAAATGGGAAAATATGAAATCTGGTGACCCCCTAATGTATACAGCTAAAAATTCACAATTTTTTTACTGCTTTAATTCTACTTAATTTTGGTAGATATTGAATGGCTTGGAAAAGAGGTACCCATTCATATATTTATAAATTAAAACATAGTTATCTAATAGTAGGAGAGGAACCTAGTTTAGGACCTCTTTTATTAAAAAAGCCTATTTAAAGGGCTATTTCTGTAGACAAAAGATCAGTCTAGATTTAGGCCATCTCTAGGTTACAAGATGATAGGAGGTTAGACAAAAATGATTCTTTTGCCAATGGGTGGTAGCATTGATTTTTTTCCTCCATGCATCTTGCCCAGGATCATTCAGTCAAGCATGTCTTCATCAAGTGGGAGCCAACTGTCCTGCCTGCCTCAAGAATATGTTTTTTCTTTAGCTTCCCTGAGGATTTTTGGTGGTTCAGAAATAGGTGTGTGTGTTGATGTGTTTTTGGTAACCTAGCTTTCATACACATAATATATGATTTATTAGAACTAGAGAATGTGTTTTCCCCATTTGTTCATAAATGCGGTCGGTTATACTTCTTAGATGACAGGTTATTGTCCAGTACTTTAATGTATGTATGTATAATGGCTGTACAGGTAGACCATAATTCAGTCCTTTAGATTTATTTTATGCAGCAAAAAGAAGCTCTTTTTTTTTTTTTAATCACAAAAAAAACCCTAGTTCAAAATGTGTAGTTCTTCATTGTTGGGTTGATTCCCCAAAACCTTGACAGATGTATCGATGGAATAAAAGTGTGTTTTAAAGGTTACTTGAATGTCACAAAATTATGCTTTCATCAAAACTTTAAAGGAAAAATCAATTTATAAAATCATGTAGGCCATTTTTATATTTGAAATTTGTCCTTTTAAAGATACAGTTTTGCTGTTGCTCCTAGTGAAAGAAAAATCTCTGTACAAAGGAGAAAAAGAACCCCACTTATTCTTAGTTAATACTAAAATATATAGCAATAAATTGCTGTTTATTTTTTCTACATCTATTTTGTGTACTTGTACACAGTGTACATTCTTTTAAATTATATCGTGTATATAGCTTTAGTATTCGGTTACATGATTCACAGACCCCTGAATTCCAAAATATTATGGATAAACATATTACCATTTATATGCTACAAATTAGTCTGATTCCATCTTTGAAAATGTCTTACAAGTATAAAATAATTAATTTGCTTTTTTTTTTTTTGAGATGGCGTCTTGCTGTGTCACCCAGGCTGGAGTGCAGTGGCACGATCTCAGCTCACTGCAGCCTCCTCCTCTTGGGTTCAAGCAATTCTCCTGCCTCAGCCTCCCCAGTAGCTGGGACTACAGGCACCCGCCACCATGCCCAGCTAATTATTGTATTTTTAGTAAAGACAGGTTTCACCATTTTGGCCAGGTTGGTCTCAAACTCCTGACCTCAGGTGATCAGCCTGCTTCAGCCTCCCAGAGTGCTGGGATTACAGGCGTGAGCCACCGCACCCAGCCTAATTTGCCTTTTGATTCCTTTCCATTGTTGTCAACAATTAAGTCTATTCTTCTTTTAGAAATTATATGTAAATATTATTGATACTCTTTCTAAATAAGAGGTTTTAAAATATATAAAAACTTTATGATCCAATTATAGATAAATTTTCTAACATTTCCCAGTCACTAGAGTTTTATAAGTTGATTAAACATCAAATCAGAATCTAGCCAAGCAGGAATTATATTGAAATAAGTTCACATTACAGAAAAGGTTCCATAATTTGGCCAAATTGCATGCATGTAATGCTTATTTAGTAATGGTCACTATATGTTAGATAAGGATAAAAATATATTTGTGAATTATTTCTGAGGAAATGCTAACTTCCACAGCATTGTATTTAATTATAACAATAACAGGAACATTAAATCTTTATCTTTGCTGTTTCACCTCAAAGTCATAGATCATCTGGCTTTTTAGGCACCTTCACTACAGGCAAAAATCTGATTTGTAGTTTTTATTAGCATGTACCTTGAAATTATTTGACCAAGAAGCTCAAAGAAAAGAAGTACGTTAAAGAAAAAGAGAAAACCTCACTTTTCCTTTATAGTGTCCCTTCCTGTTTTAATTCCTAGAGATCCTGACCTTTATATGAGGAAGTCTAGGTAGTTTTCCTTTTGGATCTGGCCATTGGTGCGTGTTTCATTCAGATCACCTCTGGAATCTCTGTGGTTGTGAAGGCAATTCCTTATGAGACTCTTGCCTCCTGTGGCTTACGTGATGAATTGTTAATGTGGCAGTAATTAGTATCTACTTAAATTTAGTGGTCAGAAATGTATTTGAAGTGCCTTAAAGATGATCATGGTTCAGAATATCTTCAGAGAAAGCAAAATCTTTAATATTGCAGGGAGCCTAGCAATACAAATACACATTTCTGTGGCTTGATTTCTTGAATATGCTGAGACCCAATTTGGACTACATTTGGCAAAAATGATGGAGTAAACAGCAAGGCTTTAAATTAAATTAATAGTTACAAGGTAGGTTGGCTCTTAGGTGAATTTAGCCATGTCAACTAATAGCTTTTATATGGTATGTAACAAATCTGAATTATGTTATGCTGTGAATTATTCAGTGCATTATAAGAAATCATAGTTTAAACAATGTGTTAATCATGCTTTTGGGCTTCGTTAGTCAATGTGATTGGCCTTTTATTTTCTTTCCATAACTTATCTGCTATTATTAGTTTCTTATTCCTTATTATTAATGTTAGCTCATTATCGTTAGCTTACTAACTTGAAAGTTAGATTAATATCAAAATAAGAATAGCAGCACTATGAAGAGTTAATAAAATGCAGTTTCATGTTAGAGCTAGAATAAAAGTAATTGAACAGTCATTTGCAAATGCTTCATTATAACATTTATGTGCTTAAGATTTCTAAGGTTTTAAAAAGTTACCTTTAATACAATCCTTAGAAACTCAGAAATTTCCTGATATTCATTAGATTATGGTGTTTGCCTAATTTATACCGGTTTTCACTGTATATTTTAATGAACTTTGGTTACTTTTCCAGACATACAGATTTAATTTGGAATATGAACTTTGGTTCTTCATGAGTGCATTTTGAAAAAGAAAAAAAAATACACATTCAGAATCTGGCCAATTTAAGTTTGTATTTTAAAAATATTTTATGCATGTTAAGTATGGTCGCAGTAAATGAAATTGTGTTTAAGACTAAATTTACTACCGTTTTGAACAGACATTCCCTGATCATTCTTATATTGTCAGATAACACTTGTGTATAATATCACTTTGGACCATGGACATGAGCTGGAAAAATGATGTATTTTTGTAGATTGTATGTCCAGAATGACTTTAGAACCGCATGATACGGTGGAAGGAGCACTGGACTAGTCCTCACTACCCTTTTTGGATTCAGGGCTCCTCACAATTAAAATGAGTGTAATGAAACAAGGTGAAAATACAGAAGCATCCCTTTGTATACTGTTTTGCTACTTACAGTGTACTTGGCATTGCTTTATCTCACTGGATTCTCATGGTAGGATTTCTGAGATCTTAATCTAAGAGCTCCAAAGTTGTCTACTTTTTTGATCCTAGGGTGCTCCTTTTGTTTTACAGAGCAGGGTCACTTGATTTGCTAGCTGGTGGCAGAATTGGCACCATTACCCAGGTCTGACTGACCACCAGTCAGAGGCACTTTATTTGTATCATGAAATGATTTGAAATCATTGTAAAGCAGCGAAGTCTGATAATGAATGCCAGCTTTCCTTGTGCTTTGATAACAAAGACTCCAAATATTCTGGAGAACCTGGATAAAAGTTTGAAGGGCTAGATTGGGATTTGAAGACAAAATTGTAGGAAATCTTACATTTTTGCAATAACAAACATTAATGAAAGCAAAACATTATAAAAGTAATTTTAATTCACCACATACTTATCAATTTCTTGATGCTTCCAAATGACATCTACAGATATGGTTTTGTGGACATCTTTTTCTGTTTACATAAATTTATCCACTTAAAATGTGATAATGTGGAGACAAAGCAAGATTTGATTACATAAACTTATCTCTGCATTGGTCTTTTCACTATCTTATTTGCTAACTTTTCTTATTTTTCTTCAACCTCCCCACTCTCCATTTTTTGGATATTAAACAGGGAAAGCTTGCTACATTATAAAGATTGTTGGCACCATTTATTTTAGACAAAGGCTAAAGGTTAACTTTTGGAAATGATGAGCTACTTTTATATATGTGTTTACTCATGCTTTGTGATATTTCTGGATCATTCCAGTCATAAAGACTTATTACATGTACTATTTCTTGCTACCTGTGAAAAGGTATATTTTAAAGAATGTATAACCAACAGTCCATTTACTTTTTATTAGTATGTAGAGGATTTGTATCTAATTCATGAATGTAGTTTTACAATAGTTTGTCATTGTAAATGGAGCAAAGTACATTATCTTTATTCTAAAATGTACATTATGTAAGAATTGTAAATATACTTAAGTACTTTGTATGCCAAAAAATTACAATAAGTCAATAAAAATCTCACCTCTGGCTTAGTTCTTTCATGGTGATTTACATTTTCTTGTGAAATACACTGTGAGCATAACTGTCAACAGCAGTTATTTTTAAGGTACTATTATTTTTAAGGTATTTCTTCCCAGCCCTTTCAAATCCACATTCATCCTATTTGCTGATTACTTCAATCAAGAAATCCATTTGGATCTTTTAAGTATATAATTCTCTTTGTTCACAGAGCTGTTATAGTCCCTAATTCATTGGCAAAAAGATAAAAGGTTTTTTTGGGGGGGTGGGGGGAGGGGCTTGCTCTAAGTTTTTTCCATTATGATTGACATTAATGTTCCTAATCTATGCAGCACATTCACATTTTATCCTTTTAGTAAACAGACACACACACGTTTGTCTGTGAATTGGGACTGAAGGAATGGAAGGTTGAAAAAAGCAAACTGGAAGTGAATCACCTGCATTTGCTTTAAAAAAAAAAAAAGCTAATTGAAAGCAGACACATAAACTTTTCAATATAACTTGCTTTATTCAGCTTCATTTCATTTTCAGAATAGTTCTGTGGAGAACCCACATCAATAGTCTGTAAATATTTTAAGTGAAAACAGTTTAATTTTTCAATTATTGCAAAAACAAAGCTTTTTGCTTGTGGAGAAATGTTAAGAAGCAGCGAGAGAATCATCCACAATTCCATTATCTTGTGCTGTCCAAAATGGAACTCACTAGCTACATGTGGCTACTTAATTGGAATTAGACAAATAGTTCATTTCCTCAGTCGTACTGCTACATTTTAAGAACTTCATAGCCCCATGTGGCTAGTGACTTGTTTTGAACAGGGGAGATTGTAGAATATATACATTGTCACAGGAAGTTCTACTGGATAGCACTGAGGGAGATACTGTTTCTTTTTTGGTGTATACCCCTCTAGACCTTTGGGTGTGTGTATTCATACATTTATATAATGGGATCATACTGTTACCCACTTCTTTCACTTAATAGATGGGGAGAACGTAAAATTTATGGGAAATTTCAAGCATGTACGGGTAGAGAAAATCAATAGCTGTAAGCTCATGGCTTATATTTATTCTCATACCCATTTTTCCCCTTTCCTGGACTTTTTTTTGGAACCAGATCCTAGACCTTTCACCAGCAAATCATTCCGTATGTACATCTAAAAGTTGAGGACCGTTCAAAAATCGTAACACTTCTTAAACTGTGAAACTACATAATCAATATTCAAATTGGTTGTCTCAAATACGATTTTTAAAATAGATCGTGCAAATCAGAATTCACGTAAGTTCCATACATTGCAGTTGGTGAATATGTTTCTTAGTCTCTATAGGTTTTTTTTTCCATTTGTTACCATTACTATTTTCTTTTTTTGGAATTGGGGTCTCGCACTGTCGTCCAGGCTGGAGTCCTGTGGCGATCGTAGCTCACTGCAGCCTTGGACCCCTGAGCTCAAGTGATCCTCCCACCTCAGTCTCCCACATAGCTTGGAGTACGGGTATGAGCCACCTCACCCATTTGTTAGTTTTTTAAATTTCCACCTGCAGTTTGTTGAAAACATCACTTTTAATGACTGCATTATTTTAGCTTTAACCACTTTATTGATGACCATTTGATTCTGATTTTTTGCCATCATGAACCTAGCTTTGCTTTATTTTTATGTTTGTTTTTTGAGACAGGGTCTCGCTCTCTTTCCCCAGGCTAGAGTACAGAGGCACAATCTTGGCTCACTGCATCCTCTGCCTCCTGGGTTCAAGCGATTCTCTTGCCTCAGCCTCTCGAGTAGCTGGAATTACAGGTGTCCGCCACCACACTGCCTACTTTTTTTTTTTGAGACAGAGTTTCGCTCTTGTCGCCCAGGCTGGAGTGCAGCGTTATGATCTCGGCTCACTGCAACCTCCCCCTCCTGGGTTCAAGCGATTCTCCTGCCTCAGCCTCCTGAGTAGCTGGGATTACAGGCGCCCGCCACCATGTCTGGCTAATTTTTTGTATTTTTAGTAGAGACGGTGTTTCGCCATGTTGGGCAGGCTGGTCTCGAACTCCTGGCCTCAGGTGATCTGCCCTCCTCGGCCTCCTAAAGTGCTAGGATTACAGGCGTTTAAGCCACCATTCCCGGCCTAAGCCACCATGCTTGGCCTTGCTTTATTCTTATGGTTAAATATTTTGAACATTCTTAAATTATTAGGAAGATTTTCTAGAAATAAAAATGCTGTTTCAATGGTTGAGTATATTTTTGAGACTCATCCAATGTGGTAGGCACCGTGTTAAGGTACTGGGTATATTGTGGTTAATAAAAAACAAATGTATATTCTGTTCTCTTGGAGTCACGTGTTCTTGCAATGAAGAAAGATGAGACTAGGGTAGTACATATATTTAGGTGGCCCTCACAGAATTATTGAGGATGGCACTTAGCCCAGACACTGGATAGGAGGTATTTAGAGATCACTTGTGTAGGTAGTAACATGTAAGCCAAGGTCTGAAGCAGAGAGGTTGGATAATCTATGCAACCTTACAATGTGGAAATGACTCAACAGGAAAAACCATTTACCTAATCTCTGGTCAGAAATCACAGAACTTGGCCAAAGAACTGAAGGGTTACTGTACTTACTCAAGTTCTTTGTCTATTTAGACATGTTATGATACACCAGTTATCTATAACCTGAGAAAATAGCGCATATTACCAACTGTCATATTACATACTTTTTAATTGTGCTACTACTATGCTTCGTATGTTGTAGGCACTCAGTATCTATTGGATAAATAGCTGGCTACTTTGAACCTACTGTTTTTGCTTTCTGTCAGCAATACACTTCAGGAAGCTGCAACAAAAAATTTTATTTATGGGCAAATAACTGGGAATGATAAGCTACAATAATATTGATAAGTCAGAATGATACATTATGATAAGTCAGAACAATATAATTATTTTTCTGATTTCCTGTGTAAAATTTATTTTTTTGTTACAGTGACCTGATTGTGCTACTGCTGCACTTTATTTGTATTTTTGATTTTGTAAAAATTTTATTTAGTTTTTTGAGACGGAGTCTCACCCTGTCATGCAGGCTAGAGTGCAGTGGCACTATCTCAGCTCGCTGCAACCTCCGCCTCCCGGGTTCAAACGATTCTCCTGCCTCAGCCTCCCGAGTAGCTGGGATTACAGGCGCTGGCCACCATGCCCAGCTAATTTTTGTAGTTTTAGTAGGGACGGGGGTTTCACCATGTTGGCCAGACTGGCCTCGAACTCCTGACCTCGTGATCTGCCCGCCTCAGCCTCCCAAAGTGCTGGAATTACAGGCGTGAGCCGCCACATCCGGCCACACCCTATGTAAAATTTAAATGATCATTATGTCTTAGCCATAAATTTCCGGGAGTAGTGATCTTACAAAGGTTTGAAAAAACATTTGTTGAATAAATTGAATATAAAATAACAGAGGGAAAAAAAAACCCCACCTTACTCTGATGGTGTAGGTAGGGGATGAAAAGGCACAATTCTAGGATTACTTCTCCTTTATTAGTGAACAGTAATTAGAATGTAATAATACAGCTCTAGCATGCTTCTTGGAGAGACTGGAACATGTAATAAAGCCTTAACAGAGATTTGGGGTTTATTTATAAATACCACAGAAAAGCTTATGGTTGTGGAATTGTGTTTTTGCACATGTTGGATATTTAGGCTTTAAAAAAGGAGTTTGGTGTCTTTAGCAGAGTTTATTGGTAGGCACTGTTCTAACTGCTTTTTTTTTTTTTTTTTTTTTTTGAGACGGAGTCTCGCTCAGTCGCCCAGGCTGGAGTGCAGTGGCGCGATCTCGGCTCACTGCAAGCTCCGCCTCCCGGGTTTACACCATTCTCCTGCCTCAGCCTCCTGAGTAGCTGGGACTACAGGCGCCCGCCACCACGCCCGGCTAATTTTTTGTATTTTTAGTAGAGACGGGGTTTCACCGTGTTAGCCAGGATGGTCTCCATCTCCTGACCTCGTGATCTGCCCGCCTCGGCCTCCCAAAGTGCTGGGATTACAGGTGTGAGCCACCGCGCCCGGCCTGTTTTTTAAATATTGTCTCTCATGAGCCAATGAGGCATAGATACTAGTATTAGCCCCATTTTCTATATGGTGTAATTGTAGTTCGGCGTTATTAAGTAACGTGTGTAAAGTCCAGCAACCTGTAGTGGAAGAGCTTGAATTCCAGCCTGGATCATTCACCCCAGGACTTGCTCTCTTAACCAGCTGTTAACCATATGCTAACAGTTGTGGTAAAATACACACAACTCAGAGCTTGAGTGACTGTTTTTGGAGCTAATCTTGACTAGACGCTTGGACTTGGAAACAGTAAGACTTGGGTTAGGATTCCAGCTCCATTATTTACTAGCCTGCTAGATTTGGGTAATTCTCTAAATCTCAATTTTCTCCATTGTAAAATGCTTCTACCTCATAGAGTTGTAAGGATCAAATGAACTGCTCGAGTGTGGTAATTCTGCTATTCGGGTTTTTTCCCCAAGGTGAGTAGTATGTGTGAACTTGTTGCAGGCCTATTTCAGAGGTCCAATGTTTTCCAGAAAAGTGCTGCTTCAATAGAAAAGAACAAGAGTTAAAAATGGGATGGACCGAAAATCTGGGAAAGGTGGGCTCTACCCACACTTTGAGAAATGATGGCATAGCCCAATAAACTCTGAGAGACCAATCTATATGTGCGTTTGTCCATTATTTTCACCCCCTCCTCTCGAGCATGCACAGCACTTGCACGTGTTTACTTAAAAACTACTGGTATAGCCTCAATTCTTAGAAGACTGAAGTTAGTACGTTTTTATCTAGTTAGCAGTGTGCAACTGCCTAGGGTCAAAATTGCTACTGGCTAGCTGTGTGACTTTGGGCACGTGACCTCGGCGTGCAAAACTCCCTGGTACTCTCAAGGAGGCTCTTGATAAAGTGTTAAAAGTCTGTTTATAAAACAAAAGTGGATGAATGTCGCCCTCCAGGGCTTTGCGGTGCTGGGGCTCGGGGAGCAGCCTCGCAGGTTCGTGCGGGCGGCGGGGGCCCCCCTGCTGGCCACATCCTCCAGCCTCCCTCCGCTCGGCCTCCGGCGCGACGTGCGGCCCGAGCCATTTCCTCCCAGGGCGGGGGAAAAGGGAGGAACTGCCGGTTTAAATTGCCTAGCTACGGCTCGTGTGCAGGGAGAGGCCGAGACGGCTTAAAGCCTCCAAGAAATTGAGGGGAAAAAGGTGCAGAGATTAAAGTTTTACCTCTTGGTGCCTCCAGGTTCGCTTTTGGCTAACCTAAGTTCCTCTGTTCGGGCGCCTCCATTCCTTTCAAGACTCAGCTTGGATATCCTCTGGGGCTCGCCGCGTAGGACGCCATTTCTCAGCCGGGACAGCGGGCCATCCCTCAGCACGCTGGAGTCCGGAATCCGCCCCTCCTAACGCCCGGCGCCGGATCCCACCCTAACCCCTCCCTTAATACCCTTGGAACCTAGGACCCAGCGGTTTCGGCACGCCCGGCCCCGCCCCTCCGCGCACCGGCGCCCGCGATTGGCTCCGGGAGGCGCGGCCCCGCCCCTGCCATGGCCGCCGCCTGGCGCCGGGGCTAAGTGGCCGCCGGCGTCCGGGTACCCGAGGGCTCTCCCGCGTTGCTGGCACCGCTGGCGCCGCGGTCTCGTAGCGCATGGGCCTCCTCCGAGGCGGGCTCCCATGCGCTCGGGCCATGGCGCGCCTGGGCGCTGTGCGCTCCCACTACTGCGCCCTGCTGCTGGCCGCGGCGCTGGCCGTCTGCGCCTTCTACTACCTCGGCTCAGGCCGGGAGACCTTCTCCAGCGCCACCAAGAGGCTGAAGGAGGCCCGCGCCGGGGCTCCCGCCGCGCCCTCGCCGCCCGCGCTGGAGCTAGCGCGGGGCTCCGTGGCGCCAGCCCCCGGCGCGAAGGCCAAGAGCTTGGAGGGCGGCGGTGCCGGGCCGGTGGACTACCACCTGCTGATGATGTTCACCAAGGCGGAGCACAATGCCGCGCTGCAGGCCAAGGCCCGCGTCGCGCTGCGCTCACTGCTGCGTCTCGCCAAGTTCGAGGCGCACGAGGTGCTTAACCTTCACTTCGTGAGCGAGGAGGCCAGCCGCGAGGTGGCCAAGGGCCTGCTGCGGGAGCTCCTGCCGCCCGCCGCTGGCTTCAAGTGCAAGGTGAGCGGGCCGCGGCTGGGGGCTCCGGGTGGGTGGCCCACCCCATCCTAAGCGAGGTCAGTGCGCGCTCCCGGAGGGGATCCGAGGAACTAGCGGGTAGGATCTTCCCTGAGCTGCCCGCTTGCAAGGTAGTGTTCACAGCCTGCGGGAGGTCTCGTTCGGGGGCGTGTCCGGCAGCCAGACGCCCTCAGCTGGTGCTGAGGAGTGGAGCTGCGTTTTTAATGACCGCCTCGTTTTCCTCTCCCCCAGTTAAGTGCAGCCCCCAGGAGAGTCTGCGCGCCCCCATTTTGCTAACGTTGCAGGGTTCAGCACTGCCTTCAGAGTCTGCACCTCTGTTTATGTTCCTTAGTTTTTGACTTATGAGGATGGGACTGGTCACCAGTAGTCATCCTGAGCAACTGGAGAGGGCCTTGGTGAGGCTTCTGGAAGTGTTGAAGTTGCAGTGACATTTCTCATTGCTCTTAAGGTATTTCAGTAGGATCTGGTCAAACTCATTGTGAACCATCTTATCTCCTCTCTGTGTCCCTTTTTCCCCTTCCTCCAAGGGTCATGAACCCATTTAGAGAAGCCTGGAGTTCCTCCGAATGAGGAGGAGAAAGCTCAGGAGGAACAGATATGATCTGGGGAGAGCACAGCTGGCCGCCTTGTCCCAGGCTGGACCAATCTGCCTCCATGACAGCTTCCATCTCTGTTTATCATCTCTCTTCACTGCCTGGCTCTCCTTGTCTGAGATGTGTTCCTGACATAGTGTGAATTGCCTAGGTCAAATTGCTCATTTGATTTTGACCTAATAGTTGTACAGAGGGGATCCGAGGCCAGATTTTAAGGAGTAGTAGGTAATATTAAAGGGTGGAGACTGATGTTGGTTGGGGAAGCATGCTGAGGCGGGAGTTGTGTTACGTGAGTGACTAGGGGAGCTGCTGCCAGGATCCTACAGGCTTCGGGAGTCTGTGATAGCTCCTTGTTGCCTACGGAGTGAAGTCCCAGTTTATTGATAGGGCTGTTGTGTTGTGAGCCTGGTCCACTTCTCTGGCTTCACCTCTCCTCCTTTGTCTACATGCACCTCATACCTTAGCTATGTATGGAGTGGGCCTTATACATGCTGTACTGTCTGCCCACAGTGTCCTCTTGGGCCCTTGGCCATTCTTTACTCAGCTTTCACCTCTCCTGAGAAAGTCCCTAGACCCTGGGACCTCTGAAGGTCCTCGCTGGAGGAGGAGCCTGGCAACGTGTCCCAGGTGATCCTAATGACCCTAATATTTGAGAAACTTTGCACTAGTTCAGGGTAGAAAACTGAGGGCCCTTGGCCATAGGGTCAGTCTGGGCAGATCTTGGGATTTGACCAGGTCTCCAAACAGCACCTTGAAGATCAGCATTGTCATCTCTTCCGGGCCTACTCTGCACTGTTGCTGGGTCTCTGTCCCCTTGTCCCGAGCTCCCGCTGCAGCGCTAGCTGCACAGCCAGTGCTTTCCAGCCTACTTGCCTTTGCTTTTGTCATTCCCACTGTTGAGGCGCTCCTTCTCTCCATCTCCAAGTCTTGCCCATCTTCAGATACCATCCCCTCCTTGGAGCCAAGGAACCGTCCCTTCTTTCCTTTTCTACTTCCGTGGTGCTGTGACTGTATCATGTCTTATCATCCATCCCTATGTACAATGCCTGGCACTCTTAGTTGGCACCAGAAATATTGGCCCAGGGGTAGATCCAGCCTCAGGGCGGAGCTCCTCCTGTCTTGGAGTAAGTGTTTCATGCTGGGACTACCCCACTTTACTGGGCCCAGTTCCGGCAGCCTCACTCAAGGCCTGGAGGCAGCTGCAAATGACCAGAGGGAACTGACACCTCCTCTGTTGAGGTGTGAGGGCTGAGGGTTTAGTGTCTGGGGACTTCTAGCCAGATGTCAGTGATTGGATAAGGGGTTGTCAGTCCTGGCATAAAATTGCTCCCGTTACTTCTTTTTTTTTTTGAGATGGAGTTTTGCTCTTGTTGCCTAGGCTGGAGTGCAGTGGCATGATCTCGGCTCACTGCAACCTCTGCCTCCCGGGTTCAAGCGATTCTCCTGCCTCAGCCTCTCGAGTAGCTGGAATTACAGGTGCCCACCACCACGCTGGCTAATTTTTTTTTTTTTTTTTTTTTTTGAGACAGTTTTGCTCTTGTCGCCCAGGCTGGAGTGCAGCAGTGTGATCTTGGCTCGCTGCAACCTCTGACTCCAAGGTTCAAGTGATTCTCCTGGCTCAGCCTCCTGAGTAGCTGGGATTACAGGCGCCCGCCACCACGCCCGGCTAATTTTTTGTATTTTTAGTAGAGATGGCGTTTCATCATGTTGGCCAGGCTGGTCTCAAATTCCTGACCTCAGGTGATCCACCCACCTTGGCCTCTCAAAGTGCTGGAATTACAGGCGTGAACCACCGCACCTGGCCTCCATTACTTTGTTTTGTTTTGTTTTGTTTTTGATAAGGATTCTTGCTATGTTGCCCAGGCTGGTCTTGAACTCCTGAGCTCAAGCAATTCTCTTGCCTTAGCCTTCTGCATAGCTGGGATTACAGGCACACACCACTGCACCTGGCATTCCCATGATTTTTGAGTTCATATTTTGTAAATTTTTCTGTTTGTAATGAAAAGTGCTCTTTTTTTCCTTTAAATGTGCGATTCTAAAAGGTTTGCTTCATTTTACTTGTGATTTAATTCTTCCTCAGGTTTGGAATATTCCTGAAAAGAACATATGACACATGCCTTTCCTCTGTCTGGAGTACTCCCTGCCTCCATCCTTGGTACTCAGCTTTCAGGTCTCGGCTTTGGTGTTCTTTCCTTGGTAAACCTTTCCTGAGCCCCCATTACACACTTTCAAACTCCAAGCACTTTTCCTTAGTAACATTTATCACAGTTGTATTTATATAATCGTTGGAGTAATTATTTGTCTTCCTTGCTAGACTCTAAACTCCTTAAGGGCATTGACATTGACGTGTCTTAAATGCTGCCTCCCTAGCACCAGACAGATGAGGGAATTTTATACTGGAATTGTTTTTTCAGTATTGACTCGGAAGAAGGACACTAGAATTTCTCACTCTGGCTGTGCCAGAGCTGGGAGGGATTTGGAGTATATAGCATGACAGGTGAGGAAACTCGCCCAAGGCTTTCTGGAGAAGTTACTCAGTTGTGGCTGGACCTGCATCCTAGGTCAGTGCTGTTCCCTTTGTGCTGTATTTCCCCTTTAAGGAGCACCTCTGTCTTGTAAGGTAAAGTCCAGGGGGCAGTTTATTCCCAGGGAGAATTGATTTGAGTGGTGTTAGAACTGTCTGAAGATAGCCTGGGGGTTCCTCTTCCCTTCAGTTGGCTCTGGGACCTCAGCATGGCTGCAAGATGCAGAGCAGGGCCACAGTGAACTGGCACGGGGCTGGTGCCCACACACCGAGGTCTCAGGCCATTTTCAAGTGGCATAGAAACACCTTGTAGCTGAAATGGTTGCAGAAATAGATCACAGAACATTATTAGTGACCTTAGATTTTATTTTGGCTAATTGGATATTAGCTAAAAAGGATTCATGTATCTTGTTTTAAATATGTTTGAAGGTTTTAATTAATCTGTGAGTTTATTATCTGTGAACAGGGAAGCATATTATTTGTTAATCAGTAAACTTCAGAACTTGCTATGTTCCAGGTACCAGTATAGGAGGAGCTGCTTCTAGCCTCTACAGTAAGTCCATTTTCTAAATGTATCAGAATCACCTGGGGACACTTTTAAAAATACAGAATCCTGGGCCCCACCCCATCCTGTGGGCTCAGAATCTCCTGGGTGGGGCCTGGAAGTCTGTATTTGGATGGAGTTACAGAGGCAGGCTTGGGCGTCACTGCTGTAAGAAATCCAGGAGTGCTCTCCTGCTGGTCTCTAAGACCCAGTTCAGGCATCCTGTCCTCTGGGTAACCTTCCGTGGGGAGCACGATGCCTGGCTCACAGTGGGCGTTCAGGAACTGTTTGACTGTGACTCTTCCATCCAGGCTATTTTGGCTGTGCTGATCTGGGAAAGGCTGCCACATTCACCTTGCTAAAATGCTGCCTTTTTTTTGTCTTTTTCTTTTTCTTTTATTTTTTTTTTTTGAGATAGAGTCTTGCTCTGTCACCAGGCTGGGGTGCTGTGGTGCGGTCTCGGCTCACTGCAACTTCTGCCTCCCGGGTTCAAGCGATTCTCCTGTCTCAGCTTCCGGAGTAGCTGGACTACAGGCACCCACCGCCACACCCAGCTAATTTTTGTATTTTTTAGTAGCGATGGGGTTTCACCATGTGGGCCAGGATGGTCTCGATCTCTTGACTCGTGATCCGCCTGCCTCAGCCTCCCAAAGTGCTGGGATTACAGGCATGAGCCACCGCACCCGGCCAGAATGCTGCCTTTATTGTATCGCTTCCATTCAGAACCTCCAGTAGCTTCTGGCTACCTGTCCTCCCAGGTCATTTCAATGTCCTAGACCCACAGCAGTGGCTGAGCTTCCTGAATTCTAGGACAAGCTGTTCCTTCTCATGGCGCTTTGCTTGCTCTGCTTCTGAGCATCTGTTGTCTTTCTGTCAAGTGCAGTCTCACACTTGTAAAACTTAGATCAAGACTTATCCCTTCCATGTGCCTTTCCTGCCGGATCAGGTTTGACAGAATATACCATGAAACCCCCAAATAATGGTGGCTTAAACAAGGTTGAATTTATGTCTCATTTCAATGCAGTCCAGAGGTAGGCATTCCTGGGCTGGCATGGGGGCTTCGTGAAGTCACCACGGTCCTCGGCTCCTTCCAGCTCTCTGTTTTACCATCCCTGAGGGTGGCGCTGTCTTCATGGTCCGGGATGGCTGCTGGAGCGGGGGCCATCACATCTGTGTTGCTGGGTCGCATTTAGTCCAGTTTGGCCCAGTGCTGCTGTGTGTATTGTTTCGGGTCCAGTCTCATCACATGGTTCTACTCTACTGACTTCTGGGAAAATGATCACAGTGAACAGGCCTCAAGGCGCCTCTCATGTCTCCTCCCCTTCGCCATGCTGGCCAGCTCTCTGCGGAGGCGGTGGGGCCCACCGGCCACTGCTTGTATGGCCTCCATGGAGCACAGCAATATTGCTTCTTTGTGGTATTTCCCTTGTGCTATCAGCTCAAATCTTAACCGTTCAGAAAGACCTTCCCCGAATCTCTTTTCTAACGCAACCCTCATGCTAGCCTTCATCTTTCCCATCACCTTGTGCATTTTTTTCTTTTTTCTTTTTTTTGAGATGGAGTCTCGTTCTGTCACCCAGGCTGGAGTGCAAGGGTGCGATCTTGGCTCACTGCAACCTCCGCCTCCTTTCAAGCGATTCTCCTGCCTCAGCCTCCCAAGTAGCTGGGATTACAGGTGCCTGCCACTACGCCCACATAGTTTTTGTATTTTTAGCAGAGATGGCGTTTCACTATGTTGGCCAGGCTGGTCATGAACTCCTGACCTCAGGTGATCCACCTGCCTTGGCCTCCCAAAGTGCTGGGACTACAAGTGTGAGCCACCGTGCCTGGCCTTTTCTTTTACTTTTTTTTTTTTTTTTTTGAGATAGGATTTCTGTCTGCCGCGCAGGCTAGAGTAGAGCACAGTGGTGTGATCACAGCTCACTGTAGCTTCAAACTCCTGGGCTTAGGGGATCCTCCTGCCTTAGCCTCCTGAGTAGCCAGGACTACAGGCATGTGCCTCCATGCACAGCTAATTTTTTTTTTAATTGTTTTGTAGAGATGGGATCTCACCTTCTTTCCCAGGCTGATCTCAAACTAGTGATCCTCCTGCCCTAGCTTCCCAAAATGTTGGACTGCAGTTGTGAGCCAACACGCCCGGCTGTGCATGTCTTTTATAGCATGTATTCATTTTTTCATGTATTCATTCATAGGGTGTTGTTAAGTGCATATCCTGTGCCAGGCGCTGTTCTAAGGTACTTGTGAACAGCAGAGAACAGAACAAGTTTCTGCCTTCATGGAGCTTAAATTCTGGGGTTGCAGGGAATGTATAGGAGATGGATTTTTAACAAATAAATATAGAGTGAGTCAGATTGTGATCAGTTCTACAGAGAGAAATAAAGCAGGCTGCAGAGATAGCTAGTGTGTGGTTGTCAGTGTGGGGAGTTGTTAGCCGTGGTGAGTGTGTGGTTGTCAGTGTGGGGAGTTGTTTGCCGTGGTGCACAGGTGGTCAGGGATGGCTCCACGGATAAGGTGCCATTTGCACAGAGCCTGAAGGAAGTGAGGGAGCCACAGCCCTCTGGGCGGGACTCTGTCCGAAGCACCTGCAAGTGTGTGGGCCTCAGGTTGGAGTGTGCTTTGCATGTTTGAGCAACTAACTCTCCTGTTAACTTGTTTGTAGTCTCTCTGTCTCCCTCCTGGAAGGTAATCTCCAGAAGGCAGAGACCTTACCCACCTTCATCTATTGAGGTTTACGGGAACCCCATAGATGCCATCCTTATTTCTGGCCTGAGTTGGAAGTGATAGAGCGGGCAAGCAGTCTCTTAACCTGGGACAGAAGAACTGGACAGACTTCCAGAGGCACAGACAGCTCTGGCAGCTGCTTGCCTCCCTGCAGGGATGGGCAGGTCCTGCATATGTAGATTCTCCTGCCTTAAGGAGGAGTTAGTGTGCAAGGAGGAGAGGAGGATGGGGCAGGGAGCAAGAGGCCGGAGTGTTTGTCCAGGAGAGCATCCTCCATAGAGAAGCACAGAACAATGAAGAAGGGGTGCTTCCTCTTTTTCCCATCGACACTATAGTCTCAGCACTGTTTCTGGCACATTCTATGTTCTCAATAAATATTTATAGTTGACTAATAACTATAGTGATTAAACCCAGGATATCCTAGAAGAGTTCTCAGTGATCTGCCCCTTTTCCCTCAAACCTCAGCCTCTTTCAGAGCCTGAGACTGGGTTGCTCCATTTCCTGGTGACAAATTAGGAGGAAGAAGGAAACTGCACACCCCCCACGATCCTTGTCTGTTTTCTCTCACCATAACAATACCCAAGACTGGGTAATTTAGAAAGGAAAGATATTTATTTAGCTTGAGGTTTTGGAGGCCGGGAAGTCCAAGAGGATGGTGACAGCTTCTGGGGAGGGAAGCAGAGGCATGCAGAAGGAGCACAGCGTGAGGGGCGCCTGACTTTATAACAGCCACTCTTGGTAACTCATCCAGTACCGTGAGTGAGAGTGAGAACTCGCTCCCTCCCAAGAGAAGTAACCCCGGCCTGGGAGACAGGCATGAATCCCTCTTAATGACTTCATCAGGTCATAAAAGCCCCACCTCCCAGCACCGTCACCGGGGCTCACATTTCCAACACATGAATTCCAGGGGACACCCTTTAAACCTTAGCATCCACCTTACAGGTTGGGTTCCAGGAGGAGCATGTGCCGAGGACTAGGAATACTGGACAAACGTTAAAATGCAGTAGGGGATTCTCAGAGTTCCTTTGAGTGCAAGAGCAAACCTGTGAGTGACTTGGAAAAGTTGAATACCTTAGCTCATTGGTGGGGCTTGAGAGAAGCCTGGATGTGAAGACCTTGACTTTGATGCTGGCTGTCTCATTGATGAAGCTAATGACAAACAGGTGACCCTGGAAATGCAATGGATTTTCCAGCTTGTCACAGCAGCAGGCACCTTGCACCTGAATGACACTTTTGAGTAAGTTATGATGGTCTGGAAAAGAGGTGATCAAAGAAACGTGTCCTGAAGGGAGAGGCTCTTTGAAAAGATAGGCCGACATTTTATATGGCAGTGTTTAGAGAACAGTGCATATTTTATCAAATGCATTTAACAGTGGCATTCTTTTAAATTGTAATATACTCATGAAAACAGCTTTAGTAGTTTGTGTACCAATGTATGTTTCTTATGGAAAACTTTATAATCACAGATCTAAGGGGAATAACTTTGTATAGTATTGTATCAAATACAATAAACTCTGGAGAAGCCTGCAAGTATGTGTTGAAATGATAAGGCAGAGCCTTGGGGTCATGATATAGATGAAATACACTGATCAACGGGGATTTATAAAATCTGTGGGGGCCTCAATGCACGGATTAACTGCTCCAGCTTTGGGCATCAGTCATTCCTCATGACTTCCTGACTGCTCCTTGTTCCTGTAGGCCATATTTTAAAAAGATAGATAATTACTTTTTTTTGCAACAAAAATTGAAATATAATTCATGTACCATAAAGCTCATTTAATGTATACAATCCAGTGGTTTTTAGTGTATTCCCAAGGTTGTACAGCTATGACCACTGATTCTAGAACACTTGTCACCTCAGAAACCCTGTATCCATTAGCATCACCCTCCATCCTCCTGTCTCCCCCATCCCTAGAGACTACAAATCAGCTTGCTCTCTGTATAAATGTGTCTCTTCTGAGTATTCACTACAAGTGGGCTCAGCTAATATGTGGTCTTTTGTGTCTGGCTTCTTTTAGCCTAGTGTTTTTAGGGTTCATGTTGTAGCATGCATTAATGCTTCACCCTTTTTTATGGTTGGATACTATTCCATCGTATGGATAAACCACATCATCCATTCATCAGTTGATGGACATTTGGGTTGTTTCCACTTTGAGGCTATTATGAATAATGCTGCTGTGAACATTTACTTAGAAGTTTTTGTGTGGACATATGTTTTCACATCACTGGGGTATAACCTAGCAGTGGAATGGTTAACTCTGTTTAACCTTTTGAGGAACTGCCAAACTCAGTAGCTATACCATTTTACATTCCCACCAGCAGTGTGTGGAGGTCCTGATTTCTCCACGTCCTTACTAGCACTTGTAATCATCCATCTTTTCAATTACAGCTATTCTAGTGGGTGTGAAGTGGTATCTCATTTTAGTTTTGGTCTGCATTTCCCTAATGACAAATAATGAAACGATTACATGTTGCTAAGGACAACTACATACATGTATTTGGTATTTTTAAAATATATTTACCAAAATGCATTTTATTAAAAAAAAACCCAAAAAACAGTTACCTTGACTTTCCCCTCCTTACCCTGTAAGGTGTTACAACATCGCTAGAAATGGGCATATTCTGAGGACATGGTTTGGAAATTTCTGACGTGTACACTGATGTGCCTGAAGTCAGCAAGGGGATGTTTACCAGTATGAAGTCTTGATGAGGAGAATAATAGTAGCAACATTTGTTCAGCACTTTCTTTATGTATTTATTTATTTAGTGATGGAGTCTTGCTCTGTCATAGTAGCAACATTTGTTCCCCTCCCCTCCCCTTTTTCTTTTCTTTTCTTTAATTTTCTTTTTCTTTTCAAGATGGAGTCTTGCTGTGTCCCCCAGGCCAGAGTGCAGTGGTGTGATCTCAGCTTACTGCAACCTCCATGTCCCATGTCCCGGGTTCAAGCGATTCTCCTGCCTCGGCTCCCGAGTAGCTGGGATTACACAGGCGTGCGCCACCGTGCCCGGCTAATTCTTGTATTTTTAGTAGAGACAGGGTTTCACCATGTTGGCCAGGCTGGGCTCGAACTCCTGACCTCAGGTGATCCGCCCGCCTCCGCCTCCCAAAATGCTGGGATTATAGGCGTGAGCCACCGCGCCCGGCCTGTTCAGGCCTTTAGAATGTATAAAAGTGCAGACGCCTCACTTGAGCATGGCTGAGGCTGGGGAAAGAGGTGTGGCATCCCTGAGGCTGAGAGCAGGTGGCTTAGGGAGCTCCCAGAGCAGCAGGCGGCACTTCAGGACCCCGCTAGCAGCTCTGCCAAGGGGCCGTGGGTGTGGGGATGAGGGCAGGGCTGTAGCCCACCTCACAATCTGTCATCCGCCTGCCGATGACACCCCCAATAAATCCATTCAATATGAACCAAAACTGCGCTTTCTGGGAGTGCAGCTTCCCTCTCATCTGCTTCAGGGAGCGCTGCAGGTTCACCAAACATCGGAACAGGAAGGAAGCTCTGGGCGCAGTGTCCCCCGTCCAGCTGATACCCTGGGCCAGAAAGGGGCAGTGACTAAGTGCCACAGCGAGCTGCCTTTAGAAGCAGCCCAGGCACCTCCTCTGCTGTTTGAGGGAGGTGTTAGCAGCAGCCCCGTCTTTTTCGGAAGGGTGGGTTGAGAGGCAGCCCACCCTAATACCCACAGTGAAGGTGGCAGGGCCTGTCGTCTTCACCTATCCCAGGGGGCTTCGCCTCCCTGTCTCCTCCTGGATGTGCCTCGCCCGGGACGGGAGGATGCAGTCCGACCTCCGGGAGGCAGAATCCGCGCCGTGTCCGGGGCTGGCTTTCCAGGTGCCCCGTGCCCGAGGCTGCCCAGGGGGGGTCAGTGTTGCGGGAGCTGGATGGGGGCTCCGGTGCAGGCACAGGTTTTGTCCTGTGCTCCGGGATGTGCGCTGGAGACTCCGCGGCTGCGGTCAGCACGGGGCCCCCCGTCTGGAGAGGAGGGGCTGCGGGCGTCGGGCGTTGGGCGGGGCTGGCCCCTCCTCCGCGGCGCGGTCCCTTCCCCCGCCCGGGGCCGACACACGGGCCGAGTGCAGTGCCCCGCGCGGCCGCTTGGTGGCGCCGCCGCACCGCGTCTGCGCGCCCGACCCCCGGCCTGCGAGGTGCGCGCGGCTGCAGCCCCCAAGCCTGAGGCTCCCGCGGGGTGTTTCTTTTCCTCCTCTAGCCCCGCCCGCCCTTGTTGTTTCGAAAGCACTGAACTGAAAGGCAGTCGGCGGGGCTGCGGCGGGCGGTCATTTCCTTCCTGGGCCGCTGGTAAACCGGCTTTGATGAGCCCTTTGGACAAGGCGGGGCCGAGCCGCTGGGACGGGCGATGCGGCAGCACGGTCGGAGGGAGGCTGCGTGGGGAGGCCCGTCGCTCCTGCCTGGTCCTCCCCGGGGCCCCAGCCACATCCTTTCCAGTCCGCCTGGTCCCCGTCACACCCGGCGGGCCTCCGCAGCCAGTGTGGGAAACGTGTCTGTTGGAGCCGCGTGGTGGGGGTGGCCCCTCGGTATCCTGGCGCTGGTGGGGAATTTGGCAAAAGACCCGAGGCTGCCAGAGGCCGGCTCCGGGGGGCGCCCTGGTGCTGGGTCTGTCCCTGGCGCTGGCCTGGAGCCCGGCGTCCTTAATTGCGGGAGGGACTCGGATGCCACCTTACAGGCCTGTCCCACGCGACTGTCCTCGCGGTGAGATGAGGGCTTCCCAGGCCTGTACCTGGGGCGGGAGGCCTCTCCCTGGGAGGAGGAGCCCGGCTGCCTGCTTGCTGGAAGGGCCGCCTGGCAGGGCCCGAAGGCCTCCCTGCTGCCCTTCCTCACACCCTTCCCATCCAGGGCTCTTATCTTTCGCCCTGGGACCACTCACACCGTCGTGTGGGTTGTGGAAGACAAGTCAAGATGACCAGGGCAACATCATGTCCCATGCCTTACCCGCAAGCCACAGGGACCTTGACTTCACGGCTCTGACTCTGAGAGGCCACTCTAACTACTTGCCTGTTCTGAGCAGTGGAGCCAGGCCTCATCAGCTGACAGAAAGCCTGCTGTTAAGTTAATGTGTTTTAAATTAAAGCCATTTGTTTTATTTATTAGGGCGATGACTGTTAAGCAGCCCCGATTAAGCCATCTTCTGCTGGTGGGACTAGTCTCCCAGAGGCTGGTCCCTGCGGCCCTGCTCAGGCAGGCCTGGGGATAGCACAGGTGTGCTGCTCAGATAACAGATGAAATGAGACAGCTCACAGCCTGGCACATGGCAGGTGCTTGGTCAACGGTGGCTGCTAATAATGGTACCGGAATAGGTGTGTTGGGAACTGACACCCTGCTGTTGTCACTCTAGAAAGCGCATACCTGTTTATTCACCATGCTGATACCGTTGATTCAGTTGGAGGGCAGTGCAGCTAGCTTGCAAAACAGCTTTCTGCCCAGGTTTATTTCCGGTGTCCCCGTGTTCTTGCAAGTCTTCAATTCTCCAAACTACGGTGTTTTTTTCTTCTCTGACACTCCTCCCTCCCCCACCTCTTGGCAATATATTGTTTGCCTCTCTCTGAAAGCACAGGACACCTTAGCCTTATTTGATGTTCAGGGGCATCCACACTTTCTCTTTCCTGCTGGAAGGAAGAGGCTCATCTTCATCACATCCCTTCCCCAGGGGCCCTAGCCCTACCTGGCCCTGGACAGAGGCTCTGCAATGCTAGCCGGCCTGTGCTCTGGAGTGGGAGCTGCTGCTTGTCAGGATGATGAAGCCTTTGTAGTCTTGTGTAGATGACAGAGTCGCCTCTGTGAACGTTCCTTAGTTTCTCGAAGGTTCCAATTCAAATTTGTTTATAGTAAATGGTGCACAATTACACAATTTCTGGTCAAATTTTGATGTTTTGTTTCCCTCTTACTGGTTTTTGATTTGTTTTCTTGGTCTGATTGCACACACTAACTGTTTATAGTCATTTTTGGGCATCAGCCAAGTGTAAGCTGTAAATGACTTAAAAAGGCCGGGCCTCTGGGGAGACGCTCATGGATCCACATAGCCCCACATACTCCCAGAGCCTGCTCTTATGCCTGGCTGCCACACTGTCCCCCTGAGTGGGGTCTCTGGCCTTACCCTCTGTGGCTGTTACCTCTCTGAAGGCTGTGAGGTGGCCCTGCTTTTGCCAGAGCATCACAGCAGCCCAGGATGTGGCCTCTGTGTGACCGCTCAGGTGGCCAGGCTCCCTGAGTCCTGGTCAGTGTGGGATTCTGCAGGGGCTTCATAGGCTCAGCAGGTGGACTTGTCAGTCTGAAAAACCTGCACAAGATCAGGCATAGTGCAGGCTTTGCTTAGGGCACCCTCGGTCACCTGTTGTCTAGGGGGTAGGAAGACACAGGGTTGAGGATTGTGGGTGTGCCGGGGCTGCTTTGTGAGGATGGAGAGGCTGGCTCGGAGGCAGGGAGCTTGGAGGATATACACCCATGATACATGGGTAGCATGTGACCTGCCCACCTGAGAGATGAGGGAGCTCAGGCAGCTGGAGCCACAGACTGGCTCTGTCCTCTGTCCCTGGCAGGAGAGTCATGACCAGAAGATGGGGCAGAGGGGAGCAGCTGGGGTAGGGCGGCCTGGCTGGGTGAGTGTGTGGCTCTCTGGGTTGGCAGAGAGTCAGCAGTAGCCAGGACTTTGGAGCGGGAGCCACAGGGAGAGCTACGGGGCCTGTGCCGGCCCAGCCAGGATGTACCTGGCTGCCATGGTGATCCACCTGGCTGGACTGCCTGGGGTTGCGGTGTACCCCAGCCACTTCCCATCTCTGGGACTTTGCTCAGGGGCTTCTTCCCATTCCTCCCATCTTCATCTGATTAACTTGCCTTTCATGATGAAGCTCGGACGGTGCCAGTTATGTGGGGACCTACCTCTTACCTCCACCCTGGTGAGCCCCTTTCCCCTGGCTCCTGCCGAGCTGACACTGGCCCTTCTGCCAGCTGCTGGGGGATGAGCGCTGTGTCTTATTTCATTCTGTGTCTCCAGGATGTAGTGGCGCAGGGCCTGGCATGGGTAAGACTGCATAGGCTCGCACACTGGAGGAGCTGGATGCCAGCACGGTGGGCAGTGTGGTGTGAGTGCAACCATGGAAGGCCGGGGTGGGATGGCTGGGCACCGATGCCCATCAGATGTCCTGTGCACATGCTGCTGAGACCTGCAGGACATGGCGTCCTTGGCTGCCTACAGAGGCCTCAAGCTTGTAAAGAAAGCTTCCCGGTCCTTCTTGTCACGGGTTCTCCTGCAGAAAGTCATCCAGCCTGACACTAGCTATGAAGTGTCAGCGGTGTTTTGGGTTTTGGAACTGTCCCCCTTGCTTTACCATGAAGAAATGATGCTGGCCCTTGGGAGGTACAAGGGGCTTCACTTATCTCCCTTACCTGATAGCCCTGGGAAGGTTGCTTGGTCTGCCTAGAGCCCCGGCTGGCAGGCAGTGCCCTGGGCAAGCTCTTCAGCCTGCACCTGCCCCTGGGCGCTCACTTCAGCTGGAGTGTGGTGGACAGAGTCCTGCCCAGATGTTATTGATCCTGAGTTCTGGGTCTTCCTCTGACCCTGGCTTCTGTTAGCAAGGCCTTCTGATGTCTTTGCCTCCGTTTCTCATCCATAAGAGGAGTGGGGATGCTCCGGCTCTGAGTAACAGTCTGTTCTCTTCCAGGCGTGTATAAACAGTGCTGGGGGCTTACAGAGCTCATGCCCTTTGCAGACCCCATCCTGAATGTGCGGGTGAGAAGTTGCGGGGTGTGAGGAGGCTGCTCTTCCCCTCTTTCTGGGATAATCCCTGGAATGACCCTAGGTGAGGCTTCCGTGCTGACTTCCCTTCCGTCCTCTGGGAGGTACTGGTTCGTTTCTCGGGCCCTGCCCTGTGCGGGGCCGCACCTCAGGCCTGCACAGAGCATGAGGGCGAGGGACTTGGAATGACCAGAGCTGTCTCAGGTTTATCGTCACCGTCAATGAGCCACAGTTGCCACCATCGCAGGAGACCCTGGGTGGCAGGCACCATGCTGGATCCTGCTTTTCCTCCCTCATTTAACCTTGGAGCAGCCAGGCCTGTGAGGGGTAGCTAGTCTCCCCTAGGAAGAGGCTGCACAGATGAGCTTGCTCGGAGCCATGATTGGAATCCGGCTTGCTGATTCTTCAGCACTCTGCCCGATGCCTGTTGATTTTGGCGGTTTGTTCTTGTCCCTCCAAAGCCAGGAATGCTCTGTGAGAGCTGGGGCACCACCAGAAGGGTTCCCACGGTGCCCCTGTGCCTGCCGCTGGCTGGGTGGCCTCTTCCCCTGGTCAGCTGGGTGGCACAGAACAGGGGAATCCCAGGGCTGCCCGGGGTGGACCTTCCCTCCCTCCTCCAGGAGCTGTCCATAGAACAGCAGGGAGCCTCTTTCTAGGAGGTGGGATTTACATGCTGAGATGTTGGAGCCCCACTTCCCTCATTTAGCTGCAGAAGAGGTCTGGGTTGGAGGGAGTCCAGACTCTGGTCCTGGAGTTGAGTCTATTCATGTTATCCATGAGAAAACTGGGGCCCAGAGAGGCCAAGCAACTTGCTCAGGGCCACACAGCTGCTCAGTGGACAAGGGAGCAGCTCTCCTGTGCCCTCTCTGGTTCCCTGCACTCATGGTCTCCCCGCCTGCCTTCCCTTGTGTTCGGAAGCCAGTTCTACGCTGTGCTTGCTCTGTGCGCCGGTTTGTCTTCCGTTTTGGTTTCTAGCTTTGACACAGCTTTTGGATCTCACCCACTTGTGACTCCCTGCAGTCGCCTGTGTTTTGTGGACAATGAAAGGCTTTGCTCCACGTCCACTGATCGGCTGCTTCAGAAGGAAGCTTTGCGGCCTCCTCAGCTGCAGGCCCAGAGTCACGGCTCCCTCCAACCCATTGCCTGGCCCTGCTCAGCCCACTTGGATGGAGCTGAGTCCCCAGCCCGACTGGGTCCTGCTGGGGGCTGAGCTCGTGGGTGCGAGCCGTGTGGGGTAGGGAACCCCGCTGCTGTCTCCCGCCTGGCTCTGCACTCCCGCAGCCCCAGTCCTGCCGTGACTGTCACAGGGATCTCCAGGCCTGGGCGGCGGCTCCCTGTTGTGCGAGCATGGTACTCGGAAACCACCTTTTCTGCTGGTTTAGTCCGACTCAAGCTCCTTGCTGAGGGACTGCATTCCCTCTGCAAACCTACGGCCTTATGGGTCTTTCTGATGCTGCTGTTATCCCCTGCTCTGTCCGCAGTGCTGGTGAATTTCCCAGCCTGGGGCGGTTGGGGACAGGGTCCGAGTCTGACTTCTTTCTCTTTCCTGTGCAGCGGGTGTGGGAATGGGTGTGTGTCTCTTGGATGAGTATGGTGTTGGCTACAGATGGGCCGCTTTAGATCCTGGCTCTACCTCATCTTTCTGGGAGGTGGGGGGTAGTTGTTTACATTCTCTGAACCACCTCCTTTCTGTAGCAGGGGCCCAGTCATATCACCTGCCCCAAAACATTGGTATGGGGGCGACGTTAAGTGACTGAATGTGCATAACGCAGCTGTTTGTGCTTGACGCGTGCTAGGTGGACCCTTAGGCACTGCCCTGGCCCTGTGAAGGCCCTGCAGGTCTGTGTCCCACCCTTGGTGGCAGTGCCCAGCTTTAGCATGCCACCTCATGGTCCTGCTTAGTGGCTCACCTGCTCACCCTGTGTCAGGTCCCAGCCTGGCACGGGTGGCTACCCCTGAATCTGGGCCTTGCGAGCCTGTTGCCTGGATGCCCAGGTTCCAGATGCTCGAGTTCACCTTGGGAAACAAAAGAGCAGTTTTGGCACAGAGATCCCGCAGCCTACAGACTTAATTATGCCCCGTGGACGTGCTGAGCAAGAGTGAGAGGGTGACTGAGCCTGCAGAGGGCTCTGTGTGACGCCATGTGGCCCCCAGTTTCCTCACAGTGGAAAAGGAACAAGCTTCCAGCTCAGGGAATGGCTTCCCAGGAGCAGATGGTACTTTGGAAATCACCTTGTCAGGCTTTGAGCCTGCGTCCTGTGGTTGGGAGGGTGAGGGGCGTGTTGTTTCTGCTGCTGACCCCAGTTTCAGGGCAAATTTAACCTGTGGTCAGTGCAGGGTGGGGCTTTGGTCCCAGGCCCTGGGGCTGAGGCCCTGGAGAACCTGCCAGGCCTGGGCAGTCACTGCTGATGTCTGTGGCCAGAGTCTCCAAGCGCTGAGGGCCCCCTGGGGCCTGATTTATGGGGGTCTTTGGGGGACTTGTTCCAGCCTGGAAATGTGAGAGGGAAATCTCCCCACCCCAGTGGGGGTGCTCCCTGGTGCACAGCTGGGCAGCGGGCACCCCCGTGACTTGTCCGAGAGCACCGTTTCCCTCTGGTGTTACCCTTTAAAACTCACTTCAGGGAAGAGTGATTGGCTACATAGTTGAATTTGCTGAGCAGCGTTTGCAGAGGATGTAAACTGCCAGGTAGGCTGGCCCTGCTTACTGGTCTCTTCTTTGGGCTCACGGAGTGACTGAGTGGCTTTCGCTTTGATCGGAAATGTGAACAGGCCAGGCGCGGTGGCTCACGCCTGTAATCCTAGAACTTTGGGAGGCCGAGGCGGGCGGATCACCTGAGGTCAGGGGTTCGAGACCAGCCTGGCCAACATAGTGAAACCCCGTCTCTACTAAAAATACAAAAATTGGCCAGTTGTGGTGGTTGGCACCTGTAGTCCCAGCTGCTCGAGAGGCTGAGGCAGGAGAATTGCCTGAACCCAGGAGGCGGAGGTTGCAGTGAACCGAAATCATAACACTGCACTCCAGCCTGGGAGACAAAACTCCTTCTCAAAGAAAAAAAAAGAAATGTGAGCAGTTGAAGATTTTAGAACTGATGTGGCTCTCAGAGAGTTGGGAGACATTTTAAGGCAAATGCAAAATGAAAACATTTCTTTTGCTTAAGGCTGTGTCTTAAGCAGGGGCCTTGGGAAATGAAACGGGATCTTGCTGCTTCGCCTCCTGATTTCTGGAGCTGTTGACTTCTCAGCCTTTTTCTGTGACATGTGCAGCATCTGGACCTGATTTACGGGAGTCTTTGGGGGATTTGTTCCAGCCTGGAAATATGAGAGGGAAATCTCACTGCCCCAGGAGAGGAGTCAGCGCTTAGGGGAGCCTTCCCTGGGCCCTGGGGAGAGGGAGGGTCCGAGAAAAGGGCAGGAGAAAGTGCTTGGAGAAAAGCGGGCAGCTGGGGTGCAGTGCCTGGGCTCCACGGAGAGCCCTTTGTGACTTGCTTCTCCAGGTAGTGGAAAGCTGTAAATCTCATTCAACAAACCGTCTTCATTTTCCCACGTTCCCTTGAGCCCTTGTTTCTTGCAGGCCTAATTTGGATAGAGCAGGGGAATTTTGTTCTCTACTCACGTTACTGAATAGGGGACCCACCTGCGGCGGCCTGTGCCATAAACGCCTTCCCGCCTCGCTGCCCCTGCCCCGTCTCCAGCTTACTGTTCGTATCACTGTAGCATACGTTATAGTCATATTTCTTTTGTAACCTGAGCTGTGAGTTTCTGTTTTTTCACACAGTAAATAACACCACAGTGAATCTCTCTCTCTCTCTCTCTGTGTGTGTGTGTGTGTGTGGTTTTTTTTCTTCTTTTGAATTGTTCCCAGGAACCTTCCTTGATTCTCCACAAGAAACACTTCCCAGTCCTATGTGGTCCTGTTCCCACAAATTAACACATGTGAAGATCAGGTCTATCAGGGCTGCTCCTCAGCGCCCACTCTCTTGCCTCTTCATTATAAAGAATTTTTCCTGCTAATTTATATTACACAGCCCCGCTTTTTGCCTCTCACGATATATTTTTTAGATGTTAAAAAATTTTAATTCTGAAACAAGCCAAAACAGAAAAATGAAAACAAAAAAAGTAACAGATATCTTTGTTTCTACTGTGTAAGTTAAATAGGTGCTAACATTTTTCTCTATTTGCTTAAGATTCTTTTTTTAAGGAAATAAAATATTATAGACATAGCTAAAGCTCACTCTATTTCTTCTCCACCCTACTCCCTCCAGAGGTATTTACTGTCACAAATAAGAAGTTGGTGTATTTTGTGCAATTTGTATGTTTTTAATTTTTACCACATATGTATGCATAAAATATATATGTATTACTGCTTTGTATGTTTTCAGCAGTTATGTAAACACTCTCATATATCCATTTGACATTTCATTGTGAGTATGAGGTTTCATAGCCTTATGACTTTGAGATTTATCTTTGCTGATACATGGAAGTCTTGCCCTGTCATTTTAATTGCTGTGTAGTATTTTATTGTGGGCGGACCTCCTTTTACTCATTTGCCTTCTGAGAGATGGCCGGGTGGTTCCCCTGTTTTGTCACTCCCACTACTGTGAACACCCAGGCAAACAGTGTGCTTGAGGCTCTCCAGGGTCACGCCTGGAAGGGGCTGCTGGGTCCTGGGGTGTGTGCATCTTCTGCTTTGCAGGACCCTGGTGAGCTCCCCTCCAGGTGGCTGTTCCCCTTCCCATTCCACGTTCTCTTGAGCACTTGGGGGAGACTCCCTTTTATTGGTGTGGGTCTTGCTGCCTTTGAGGCAGGAGGTAGTAGAGGCTTGGGGGCAACTTTGGAAATAGGATAGGAGGGAAACTTTGAGAGCAGACCTGAGTGGCTCCTTCGTGCCACCTCAGACTTCCTGGCTGTGCGGACACTGGGGCCAACCTTCCGAGAGCGTTCAGAGTCTCTGTGGAGGGTAGAGAGGAGGGTGCCTCCAGCAGCAGGTGGAGCAGCCCCTCACTGAAGTCTGGACCCGGTGCTCAGCGCAGCTTCACAGGCGTCTGTCCTGGCCTCGCTCCCTTCATGGGCAGGTGCAGGGCTGTATGAGAAGGGCCGGGGGCCTGGCTTCTGGGCTGGCTCCTATAGGGACCTGCTGCCTAACCTGTGGATAGCCCCTTTCCACCTGGCTGGGCCCCGCCTTCCCTGTCAGAAACACATGAGGTCACATGAGTGATTTGGGTGACCGCTTAGCTCTACCCATATTGGTCATCCACTTGATTTTTGCAGTTAGCAAGTGGTCTCTGCTTTTCCTAACCATGGTCTGCTAGGCTTGAGCCTTGGGGAGCCAGCAGGTGCGGTGGAGGTGGGGGACCTGCCCGCAGGGCAGCAGGGGCCTCGTGCGAGGATGACTTGGCTGTCTCCTTCCTGCAGCTGTGCTCAGTGAGATGGTCTGTGCTTTCATGTGGCTTGAGGGAGTCCTCAGATCCCAGGGCCGTCTGGCCAGTGCACATTTATGCCGACAGAGGGAAGCCTAGGTTGGTCCTTGTGGGTCATTCACAAAAGCCAGAGGCGAACGAGTGCTGCTTTGAGATGAGCATTTTTAAGATCCATGTAACCCCGTCCAGTATTGCTGCTATCTGAAGCCATCATTCAGCCTGGGCACCTACTATGTGCCAGGTGCTGTCCTGGGAACTTGGGTGTATCAATGAACAGAAGAGACAGAAGAGGTGAAAAGTCCCTGCCTTGTAGCGCTTACATCCTGGCAGGAAGAGGACTAGATGAGCTGTTAAAATGTCTCGTTTGCTGCCTGGGAGACAGTGAAGTAGGGGTTCATAAAAGATTAGGTTTCTTTTCATTTCTTTGTTCCATGAAAAGCAGATGAATGGCTGGGCGCGGTGGCTCACGCCTGTAATCCCAGCACTTTGGGAGGCCGAGGCGGGCGGATCACGAGGTCAGGAGATCGAGACCATCCTGGCTAACATGGTGAAACCCCGTCTCTACTAAAAATACAAAAAAATTAGCCGGGCGTGGTGGCGGGCGCCTGTAGTCCCAGCTACTCGGGAGGCTGAGGCAGGAGAATGGCGTGAACCCGGGAGGCGGAGCTTGCAGTGAGCGGAGATCGCGCCACTGCACTCCAGGCTGGGTGACAGAGCGAGACTCCGTCTCAAAAAAAAAAAAAAAAAAAAAAAAGCAGATGAATAAATCATATAGTATGTTAGCAGGTGAGTACATTATACCGTGTGTCAGCAGGAGAAGAGGACCAGGAGTATGGGGGTGGTTGCAGTGTTTTTTTTTTTTTTGAGATGGAGTTGCACTCTTGCCGCCCAGGCTGGAGTGCAGTGGCGCGATCTCTGCTGACTGCAACCTCTGCCTCCTGGGTTCAAGTGATTCTCCGGCCTCAGCCTTGCAAGTAGCTAGAGTTATAGGCATGTGCCACCACGCCCAGCTAATTTTTGTATTTTTTAGTAGAGACGGGGTTTCACCACATTGGCCAGGCTGGTCTCAAACTCCTGACTTCAGGTGATCCATCCGCCTCGGCCTCCAAAAGTTCTGGGATTACAGGTGTGAGCCACCACGCCCGGCCAGTTGCAGTTTTTAATTGGATGGGCAGGGAAGCTGTCACTGAAAGGTGACATTGAGTGAAGACCTGAAGGAAAGAAGGAGCTGGCTGGGCAGTCCTGGGGAGGAGCATCTGGGCGGCAGGCGTGAGGGGCTGCTGTGTCGGAGGCTCAGTGCAGTGTGGCCTGGGTGAGCGCAGTGGACATCAGTGCCAGAGCTAGCAGGAGGAGGGCAGCTCCCAGCCTGCATCAGAGTGAGGATTCCAGCTTTGACTGGGTCAGAGGAGGAGGGCTCTGGCCTCCGTGTGGAGAGTAGAATGCTGGGGAGACCCTTAGGAGGCCATCACCCTGGCTCCGGGGAGAGAGGATGGTGCTTGGCCCGGGGAAGCTGTGGCGGTGGTGGGTGGTGGAGGGTTTCTGGATCCATCAGGAAAGGGCCGCTACTAGGTTGGGATGTTGAGGTTTTCTCCACTAGAGTTTATTTATGCGTGGACTTGAAGTATGTGACATCAGGAGGGCTACAGACCACACGTTTACCTCTTTTGACAGCGCTTGGGTTTGTAGTGAGCAGGCTCAGTGGGAGCTGTGCCCCTTAATGAAGGAGTCAAATAGGACAAGTGAAGCGAGGGCAACCCTCGTGCCTGAAAGGTTGAGTGTGTTCTGGAATCGGCGAGACGTGGGCTGAAATCTGGGCTTTGGCCATCGACCGAGTCACCCTGGGCAGGGACCTTCCCCTCTCTGGCCGCGACTGCCTCCTTTCCACGGGGCATGGTTATGGTGAGGATGAGATGAGCTCATGTCCATCTACGTTGCTGCCTGACATGTTTCCTTTGTTTGTGATCCCATGAAGAGCAGGTGCCAGTGTGCCATGTGCCTGTCACGTGCCATGTGCCTGGTGTGAGCCGCGTGGCCATTGTGTGCTGATGTGAGCCGTATGCCTGATGTGAGCCCTATGCCTGTTTTATACAGCATGGTGCTGCTTAGAGAAGTGCCAGACCCTGAACATCGCCTGGTGGGTGTAACCTTTTGAAGTTACAGGAAGGGATTTAGTGAGAGGCTTTATTTAGATGAGACATTAGGTGAGTAGGTTCTGATGTCAGGTGGGGAAATCAGCGTGTTGAACTCCCCCTGGCTGCTGGTGCCGCACTTGGCCTTTTAAACAGTGTCTCACCCACAGAAGGAGGCGATGGATGTGAACAGGGCATCTAAAATTCCGTCTGCATGTTTCCTTCCTGCATTTTCCCAGTGCCCTAGAGCTGTCTGCAGTATTACCTACTTAACGTATATTTTAATTTGGCTCCTGTATTAGTCCATTTTCACGCTGCTGATAAAGACATACCCGAGACTGGGTAATTTATACAGGAAAAAGGAGTTTGTTTTTTGAGACAGAGTCTCACTCTGTCCCCCAGGCTGGAGTACAGTGGCGCAATCTTGGCTCACTGCAATCTCCTCCCTCCGAGTTCAAGCAATTCTCCTGCCTTAGCCTCCCGAGTAGCTGGGATTACAGGTGCCTGCCACCACACTCAGCTAATTTTTGTATTTTCTTAGTAGAGACGGCGTTTCACCCTGTTGGCCAGGCTGGTCTCAAACTCCTGACTGCAGGTTATCCACCTGCCTTGGCCTCTCAAAGTGCTGGGATTACAGGTGTGAGCCACTGTGCCTGGCCAAGGAAAAAGGGCATTTTAATGGACTTACAGTTCCATGTGGCTGGGGAAATCTCACAATCATAGTGGAAGGCAAGGAGGAGCGAGTCATGTCTTACATGGATGGCAGCAGGCAAAAAAATAAGAGAAACTCCCGTCTTTTGTTGTGTTGTTGTTGTTTAGGGAAGCGGGAGCTGTGCAGGGAAACTCCTCCTTACGGAACCATCAGATCTCATGAGACTTACTCACTTTCACAGGAACTGCACAGGAAAGACCTGCCCGCATGATTCAGTTACCTCCCGCCCAGTCCCTCCCACAACAGGTGGGAATTCAAGATGAGATTTGGGGAGAGACACAGCCAAACCATGTCAACTCCTTTTTCTTCTTCTTTTCTCCTTAGCCCTCCTGAGGTAGTATCTGTTGAAGTCAAAGTTCTAAAGCTTTTTTCTTAGTACTTTGCACAACAATATAAGCCTGTAAGTATCTAAGTGGTTCGTCCGTGTGCCCACAGGACGCCCTTTTGCACCCCTCTGGATGTGTGTGTACCAATCTCAGGGAGCACTGGATGAGCGGCTTTGTGAAACCCAGGAGAGCAGGCAGCCTTGGAAAGCGGCTGATAAGGTCTGGCTGTGTCTCCACCCAAATCTCACCTCAAATTGTAATCCCCACGTGTCGGAGGAAGGGCCTGGTGGGAGGTGATTGGACCACGGGGGCGGGACTTCCTCCCTGCTCTTCTCCTGAGAGTCAGTGAGCTCTCAGGAGATCTGCTGTTTGAAAGTGTGTAGCGCTTCCCCCTTCTCTCTGTCCTGCTGCACTATGGTGAGATGTGTCCCCTCCGCCATGATTGTGTGTTTCCTGAGGCCTCGCCAGCCATGCAGAACTGTGAGTCCATCAAACCTCTTTTCCTTATAAATCACCAAGTCTTGGGTCCTTCTTTACAGCAGTGTGAGAATAGGCTAATACAGCAGCTGAGCATGCCCTGGGGTCGGAGGGTTCGAGCCTGGCAGGGCTGTCTGGGGATCATGGCTCTCCCCCTTGGGCTCCAGCTGTGTCCCCAACCCAGAGAGCCAGGAAGGAGGTGGGGGGCCATTCGGAACTGGGGCTCAATGCCAGTTTCAAGAGAGGCCGGCCCCTAGAGGAAGCTGTGCACGAGGGTGAGGTGTGGGAGATGGGGACGAGCCTCCCGGCCCGGGCCACCTTCCTGCCTGCGGGACAGAATCTGGCTCAGTGCCTCCTTTGGGTGTTACTCATGGTAAAACTGCAGTGTTCTTTGGAGGTCATAGGTCATGGGATGGTTCCCACACGAAAAAAGGACAAATCGAGGAATCTGGCTAAGAAGCCCTCACAGCCCTCCCACCGCTCGGCTTGGTGAATACGTGGACTGTGACCGACCACCCTCAGATTTCACAGTGAAATCCTGGAACGGCCGCTCGCCCTCTTCTCCCATCTCACCTCCTTCCTGTCTTTCCCTCGCTGCCATACCTCTTCCCCTCCTTTTTGGGGTGGAACACATTATTTTGTAGAAAAACGGCTTCTACTGTCAGGAAAATTTAGTATTAAATGTCAAAAAGCAAAACATGATTTATAGAAAAGGTGAGTTAAGGAATGCTTCTACCCACTGTGCAAGGATTATTTCAAAAAAGTTCACTCAGAGTATTCTTTAGTGAGTGCCAAAAACAGATGGTGAGTGACTCCGTGCATTTGTTTTTACAAATGCCTGCTCAGGCATTTGTAATGTCTCTCTGTGGAGAGACAGAAATTGGGACCAGGAGGCTGGAGCGGCAGGTGCCAAGTGGCGAGTGGCGCCAGGGAGGGCGCGCCGCCCTCCCGGGGCCCAGCTGGGAGTCTGGGACTGACTCTCTGGCTGTGGCTGTGGGGGCTGGATAGACCGTGTTAAAGAAATCCTGGATTTATGCTTGTGGAACCCCTCAGCCTGTGTCACGGTGTCTGGAAGGCCATGTGGCCACATTGTAACGTCACTGTTGGCTGGTCACGAACACACAGAGAGTCCAGAGGATAGCACAGACCCCTGCTCACCTCCACCTCTCCTTTGGTGCTGCCTTGTGGTTTATTCCTCATCAGCCTGGAGGAGTGTCCGGGGCTTACCCCCTCTGCCTCTGCTCACTGCTCATTCCTCTCGTTTTTCCCCTGAGTCTTGCTCTCCCTCCAGGGACATGGCTCCATCCTGTTGGTTTGCCATAGTTCCTCATGGTCATCCTGGAAATTCATCTGGAAGGCCCGGGTGTTTGAAGGTCCACAAGGTGCCGTGCCTACAAGACAGACACACTGTGTATTGCTGTGCTAACACGGTCTTCGTCTCTGTATCTGCTTGCCAAAGACCCTCTTGCCATTGGAGGTGAGGAAGACACGAGCAGGGTGAGGGGAAGGAGAACAGGTCTGGCCACACTTGGCACAGAGAGGGCACTGGATCCTTTGCACAGGTCTTCTTTCTTCCAGTCATGACAGCCTTGTCTTCCTGGGGACCGATGCTTGATTGTTGCTCTGTTAGGAGCGCCTGAGTCAAAAGCAAATTGAGATTTTGAAAGAGAGAAGGGGTTTATTGTAGCCATTTATCCTCCCTGCATTACAGGCAAGAAAAAACCTGGTGTAAACACAAGTGTGCTAGATGGAGAAGGAGGCGAAGAGAATAAATCAGCAGGTGTGTGTGTGGTTGTGTTGTCTTCTGTATTAGACCATTTTTGCGTTGCTATAAAGAGATATCCGAGATTGTGTAATTTATTTTAAAAAGAGGTGTAATTGGCTCATGGTTCTGCAGGCTGTAGAGAAGGGTGGTGCCAGCGCCTGCTTCTGCGGGAGGCCTTAGGAAGCTTCCGGTCATGGCGGAAGGTGATGGGGAAGCAGGCACATCACAGGGTGAGAGCAGGGGCAGGAGAGTGGAGGCGGGTGGAGGTGCCACACACTTCTACAACCAGATCTGCCGTGAACCGCCTGAGCGAGAGCTAACTCACATCCAAGGGGAGGGTGCTAAACCATTCATGAAGGATCTGCCCCCATGATTCCGTACCTCCCACCAGGCCCCAGTCCAGCGTTGCGAATCACACTTCAACATGAGATTTGGAGGAGACACACATATCATCCTCTCTGCCTCTTCCCACTCCCACGTGAGGCAAACCCCCATAGTTCCTTCAGCTGCCGCTCAAATTAAATGGCTTCTGGACCCATTGCCTCCTTGGGACACTCTAGAACAGGTGTGTCCAGTCTTTTGGCTTCCCTGGGCCACACTGGAAGATGAATTGGGCCAGGTGCGGTGGCTCATGCCTGTAATCCCAGCACTTTGGGAGGCCGAGGTGGGCCGAATCACTTGCAGGAGTTCAAGACCAACCTGGCCAGTATGGTGAAACCCCGTCTCTACTAAAAATACAAAACTAGCTGGGCGTGGTGGTGCGTGCCTGTAATCCCAGCTACTCAGGAGGCTGAGGCAGGAGAATCGCTTGAACCCGGGAGGCAGAGATTGCAGTGAGCTGAAATCACACAACTGAACTCCAGCCTGGGTGACAGAGCGAGACTCCGTCTCAAAAAAAAAAAAAAATTATCTTGGGCTACACATAAGGCTGAAGTGCAATGGTGCGATCTTGGCTCACTGCAACCTCCGCCTCCCAGGTTCAAGCAATTCTCCTGCCTCAGCCTCCTGAGTAGCTGGGATTACAGGCACGTGCCACCACGCCCGGCTAATTTTGTATTTTTAGTAGAGACGGGGGTTTCTCCATGTTGGTCAGGCTGGTCTTGAACTCCCGACTTCAGGTGATCCACCCACCTTGGCCTCCCAAAGTGCTGGGATCACAGGCGTGAGCCACCGCGCCTGGCCGGGAGTGGGTTTTTTTTTTTTTTTTTTTGAGACAGAGCCTCATGTTGTATTTGTCATAATGATCTAAAGTTTAAAAATTTTTTAAATGAAACTTTTTTTTTTTTTTTTTGAGACAGAGTCTTGCTCTGTCGCCTAGGCTGGAGTGCAGTGGTGTGATCTTGGCTCACTGCAAGCTCCGCCCCCTGGGTTCACGCCATTTTCCTGCCTCAGCCTCCCGAGTAGCTGGGATCACAGGCGCCCTCCACCACGCCTGGCTAATTTTGTATTTTTAGTAGAGACAGGGGTTTCTCCATGTTGGTCAGGCTGGTCTCGAACAGCCGACCTCAGGTGATCCGCCCACCTTGGCCTCCCAGAGTGCTGGGATTACAGGCATGAGCCACCGCGCCCGGCCGGGAGTGGTTTTTAAATGAAGATTCCTGTGCCTCACTGCCGACCCTGACTCAGAATCTCTGTGCTCAGGACCCTGGAGTCTGTGTTTTAATAAGTCTCCCCAGCAAGAGCCATGTGTGCGTGCAGCAAAGCTGGAGACCCAGGACCCAGAGCTGCCCTCCTTGCAGCGAGGGTGAAGCTTGCAGGCTTGCTGGAGACACGCCGTCCTGTTGACATGTGACGTTTCATCACCTGCTGTCCAGTGGGCCGGTGTCTTTGTGTTACATTTGCTCCTACCCTGCCCTGGTCATATCAAGGTTTTGGATGACTGGAATAGGGCCCATCTCTGCTGATACAGTGGCAATCTTGCAGGAGTCCTAGAACGTTCATTGCAGGTCTGGTTACCTAGAAACTAGTGATGGTTCAGTAAGCACGAGGTGGAGATGAGGGTGAGGAGGTAACGATTGGACGTCGTGCAGTGAGGACAGCGTGGGGAGGAGGGGCTGTCGCTTTTGAACTGTCAGTAAAGTAGGTTGTGAGAATGGATATTGGACATGGCTTTAGAAATTAGCTGGGCAGGCTGCTTTTCCCCTCTCAGCTGTTTGTGGTGCTGCCTGACAAAATTCAATTACTAGTCCATCCAGGACATCCTGCAGAAGCGATAATCGTCACATGAGGGAGGGGCCCAGCCTGTGGTTCTGTCTTTTTCTTTCCTTGTAAAAACTGCACATCCATTATGACTGTTACCTTTTCCATTTAAAGCTAACCAAATTCAGAGCATTTGCCACTTACCCTTGGAGACCTTTCTTTTCAAAGTGAGCTCAACTTATTGGTGGGGGCAACAGGCAGCCACTGAGAATGATAGTGTCTTCAGGACATGTTAGTGACTAAGAAAAGAGAGATCAATAGACCTGTGGCTCTACCCATCTATCACTCAATTATCTGTCTGTCACTCCAGGAAAACCTCATTTAAGGAAACACCTTTGATATAATTTCAGACATAAAATTTAGATTCGGGCATGGCTATTCTGAAGTAGTAATAGAGGAGTTATTAAGAATAATTTTTAGGCAGATAGTTAAGGTAAAGGTTCTCGGTGGAAATTTTCTTACAATAAGAAACAACCCCCAAACCATCTCTTTTTTTTTTTTTTTAATGTTTTTTATTATACTTTGAGTTCTAGGGTACATGTGTACAACGTGCAGGTTTGTTACATATGTATACATGTGCCATGATGGTGTGCTGCACCCATTAACTCATCATTTACATTACGTGTATCTCCTAATGCTATCCCTCCCCCTTACCCCCACCCCACGACAGGCCCCGGTGTGTGATGTTCCCCTTCCTATGTCCAAGTGTTCTCACTGTTCAGTTCCCACCTATGAGTGAGAACATGTGGTGTTTGGTTTTCTGTCCTTGCGATAGATTGCTGAGAATGATGGTTTCCAGTGTCGTCCATGTCCCTACAAAGGACGTGAACTCATCCTTTTTTATGTCTGCATAGTCTTCCATGGTGTATATGCGCCACATTTTCTTAATCCAGTCTATCATTGATGGGCATTTGGGTTGCCGAACCATCTCTTTTCTAACAGAAAAGGCGTCTTGAAGGGCCGGGCCAGCAAGGTTTGATATGCGAATGCCAGCCATTAGAAACTGGGTTCACTCAACATGGCGATTCCCACCCTCTTCTCGTCACTGGGTGTACCAAGTGTTATGGCCACCTCCAGATAACACCTTATGTTCAGAACATCATGGCACCCTACATTTGCATATTAAAAGGGCTAAGGTGGGAGGGCCAGGTTTTTCTGCGGGCTGTGTAAATAACATACCTGGACAAATCAATTCCCTGGGCCCTATGCAGATCAGACCCCACCTCCTCCAGCCTCCCATGTGAACCCCCACTTTTCCACCGCACTTTGTTTCTCCTTGTTCCAAACCCTGTCCCTTGTCTCTGTACGGGTGAGCTGTTCCCTTCTTTCTTCCTTCTTTCTTGCCTATTAAACTTTTCGCTCCTTGAAACCACTCCTCATGTGTCCATGTCATTGATCCTGTCGGCGCAAGACCAAGAACCCTGGTGTTGCTCCAGTCATCAAAGTCGTATCAGTAGTTTGCAGGTTGGGTGTAAAATTGAGGCAACAGCTCCTACTGACAAAGAGAGATGCTGTAGCCCGGGTCTTCTGTCTCGCAGGTTAAAGGTGAGAAGGAGGCCTGCGCTCCGGAATGTTTAGAGCAAGTCCCACGTGGAAGAAATCTCTCTCTTTGGGTGAGGGCTGGGATGGAGAAGCACATGACATGCCCGGGGGAGATGCTGGGGTCGGAAGGAACTGCTCAGTTCCCAGGTGCTGCGGGGCCACGGGGCAACATTCTGTGTCTGAAACAGTTGTCCCATCACCCCTCCTCTCTGCCCCTTTATTTGCTCGTTCCTACCTGCAGCAAGCATTTACAGAGCCTCCACTGCATGGGAAGCACTTGACTAAGAGCTGGATATGCAGCAATGAATACGACAGACAAGGTCCCGCCCTCATGGTGCCTTACAGGCTGGCTGGGAGCTGGGGAGAGATGGGCAGTAAGTGACTAAACGCTGAAAAATATGTCATGTCTGGTGATAAGTATTATGGAGGAAATGAATCTGGTCATGCAATAGCCAGGACTGATGGGTGCATATGTGTGTTGTATGCATGTCTGTGTATGTTGTGTGCATGTGTGTGTGTGTTGTGCGCATGTGTGTGTGTGTTGGTGGTGAGGGTGGTAGCTACTTTTTTGGTGAGGGAAAATCTCTGGAGGTGACGTTTGAACTGATACCTGAATGGCTAGAAGGATTCAGGCAGAAGGTTCTGGGGGAGGGTTCTCTGAGCAGAGTAGACAGTGCATAGGCCCTGGGGTGTTCAGGTGTCTGGCATGGGTGTAGGAATGAAAGACTCCTAGTCCGTTAGCAGATTTTTCTTCGCTTCTGGAAATGCGCCTTCACATTCTTGGTGCAGGTTAATTGGAAAACAATGTTTTGTTTTGTTTTCCCAGAAAGTCATTTTTCCTCCAGTTCTTGTTGGAATTGCTGACAAGCCTTGGGGAGAGATCAATAGGTAGTGTAGCTCTGCCCATCCATCACTCAATCATCTGTCTGTTGCTCCAGGAAAACTTCCTTTAAGGAAACACGTTTGATATAATTTCAGACATGAAAATCAGGACACAGAATAGCTGTGCCCTAATTTAAATCCTGTGGGGCCCATAGTGGGGTCTATTGTGTCCCCAACCACCAGCCTCAGAGCCTGTCATTTTGTTTGCTTGTCCTCCAAGTGTATGGATACCAGACATCACAGGGCACCTGCCCTTGCTTCAAGAAGGTGTGAACAGCTCCTCCTTGGGAATGTGCCAAGTAGGTGTCGGTCCTGAAAGACCCGCCCCGCTTCTTCGGGTCGGCCTTGGTGTTCTGCCAGGCTTGACGAGGCCTGAGAGTGGGAGAGTGGGAGAGGCCATTTCCAACTGGGAGGCAGATGTCTTTACTTAGTGACTTTTCTGATACATTAAGACCTCTTCCTTTCAGAATTGTGTTTGATCTACCTATAGGTTTGGATCGTTTTAGTGACTCTTTTTTTTATTTGAGATGGAGTCTTGCTCTGTTGCCCAGGCAGGAGTGCAGTGGCACAATCTCAGCTCACTGCAACCTCCGCCTCCCAGGTTCAAGTGATCCTCCTGCCTCAGTCCCCCAGTTTGTGGTTCCTTCAGGAGGTGGATTCAGCATTGGCAGGGGCACCAGGATTGCTGGACTTGGGTAGAGTGTGCCTGAGCTTTGTGCCACCACCTTCCCTCCAATGGCTGTGCTGGGGGATGGCCTCTGGCGGCGCATGGGGAGGAGATGGGTGAACCCTTGGCCTCCGGCCGACCTGTGGCATTGCTATCTGTGGCCAGAGGAGCGGCTGTTCTTCAAACAGGCCTTGGGCTTTCCTGGAAACCTGGCATCTTTCCGTGCGTGGGGCCAGCCCTTGCCACGTGCCTTCTTGGCTCAGGAGTGTGGCTGCGACCTGACTCCCAGTGGGGCCGGCCAAGTGATAAAATGAGTTTTCTCCACCAAATGGAGCTAAAGGCTTGGCCTGAGTTTATGTCCCCAGGGAGTGTTTAGAGGAGCGGTAGCCTGGCTCTCAGGCATCTCAGTGCCAGCGAGCACAGGGCTGGGTGGCAAAGACGCCTGCTTCTGCCTGGCACCAGTCTCTGCCATGACTGATGGATGCTTCAGCCTCCCTGCATCACAAGTGTTGAGTTTGCTGTGCATGGTAGAATATGAGGCAAGCTTCACCTCTTTCCCGCTCCTCCCTACACTGTCCCTTTCGAAAGAGTTGAGCCTTTCCAAGGTCTTTTATATCACACAGCACTTTCTCGGTTACATATTTTAGTTTGAACAACAAAGTACTATTTGAGGACACCTTTGCCTGAAAAGAAAGCTCAGTCATTACTGAATTTAGATGCAGAATTAATTAAAAGTAAAAGTAGGCAGAGAAATTTAACACAGATTTAATCATTTCTGGGGCAGGATATTCCTGGGGTGGGATATTCCTGAAGGTTAGTGAATGGCTACAAATATATGATTATAGGCCGGTGAAGAACCCTACTTTGAGAAATGTCATTAGGTGATTAAAAACAACACCCAACTGCCCTCATGATATGAACATGGGTTCTTGTGGGTTGGGGTGACATTTCTGATGCCAGCATTCTACATAAATTCACAGGGAACTGTATCCAACACATCCTAAACAGCTGGTGAGGAGGACGTGCTCTGGGTGGCTCAGCTTGACTCGGGGCTTCATAAAGGCATTGCTGTTGATGCACACGAAGGGTTTGAAGAGAAATTATTTTGTAAGCTGGGTGTGGGAAATAGTAGTATTTTATAATCAACAGGATTTTTAAGTATGTGTATGTAAACAAATTAATAAAACCTACAAATCGTGATCAGACTTTTTTGTCTACATTCCTAAAAATCATATATTCCAGGTTGGCATTAACTATTGTTTTGTGTCTTCTCATTGGCTAATTGCCTTCAGTATGGGAGTCATCTTATACTCCTGGTTTCCCAGGTTGTATGTTCTTCTTGCAGCTCTCGAGGTGGGGGACTTGAAAGGGAGGAGGGGAGGTCGAAGGGGTGGCCTTTTCTCTCCCCCATCCCTCTCATTTCCTCTCTTCACTCTTGCTTTGCTGCCCCCTGCCGCACTGCCAGGCATCAGCCCCTGGTCTGGGCAAAGGCCCCCAGAGTATGACAGGTGCCAGCCCATCCTTGGGAAGGTTAGTTTGCAAACCTGTTTTAGTCTTTGGGAGTCCTGGGTATTTTGATTCACACTTGCAGTGTCTATGGTTTGCCTCTTGCTGCATAAAGTCTATTCCATGAAGCATACTCATTTATCTTTAAGCAGATTTATTATATGAAATATTCATGGGTGCAGGCTTGGCAGCACAGCGTTTGGAACAATGTACTGAGTACAGTTTGTCCTCATAAGTCTATTCATGCTGATGGGATGCAGTTGTCTCCTGTGAAGCTTTGGGGTGAGATGGGGCCAGTAGGGAGTGAGCTGGCTGAGGATAGCTCTTCATCTCCCTTAGTTTGGCTGCAGCAGCCCTGCTCTGCATGTATGCCTGCGCAGATCCGTTCTTTCTCTTCCTCCTTAGTGAATACAGAGGCCTTCCCTTCTGCGAGAACCCTCTTGTCAGCTTCCAGCTTCCTGTGTAATTCCAACGGATAGGGATGATTTGGAGGGAGGGAAAAGCTGGCTTAGGAGTGAAAACTGATCTGTGGGGAGAAGGCATTTCGGGGACTGGGAGGAGGCTTGATACTAACACTTAGGAGTAAGCACAGTGTGGCAACCCCTGGGCTGAATGTGTGTTCCAGATGGCCCTGACAGACACCACAGGAAGTACATGTTGTCAGTCCTGTATTACTCACGAAGAAACTGGGGCTCAGAGAGGTTTAGTTACTTGCCCAAAGTGCAGTTCACTTAGTTTAGCAAACCTGTATGGATGTATGGATGGCCTGTCATGTGGCCAGTGGCTGGATACAGGGCACAGAGCAGTCACGGCCTCTGCCTACAAGGAGTGCCCCATGCAGCCGATAGAGAAACAGCCCTGAAAAGTGAGTCAGACAGGGTAAGTGGAGCCCCCATGCGATGTAGGGTGTTAGGAAGGGCATGGTGAATTGTGGGAGGCTGTGGGAAGGCTGGAGGGGAGGATTGGAAAACTGGATAGGATCTTACCAGGCAGATGGGGGCTGGGAGAGGTAATTACAGACGGTGGGAAGAGCAAGTACAGGCATGCAAGGATGTAGGTCATCCAGGTGTGGCCAGTAGATGGGAGACTGCCTGGTTCAGTGCTGCCCAGTCACACGAGGCGGGGAGGGCGGGGGACAGAGCCAGAACCACTATTGCAGGGGCTTGGAGGCCTTGCTAGAGGATTCGGACTGTGACTAAGGGAGCGGCGAGTCGTCGGAGGCCTTGAAGCCAGGGAGAGAGAAAAACGAATTTCTCTATTTGGAAAACAGTTCTGGAGGTATAACAGAATAGGGCAGTGGGGAAGGTAGGAAGTAGGGAAACCTGTCAGAGAGGTTGCAGGGGCAGGGGTGAGAGGAAGTGGAGGGGGTGTGGGAATGAGAAACATAATTTGAGATTTCTGTTGGAAAATAGCAGGAACTGGTCTGGATTCTGTATCTGAAAAAAAGTATTAAAAACAAACAAACAAACCAGTAGCCAGAAAAGGATAAAGGAAACGGTACCTTAGAAGAGAAGCATGAAGATATTTTTAAAAAGGCTTTTATAATGAGGCAGAAGATTTAAAGTGTTACATAAAACAAGTTTTAGGGAATGATGAGGACCAATGTGGCATAAAAGGTTTTTATGGTTAGGCTGGAGGTGGAGCAAGGTGGCCAAACAGAAGCCTCCACCAACCATCCTCCTCACAAGAACACCAAATTTGACAACTATCTACACCAAAAAAGCACCTTCATGGGCACTAAAAATCAGGTGAGCGATCACAGTACCTGGTTTTAACTTCATATTACCGAAAGAAGCACTGCAGAGGGTAGGAAAGAGAGTCTTGATCACTGACTCCATCCTGGGGGCGGCCACATGGTGCTAAGAGAGAACCTGTGTGACGGGGAAAGGAGAGTGCGGCAGTTGTGGGACTTTGCATTGAACTCATTGCTGCCAGCAGTGGGTAGAACTCAGCCGATGCCCACGGAGGGAGCATTTAGACCAGCCTAGACAGAGGAGAATCACCCATCTCAGCAGTCAGAACTTGAGTTCCAGCAAGCCTTGTCACCATAGGTTAAAGTGTTCTGGGGTTCTAAATAAACCAGGCCACAAGGACTGCAACACCCAGGCGAGCCCTAGTGCTGTGCTGGGCTCAGAGCCAGTGGACTTGGGGGTTACATGACCTAATGAGACACCAGCCAGGGTGGCTCAGGGAGCACTTGCGTCCCCTATCCACCAAACCCAGGCAGCGCAGCTCACAGCTCCAAAAGAGACCCCCTCCTTCTGTTAGAAGACAGGAGAGTAAAGAGGACTTTGTCGTGCAACTTGGGTACCAGCTCAGTCATGGTAGGATAAGGCACCAGGCAGAGTCATGAGGCCCCCATTCCATGCCCTAGATCTTAGATGACATTTCTAGACACCCTGGGCCAGAAGGGAGCCTACTGCCTTGGAGGGAAGGACCCAGTAATAGCAGGAATCATCACCTGCTGACGAAAGAGCCCCTGGACCCTGAATAATCAGCAGTGGTAACCAGGTAGTACATACCATGGGTCTTGGGTGAGACTCTGAGACCTGCTGGCTTCAGATGGGATCCAGCACATTCACAGCTGTGGTGGTTACAAGGAGAGACTCCTTCTGCTTGAGTAAAGGAGAGGGAAGAATAAAGGGGACTGTGTCTCGCAGCTTAGATACCAGCTCAGACATAGGGAGAGCACCAACTGGGCCCTTGGGGTCCCCAGTTCCAGGCCTTGGCTCTGGGATAGCATTTCTGGACCTACCCCGGGCCAGAGGGGAGCTCACTGCCCTGAAGAGAGTCCCAGGACTGGCAGCATTCACCACAAGCTGACTAAAGAGTCCTTGGGCATTAAGTGAACGTTGGTGGTGCCCTGGCAGCACTCCCCACGGGCTTGTGGTGGTAGTGGACACAGGGAGAGAGTCCTCTGCCTGGAGAAAGAGGAGGGAAGAGTGGGAAGGACTTTATCTTGTGGTTTTGTTGCCAGCTTAGCCACAGTAGAATAGAGCACCAGGTAGATTTCTAGGGCTTCCGATTGCAGGCCCTGGCTCACAGATAGCATCTCTGGACCTGCCTGGGGCCCAAGAGAACTCACTGCCCTTAAGGGAAGGACACAAGCCTGGCAGTCTTTGCCACCTGCTAATTATAGGGCCCTATGGCCTTGAGTGAACATAGATAGTAGTCAGCTAGTGGTTATAGCAGGCCTCGGGCAAAACTCAGTGGTGTGCTGGCTTCAAATCTGACCAAGTGCAGTCCCAGTGGTGATAGTGACAGGGGTGTCACCCCTCCCCAATCTCCAGGCAGCCCAGCCAGGTGTATATCTATATCTATCTCTGTGTCTATGTCTATGTCTATGTCTATATTTATAGATATAGATATATAGAGAGATTGCATTCATCTGGGAGATAGGGAAGAGAACAAGTAATTCACAGAATTCTTTCAGATGTGATCTAAGACCATCAAGGTGGTGCATCTACAAATCTGCAAGAACCACGGCATTGCTGGGCTTGGTATGCCCCCTAATGCAGATACAGCTGCAGTGACCAAAAACTTAGATCACAACACTCACGTCCTTTGAATACCTGGAAAGCCTCCCCAAGAAGGATGAGTACAAACAAACCCAGACTGCAAAGACTACAATAAATACCTAACTCTTCAATGGCCAGACACCTACAAACATCCACTAGCATCAAGACCATCCAGGAAAATAGGACCTCACCAAGTGAACTAAGTAAGGCACCAGGGGCCAGTCTTGGAGAAACAGAGATATGTGATCTTTCAAACAGAGAATTGAAAATCGCTGTTTTGAGGAAACTCAAAGAAATTCAAGATAGCACAGAGAAGGAATTCAGAATCCTATCAGATAAATTTAACAAACAAATTGAAATAATTAAAAACAGTCAAGCAGAAATTCTGGAGCTGAAAAATGCAATTGACATACTGAAGAATGCATCAGAATCTCCTAATAGTAGAATTAATCAAGTAGAAGAATGAAATAGTAAACTTTAAGAGGCTATGTGAAAATACACAGTTAGAGCTGGGAGGATGGCTTGAGCCTGGGAGGCAGAGGTTGCAGTGAGGCAAGATTGCCCCACTGCACTCCAGCCTGGATGACAGAGCCAGACCGTGTCTCAAAAAAAGCAAGCAAGAAAGCGAGAAAAGAAAGCAAGCAAGAAAGAACAGTCAGAGGAGACAAAGAGTAAAAAAGAATGAAGCATGCCTACGAGATCTGGAAAATAGCCTCAATGGGGCAAATCTAAGAGTTACTGGCTTTAAAGAGGAGGTAGAGAGAGAGACAGCAGTAGAAAGTTTATTTAAAGGGATAATAGCAGAGAACTTCCCAAACCTAGAGAAAGATATAAATATTCAGGTACAGGAAGGTTATAGAACACCAAGCAGATTTAGCCCAAAGACGTCCAGCTCAAGGCATTTAATAACAAACTCTCAAAAGTCAAGAATAAAGAAAGGATCCTAAAAGTAGCAAGATAAACAAATGACATAAAATAGAGCTCCAATACGTATGGCAGCAGACTTTTTGGTGAGAACCTTACAGGCCAGGAGAGAGTGGCATGACATACTTAAAGTGTTGAAGGGAAAAAACTTAAATAGCATATATGGCAAAAATATCCTTCAGGCTGGGTGCGGTGGCTCATGCCTGTAATCCGAGCACTTTGGGAGGCTGAGGCAGGTGGATCACTTGAGGTCAGGAGTTCAAGACCAGCCTGGCCAAGACGGTGAAACCCCGTCTTTACTAAAAATACAAAAATTAGCCAGGCATGGTGGCAGACGCCTGTAATCCCAGCTACTTGGGAGGCTGAGGCAGGACAATCGCTTTAATCTGGGAGGCAGAGGTTGCAGTGAGCTGAGATTGTGCCACTGCACTCCAGCCTGGGCTACAGAGTGAGACTCTGTCTTAAAAAAAAAAAAAAAAAAAATCCTTCAAACATGAAGGAGAAATAAAGACTTACCCAGACAAACAAAAGCTTGATGGATTTCATCAATACCAGACCTATCATACAAGAAATGCTGGCCAGACGCAGTGGCTCACGCCTGTAATCCCAGCACTTTGGGAGGCCGAGGCAGGCGGATCACAAGGTCAGGAGATCGAGACCATCCTGGCTAACATGGTGAAACCCCGTCTCTACTAAAAAAAAAAAAAATTAGCCGGGTGTAGTGGCGGGCGCCTGTAGTCCCAGCCACTTGAGAGGCTGAGGCAGGAGAATGGCGTGAACCTGGGAGGCGGAGCTTGCAGTGACCCGAGATCGCACCACTGCACTCCATGCTGGGTGACAGAGTGAGACTCCATCTCAAAAAAAAAAAAAAAAGAAATGCTAAAGGGATTTATTCAATCTGAAATAAAAGAATGTTAATGAGCAATAAGAAATTATCTGCAGGTGAAAAATTCACTGGTGATAGTAAGTGCAGAGAAAAACACAGACTGTTAAAACACTATAATTGCAATGTGTATACTTCTGGTATCTTAAGTACAAAGATGAAAAGATAAACCAATCAAAAATAATAACTTTTCAAGACAGTACAGCAAGATGTAAATAGAAACAACAAAAAGTTAAAAAGTGGGGAGATGAAGTTATAGAGTTTTTATTAGTTTTGTTTTTGCTTGTTTTTTAGTATGTTTGTTTATGTAATCAGTGTTAATTTGTCATCAGTTTAAAATAATGTGTTATAAAATATTATTTGCAAATCTCATGGCAACCTCAAGTCTAAAAACATACAATGGATATGAGAAAGTAAAAAGCATGAAAATAAAACATAACACCAGAGAAAATCACCTTTACTAAAAGGGAAGACCAGAAAACAGCTAGAAAACAAATAACAAAATGGCAGGAGTAAGTCCTTACTTAATCAATAATAACATTGAATGTAAATGGAGTAAACTGTCCGATCAAAAGACAAAGAGTGAATGAATAGATTTTTTTTTAAGACCCAGTGATCTATTGCCTACAGGAAACACACTTCATTTATAAAAACACACATAGACTGAAAATAAAGGTATGGCAAAAGATATTTCATGCCAACGGAAACCAAAAAGGAGCAGAAGTAGCTATGCTTATATCAGATAAATCGATTTCAAGAAAAAAATATAAAAAGAGACAAAGAAGTTTGTTGTATAATGATAAAGGGGTCAATTCAGCATAAGGATATAACGGTTATATATGCATCCAACACTAGTGCACTCAGATATATAAAGCAAATATTATCAGAGTGAAAGATGGAGATAGACCCCAATACAATGATAGCTGGAGACCTCAACACCCCACTTTCAGCATTGGACAGATCATCCAGACAGAAAATCAACAAAGAAACATCAGACTTAATCTGCACCATAGACGAAATGGACCTAATAGATACTTACAGAACATTTCATTCTGTAGTTGGAGAATACACATTCTTCTGCTCAGCACATGGATCATTCTCAAGGATAGACCATATGCTAGGTTGCAAAACAAGTCTTAAAACATTCCAAAAAACTGAAATAATATCAAGTGTCTTCTCTGACTACAATGGAATAAAACTAGAAATTAATAACAGGAATTTTGGAAACTATACAAACACATGGAAACTGAACAATATGCCTCTGAATGACCAGCGGGTCAATGAAGAGGTTAAGAAAGAAACTGAAAAATTTCTTGAAACAAATGATAATAGAAACACAACATACCAAAACCTATGAAACACAGCAAAACAGTACTAAGAGAAGTTTATGGCTATAAATGCCTACATCAAAAAAGAAGAAAAAGTTCCAATAAACCACCTAATGATGCGTCTTAGAACTAGAGAAGCAACAGCAAACCAAACCCAAAGTTAGTAGAAGAAAAGAAGTAATAAAAATTAGAGCAGAAATACATGAAATTGAAACAGAGTAAATGATACAAAAGATCAATGAAATGAAAAGTTGTTTTTTTGGTATTTTGAAAAGATAAAATTGACAAACCTTTAGCCAGACTAAGAAAAAAAAGAGAGAAGACCCAAATAAATAAAATCAGAGATGAAAAAGGAGATATTACAACTGATACTGCATAAATTTAAAGGATCATTAGTGGCTACTGTGAACAACTATATACCAATAAATTGGAAAACCTAGAAGAAATGGATAAGTTTCTAGACACATAAAACCTACTAAGATAGAATCATGAAGAAATCCAAAATCTGAACAGACCAATAACAAGTAATGAGATCAAAGCCATAATAAGTCTCCTAGCAAAGAAAAGCCAAGGATGCAATGGCTTCGCTGCTAAGTTCTACCATTTAAAGAAGAAGTAATACCAACCCTACTCAGACTATTCTGAAAAATAGGGGAGGAGGGGATACTTCCAAACTCATTTTATGAGGCCAGAATTACCCTGATACCAAAAACCAGACAGACCCATCAGTAAAAGAAAACTACAGGCTAGTATCCCTGATGAACACTGATGCAAAAATTCTCAACAAAATGCTAACAAACCAAAGTCAGCAGTACATTAAAAAAAAAATCATTCATCATGACCAAGTGGAATTTATCCCAGGGATACAAGAATGGTTCAACATTCACAAACCAATCAGTGTGATACATCGTATCAACTAAATGAAGGGCAAAAACCATATGATCATTTCAGCTGATGCTGAAAAAGCATTTGATAAAATTCAACATCACTTCATGATAAAAATCCTCAAAAAGCTGAGTATAGAGGGAACATATCTCAATATAATAAAAGCCATACGCAACAGGCCCACAGCAAATAATCATACTGAATGAGGAAAAACTGAAAGCCTTTCCTCTAAGATCTGAAATAACAAGGATGCCCACTATGTTGAATAGCAACATAGTACTGGAAATCCTAGCTAGAGCAATCAGACAAGAGAACGACATAAAGGGTATCCAAATGGGAAAGGAAGAAGTCAAATTACACTTGTTTGCAGATGATATGAGCTCCTATTTGGAAAAACCTAAAGACTCCACCAAAAACAAAACAAAAAATGTATTGATTAGAACTAATCAATACATTTAGTAAAGTTGCAGGATACAAATTCAACATACAAAAATCATTAGCATTTCTATATGCCAACAGTGAACAATCTGAAAAAGAAATCAAGAAAGTAATTCCATGTATAATTGCTACAAATAAAATACCTAGGAATTAACCAAACAAGTGAAAGCTCTCTAGGATGAAAACGATAAAACACTGATGCAGGAAACTGAAGAGGACACCAAGGAATGGAAAGATAAGCCATATTCATGGATTGGAAGAACCAATATTGATAAACTGTCCATACTACCCAAAGCAATCTACACATTCAATGCAATCCCAATCAAAATACCAGTGACATTCTTCACAGAAATAGGAAAAAAATCCTAAAATTTATATGGAACCACAAAAGACCCAGAATAGCCAAAGCTATCTTGAGCAGAAAGAATAAAACTGGAGGAATTACATTATGTGACTTCAAGTTATACTACAGAGTTATAGTAACCAAAACAGCATGGTTCTGGCATAAAAACAGACACGTAGACCAATGCAACAGAATAGAGAACCCAGGAATAAATCCATACATCTACAATGAACTCATATTTGACAATGGTTCCAAGAATATACACTGGGGAAAGGACAATCTCTTTAATAAATGGAGCTGGGAAAACTGGATAACCTTATGCAGAAGAATGCATCTAGACCTCTCTCTCTTGCCATATAAAAAAACAAATCAAAGTGGATTAAAGACTTAAATCTAAGACCACAAATTATGAAACTACCAAAAGAAAACATTGGGGGAAACTCTCCAGGACATTGGACTTGGCAAAGATTTCTTGCGTGATACACCACAGGCATAGGCAATCAAAGTGAAAATGGACAAATGGGATCACATCCAGTTGAAAAGCTTCTGCACAGTGAAGGAAACAATCGGCAAAGTGAAGAGAGAGCCCAGAGAATGGGAGAAAATATTTGTAAACTGTCTATCTGACAAGGGATTAATAACCAGATTATATAAGGGGCTCAAACAACCCTGTAGGAAAAAAAATTAATAATCTAATTAAAAATTGGGCAAAATGTCTGAATAGATGTTTCTCCAGAGAAGACATACAAATGGCAAACATGTATATGAAAAGGTGCTCAACATCATTGATCATCAGAAAAATGCAAATCAAACCTACCATGAGATATCATCTCGCCCCAGTTCAAATGGTTTTTCTCCAAAAGACAGGCAGTAACAAATGCTGGTGAGGATGTAGAGAAAAGGGAACCTTCATATACTGTTGGTGTGAATGTAAATTAGTACAGTCACTATGGAGAACAGATTGGCGGTTCCTCAAAAAACTGAAAATAGAGCTAGCATGTGATCCCGCAATCCCACTGCTAGATACATACCCAAAAGAAAGGAATGAAGTATATCGAAGACATATCTGCACCCCCATGTTTATTGCAGCACTATTCACAATAGCTGGGATTTGGAAGCAGCCTAAGGTTCCATCAGCTGATGAATGGAAAAAGAAAACAGTACATATACAAAATGGAGTACTATTCAGCCATAAATAAGAATGAGATCCTGTCATTTGCAACAACAGTGATGGAACCGGAGATCGTTTTGTTAAGGGGCATAAGCCAGGCACAGAAAGACAAACTTTGCATGTTCTTATTTGTGGGAGGTAGAAATTAAAACGGTTAAACTTGTGGAGATGGAGATTAGAATGATGGTTATCAGAGGCTGGGAAAAGTAGTGGAGTGAGTTGGGGGAGGAGGAGATGGTTAATGGATACAAAAAATATTGGCAAAGAGTGAGTAAGACCTAGTATTTGCTAGCACAATAGGATGACTACAGTAAAAAATAGTTTAATTATACATTTTCAAATAACTAAAATAATTGGATTGTTTGTAACACAAAGGAGGTGCTTGAGGTGATGGATACCTCATTTACCTTGATACGATTATTATGCATTGTATGCTTGTATGAAAATATCTCATATACTCCATCAATATATACACATACTCTATCCACAAAAATTAAAAATAAAAAAATAGTAACAAAGTTTTTCTAAATTTAATAGTGTTTTAGAAATTAAAGGAGACCCAAGAATAAAAGGAAAGGTGAACTAAGAGAGATATAGGTTAAAAAGAAATATAAGAGAAATAAGCTATGTAAGAGATACAGGCCGGGCACGGTGGCTCATGCCTGTAATCCAACACTTTGGGAGGCTGAGGTGGGTGGATCACCTGAGGTCAGGAGTTCGAGACCAGCCTAGCCAACATGGTGAAAGCCTGTCTCTACTAAAAGTAGAAGAATTAGCCAGGCATGGTGGTGGGCGCCTGTAATCCCAGCTATTTGGGAGGCTGAGGCAGGAGAATCACTTGAACCTGGGAAGCAGAGGTTACAGTGAGCCGAGATCACGCTGCTGCGCTCCAGCCTGGGCAACAAGAGTGAAACTCTGTCTCGAAAAAAAAAAAAAGAGATACATATATAAGAAATAAGGGAAATAGGCCGGGTGTGGTGGATCACGCCTGTAATCCCAGCACTTTGGGAGGCCGAGGTGGGCGCATCACGAGGTCAGGAGATCGAGACCATCCTGGCTAACATGGTGAAACCCCATCTCTACTAAAAATACAAAAAATTAGCTGGGGGTGGTGGCACGCGTCTGTAGTCCCAGATACTCGGGAGGCTGAGGCAGGAGAATCGCTTGAACCCGGGAGGCGGTGTCAGTGAGCCCAGATTGCACCCCTGTACTCCCGCCTAGGTTGACAGAGTGAGACTCCATCTCAAAAAAAAAAGAAAAGTGAAATATAGGCCAAAAGCAGAACCAACAGTAGGGAAGAGCAGACGGTGGTTTACAGGGCCACGACCACCAATGGCTCTGGAAGTGCAGGTAGTGCAGGCAACACCATGAGACTGGAAGGGCAGGTGGAGGGAAAGGGGAAAGGTGAGTGATGGATTGGAGCCCGCCTATTGGAGAGCTTCAAGGGCACCACTTGCCACTGTCTATTCTGCTGGCAGGGCAAGTGACAGTGTAAATAGGCAGTCAGGGATTCACGTGGCTTTGCCTTTTGCTGCTGGCACCTGTTCAGGTGGGCTCTTCGGAGTTGATGAGGTGGTGATTGAGCAGCTAGGATGCAGTGTGGCAGGCTTGTCCTGTCACATACCAGAGAAGATGGTGGCAGGAGGTGGCGCTTACAGAACTCTTAGGAGCACTGAGGAAGAAGGTGGAGGAACACCCAGCCTTCTGGCTTGAGTGCCTCCTGTGTGTCGTAGAAGGATCTAGATCCTGTGGGGGCACGTGGAGCAACAGGAAAAACTTGCAAGACCTGTGGGACCAGTACATGGTCATCTGGTATCACATATGAAGCTGGGGCTGCGCATGGGCCACACTTCTCATCTTCTGGAGTAGAGTTAGACAAGGAAACCCAACTCAGGATCCCGTTAGTACTCTTGTCTGCTCTAATCGCGGGTTGAGCTGATGTCTTCATCCTTTGTTGGTTGCTGTTAAGGAATGAGGATGCGTTTATGGTGGAAAGAGTGTGGGGCTGAGAATCTGGAGGCCAGGGTCAAGTTCTGACTCTGCATTTATTATCTGTGTGACTTGCTGCAAGTGTAACCTGTCTGAGTGTCTACGTCCTTATTTGTAATTTGGAGGCTATAATAGTGATGTCTGCCTCACAGAAGCCCTAGGTTGTCATGGGGATCAGTGTAGGTATGTGAGAGTGTTTCATAAATTGCAGAGCTCTGCCGTAGCTGATTATGCCTCTGGACTTCTAAGTGCTTTGAGGAAAGTGTACCTGGTTATTCCTTATACTTCTCACAGTGCCTCCAAAGTGTCAGTGATACTCAAGAAATGCTAGTTGAGTGTGAGTTTACTGCAGCACAGAGCAGTTTCCGGGTTCCATTTTCCAGTGGCCAGACCCTCTCCTTGTTCACACTGTTGGATGAGGGAGGTAGAGCTGGAGCATCGGACTGGCCTATGGAACAGATGCAGTGGCCACCAGGAGGTGGCGATGCCTGGAGCAGTGTTAGCCATGCGATGTGATGAGGATCACACACTCTCACGTGGTTTCCAGTCGCTGGGCACAGAGCTACCTTCAGGGGGGCCCAGCTTCATGTTCAAAAGCAGGAAGCAGACTAGGGGCTGTTTCCATTTCCTGTCCTCCCACTTCTCTTCCACTGCACAGCCCGTACATGCGTGCCTGCATGCCACCCCTCACACAGTGTCCCCATCTCCTTAGTGCGGCCTCAATTCTGACTCCTGGTTGTTTCTCGTATCCTTAACTCTCCGTTGCTACCCCTAGCCCCATCCCCTGCTTGTGGACCCTGGAGAGGCGCTGTCTGCCTCTGCCTCTGTGGGCCCAGGTGTGTGTTGGGTGTCGAGCTTGCAGTGAGAACTGGTTTGCTGAGCCTTGGTTTTTTGCACCTGCTGCAGGTCATCTTCCACGACGTTGCTGTGCTGACGGATAAGCTCTTCCCCGTCGTGGAGGCCATGCAGAAGCACTTCAGTGCTGGCTCGGGAACCTACTACAGTGACTCCATCTTCTTCCTCTCGGTCGCCATGCATCAGATCATGCCCAAAGGTAACCTGGGCTTCCAGGAGCAATAGCCCCTGGGTGTCTGACTTTTGCATCCATTTCCCTGGTTCCAACACTGCCCAGGCCCTGTATCAGGGAGAATAGCTCCACTGAACATGAAAGAGTGGACGAGGGAGCCAAATCAAGCCTTTTGTACCACCGAGCTTCCTACACCAAGAATCAAGGGCAGGGCCTTGGTTGCATAGCTCCCGGGGTCCATTTATGAGGACACAGGGGGTCTCTGGGCTCTGGTCTGGACTCTGCCCCTTGCACTCGCCCCCTTCTTTCCCCACTGCTCAACCCCCATACTTTGTTTGCTCATCTGAAAAATGGTGGGTTGGATTAGATGATCCTCCATCCAAATTTATGCTCTTGTTCTTTCTAGTTTGAATCTGTATTTATCTGATTTTAAAATAGCAAATCTAGATGTGAGAGGTGCAAATTACGACCATGTAGAACTTCTGAAGAAACTCCGATGCGCAATTAGAAGGATTTTCTGGGCGTCTGTCTCCAGGAAAGAGAGATGCATCATCCAGTGTGTGATAGGTCCAGCTTGTGTGGAATTTCTGGCAGGTCTGGTCATGCTTGGACTGGAAGCCTTGGAGGGTCTAACTCCTGGAGTGTGTCTGGTTTCTAGGATCTCCCTACAGTGATCCTTAATGGGTTCTGGAGCCCTGGATATTGACCAGTGTATTAATCTGTTCTCATGCTGTTCATAAAGACATACCTGAGACTGGGTGATTTATAAAGGAAAGAGGTTTAATAGACTCACAGTTCAGCATGGCTGGGGAGGCCTCAGGAAACTTACAGTCGTGGAAGGGGAAGCAAACAGGTCCTTCTTCACATGCCGGCAGCAAGGAGAAGTGCCAAGGAAAAGGGGGAAAAGCCCCTTATAAAACCGTTGGATCTCAGAGAACTCACTCACTAGCATGAGAACAGCATGAGGATAACTGCCCCCCGTGATTAAATTACCCCCCACCAGGTCCCCCCCACCACATATGGGGATTATGGGAACTACAATTCAAGATGAGTTTTGGGTGGGGACACAGCCAAACCATATCAACCAGTTTCTGGCCATGGTGAACCATGTCCTGAGCCTCTTAATGGTGAGAAGGGGTGTTTGGGGCCTTGGGGTAGCAGTTATCTGAACTGTGGCTGGATGAGTTTTCCAGCAGTTTCCAGACCAGGCAGGTCCTGGTAGCCCAGGGGACAGTGGGCCATATGGTGGAGGCCTGCTTCTCCAGCCCAGCAGACCAGAAGTGAAAAAGAAGGTGCTTGGTGAACCAGAGACTCAGGAGTTGAGAGTTGAAGCTCGGTTCCTGTTGGAAGGTTGTCCTGCCACAGGGAAAAGCAAGCCCATCCATTCTGGCTGGGACTTTGCAGGCAAGTTCCAGCACCCTGGAGGCCTCTGAGTGTCCTCTTTGTTGTGAGGCAAGGGCTCAGGGGGCTCCATTGGGCAGGAGTCTGAAGAAGAGAGGAGACGAGCTCACCTACAGGGCGTAGGGTGAAGAGCTAGCATTGGTGAGCCTTTGCAGTGACCCAGGTGCAGCTCTGTCAGCTCACCAACCCTTCTACCCATCCTGTGGGGTTACAGGTGAAGCTGAGGAGTTGCAAGACCTTCCCAGGGTTATACAGCCTTTTAAGTGGCAGAGCCAGGGTTGGAAGCTGCTTCTCCAAATAGTTACTTCTACCCCATCAGGTGCCCCATACATGACCTCTCTGGACAGCCCAGTACAGGAGCTGTGGGTGGCTCAGACTTGAGAAGGATGTGGTTCTGTTCTAGATTCTAGAGGGCAGACAGATGGAGGTGTTGCTCACAGCTCCGCCATTAGCCACGTATGTGCCTAGGGCTGAGCCACTTTGTCTCTCTTGGCCTTACCAGTTTCCCCACCTGTGAAATGAGGGGCTGCAGCAGTGAGCTGTTTCAACTTGCATTCTGAAGAGCCCAGGGCTTGCAGGAATCCCTGCTAGGGGTTTCTGTAGTTCTAGGGAGCCTGGGGGAGGCACGCCTGCCCTCCCTTCACCTCCCTCCCTCCTGCCTCTTTCCCTCTGTCAGCTGTCAGGTTCCTGCCCATTGCATGCTCAACTCTGGGCTGGGTTATGCTTTGGAGTACCCAGCAGGAGGTGAAATACAGCTCCTCGTGGTTTGTCAGGGAAGAGAAAATTCTTCTGCCTCCAGCTATAGGACAGCCAGACAATGAATTGTGCAGGGACCGATGACAAGAGTTAGGGAGCTCCTAAGCTCTGGGAGAGGGTGAGAATTATGCCAGGAAGGTGCTCCGGCCCTCTCTGACTTAGCCCTGCCCAAGAGCCTGGCATAGCTCAGGGGGGCAGTGATGTCTGCAGAGAAAAGGCTTTGGCTAGAGCTTTGCAGTCAATGCAGTAAATGGACGCATCATTGGTGTCCCTCCAGGTGTGGGCCCCACCCTCCGAGGGGCGTGCTTCAGGAGGTGTGGAAGGAGTTATTTTAGATGTGCCTCCAGCCGACCCAAACACACAGTCTTTTCAGGGGTTCTTCAGGGGAGTGATAATGTGCTTCCAGCAATTCTTTTTTTATTTTTAGGCGGAGTTTTGCTCTTGTTGCCCAGGTTGGAGTGCAATGGTTTAGCAATCTCGGCTCACTGCAACCTCTGCCTCCTGGGTTCAAGCGAGTCTCCTGCCTCAGCCTCTCGAGTAGCTGGGATTACAGGCATGTGCCACCACGCCTGGCTAATTTTGTATTTTTAGTAGAGACGGAGTTTATCCATGTTGGTCAGGCTGGTCTCAAACTCCTGACCTCAGATGATCCGCCCGCCTCGGCCTCCCAAAGTGCTGGGATTACAGGCATGAGCCACCGCGCCCGGCAGCAATTCATTTTTACATGTGCCCCAAAGCCTTTTCCTAAGAAAAGAGTTATTAGGAGTTACTAAAATTTGATAGTCATAAAATAAAATGAGCGGTCCTTGAGTTTCCTGTGGCGTCTGGGGTGTGTCCTGCCAGGAAGTCTGGCCTGGCACACTTGGCAGCGCTGGGGAGTTCCTACCAAGATCATTTGGAATTCCTGCAGTTTTTGGAAGGACACTCTGTTTTCAGACATCATTCGTGCTGTCTTGAGTTTGTCATGATTCTTAACTGCTGCCTTTTTTGCATTCATTGTTTTTTAATCATAGAAATGAGTGTTGTTTTGTGCTTTGGTTGATGGTTTTGTTGTCATGTAATTGTTGCATTCTTGTTACATTGGCTATTCTGTTTCTTTCATAGCATTCGTTTTTCTCCAGGAAAGTGGGAGTGGAGTATGGGTTGAGCCTGAGCCCTTGGTCTCACCCAGGAGGGCTGGGTCAGAAAAGCCTGTGCTCCTCTGAGTTCCTCCTGGAGGTCCTGTCTAGTGTTTGCCCCAGAAATCCAAATTCTTTTTCTGTGTCTAAACCTCTCCTCCCGCTTTCCCTTCTGTAGCATGAGGGTCATCCTTCTGTACCTAAACTATTTTTAAAATGTGCTTACTTTTTTTTTGAGACAGAGTCTCACTCTCGCCCAGGCTGGAGTACAGTGGCACAACCTTGGCTCACTGCAACCTCTGCTTCCCGGGTTCAAGCAATTCTCCTGCCTCAGCCTCCCAAGTAGATGAGATTACAGGCACCCGCCACCATGCCCGGCTAATTTTTTTTTTGCATTTTTAGTAGAGATGGGGTTTCACCATATTGGCCAGGCTGGTTTCGAACTCCTGACCTCAAGTGATCTGCCCGCTTTGGCCTCCCAAAGTGCTAGGATTACAGGTGTGAGCCACTGCACCTGGCCATCATTACTCATTCTTTATCTTTATATTCCCAACATGTAGCTTTTTAAACATTTAGGCAAAGTAGGAGTTATCCTATATATCAAATCATTCTGAGTCTTTTTTTATAGATGAAGATTTGAAATTGAATCTTCATTTCAACCCCCGTGAAAAAAATTGTACAAATGAAGCTATGTCATGATTTTTTCAGTTAATGGCTCACGTCCCCATTTTCTGTGTAATTATAGTCTTTGAAAATTTTTCGAATGGTTTTATTGCGTAGATGAACCTCAGTTCACTTTCTCATTTCCCTGTTCTCAGCTAGCTAGCTGCTTTCTATTTTTTCTATTATTGTAAATTATACGATGGATATCCACATGCATACAGATTATTTTCTCTCATTAGGATTCTTTCCTATGATAGCTCCCAAGGGTAGCATTACTGGGCCAGATGTGACCCTTATAAGGCCAGGGTGTGTCAACCCCCAGCCGCCCAGGGTTGTCGACTCACACAGGTGAGCTTCTGTATAGTTTGAAGCCTACTAGTGTCTGTACAGTTCTAAGCCTGTTAGTGTCTGACCTCTCACATGGGCCACCTCAGGCAGCCACTTAAGAGCTTCGAGACAGTGGCTGTCCCCACTGGACAGGAAAGGAAAGGGAGGAGCTGAGAGGTTAGGCCGCTTCTCCGAGTTCTCCAGCGATCTGTGTCCTCCTTGCCCTTGGAGTTCTCAGTCCAGAGCTTATGCCCATTCTGATGTCCAGACCTGGACACCCAGCCTCTTACACATGCCCAGCCCTGTGAAACTTATAGGACTTGGCGTCCTTGCCTGTCTTCTGGGCCCCATGTCCCAGCCCCGCAGAGGGGACCTGGCTGGGATAGGGTTGGGCTGGTCAAACCCATGAGTTTTGCCCTGATCGCCCCCTTGGAGCAGCAGCGCCCAGAACCACATCTGAGCAAGGGCCTCAGGAAGAACGAAGGGGTCCTGCCAGGCGGGACATGCTGGCTCTGACTTTGGTCAGAGCTTGTTTTTCTCTTCCCTGCTTGTTGGGGGTTCACATGCGGCTGGTCTCGCTGCTCATGCTTGCCTGCCTGTGTGCCCTCCACCGACACAGCCACTCTCTGCTCTTCACCCACATCCACGGGGCTTTTATTTCCATTTGTCTGTGGTGTTGGGTTTGTCGCCACTGGAAGCATCTTATGCAATGGAAAAGAAAACATTTTTTGCCGCACTGGAGCTGGAGGGAGCCAAGGGCAACTCCTCCAGGACTGCCAGCTTCCCCCTCCTGGGTCACATGGCCTGAGGCGCTGCTGGCTCCAGCTCAGCAGTATGGGCTGTGCTAGGGTACATGCTCTGTGGTCGTGGGTGCTCCCTGAGCAGGGCTGTGCTAGGGTACATGCTCTGTGGTCGTGGGTGCTCCCTGAGCAGGGCTGTGCTAGGGTACATGCTCTGTGGTCGTGGGTGCTCCCTGAGCAGGGCTGTGCTAGGGTACATGCTCTGTGGTCGTGGGTGCTCCCTGAGCAGGACAGGCAGGCCTCCAGACAAGCAGCAGGGCTCTAGGCTGGCCAGAGGCCCCCAGGAGACTCTCCTGTCATCCCCCGTGCACCCCTGGAAGGCTCTCCTGTCCTGCAGTCAATCCTTTGTCAATACCCAGCCTATGCTAAGCGCTACTGTTTGCAAGACATGGTGCTGGCCACCCCGGGTGTCTCAGAGATGTTTGCTGGGCTGCTGCTTCATGGGCTCATGTCAGTGGGGCAGGTGGCATGGTCCAGCAATGAGGGCAGGCAACATGAAGAGCCACCCGATGCTGAGGGCTTCAGAAGAGGACAGGTCACAGGCATTTGCAGGAAGAAGGAAGCCTTCCTGGAGGAGGTGGCTGTGAAATTTTCTCCAACTTGCCTTGTTTTTGATGACCTTGACAGTTTTGAGAAATACCGGTCAGCTGTTTTGTAGAGTGTTCCCCAATTAGGATTTATCTGATGTTTTTCTCATCATTAGACTGAGGTTATGGGTTTTTGGGAGGTTATGGGAGGAATGCCGCGGAGGAGAAGAGCTGTTTCCCTCACATCATATCAGTGACACACCACATTCTATCAAGGGTACATGGTTTATCACTGTTGCTGTTGACCTTGATCACTGGGCTGAAGTCGTGTTTGTCAGGTTTCTCCACTGTAAATTACTCTTTTCCCCCTTGCCATACTATATTCTTTGGAGGGAAGTCACTCTGTGTCGTCCATGCTTAAAGAATGTGGATAGTCACTTTTCAAAGGTCACATGTCCCTTGCTTGGACCCCATCACACACAACCTGCTGGTAGTGTCTGCCTCCTGACAGGTGCCGCTGGCCATGGGCTGTGGGAGCCCAGAGGCTTCGAAGGACCCCTTCAGCATTCCATGCGATAGGTTCCATTCACTGTACTGCTCGGGGCTGTGCGTGGCCGCGTCTGATCGTCTCTTGATGTCCAGTGTAGGGAGCACTGAGGCAGGCAGGTCTGAGCAGGCTGAAAGGGGGATTGGTGTATCAGAGAGAGTAGGAGTCCAGGCTCAGGATCGGACAGAGCTGAGTGCAAATTGCAACACTGTGACTCCCAAGGTCAAGGCTTCGTGATCTTGGGAGGTTACTTAAAAGAGGCCCTATGGTGTCGTGGTTAAGAGCGTGGGCCTGGCCGGGCGAGGTGGCTCACGCCTGTAATCCCAGCATTTTGGGAGACTGAGGCGGGCGGATCATCTGAGGTCAGGAGTTCGATACCAGCCTGGCCAACATGGTGAAACCCCATTTCTACTAAAAATACAAAAAAATTAGCTGGGTGTGGTGGTGGGCGCCTGTAGTCCCAGCTACTTGGGAGGCTGAGGCGGGAGAATCGCTTGAACCCAGGAGGCGGAGGTTGCAGTGAGCCTAGATCGCACCACTGTACTCCAGCCGGGATGACAGTGTAATAGAGTGAGACTCCATCTCAAACAACAGAAAAAGTAATGCTGCCAAAAACGCTTCATATATCCGCCCCAGCCTCCCCTTCCCCCAGCTCCCAGCATCAGGGTTTCTGAAAGCTCCATAACATTTAGCATGTGATTATTGCCACCATCAGCCCCAGCCTGCTCGTTTCCTGCGGAGATCTATGGGAGTGGATAAAAGACCAGACAAATGCAAGCTGTTATAAAATCCCTCAAAAGGTAGGATTTGGGCCCGAGCCTCCTCTGCCCGAATCCCTTGAAGCCTAGTGTGACGCTTGCCATTGTAGAAAAGAACAGCAAAGCCAGCTGGCAACAAATTGGGGTGGCCCCATCCAGCTCTCCTGGCCTCCTGAGTGTTATCACCCCTGAGAGTCCTTATTTCAGTGTCTGTCATGGGGGCCTTACTGTCTTGAGGCTGCAGGCAGATGGTTGGTCTCTTTCAAGGACATTCTTGGGTCCACTTTGGGTCAGTGTTGCTGGGTGGCAAAGGCTGGTGTAAGATTCAGATAGTTGACACTGGATGCTTCTTAGCCTAGGTTCACAGGCCTGCATGAGAAAGAACGGAGGCAGGGCCGGAATGCCTGCAGGCTTGGGGCAAAACCCACATGGGAAATTCTAGACCAGCAGCTCCTTCCCTCCCTCCTTCCCTTCCTCATTCCTTCTTCCCTTCCTGCCTGCCTGCCTGCCCTGAAACACTGAGGTCAGTGTGTGTGTGGCCTTTTGCAGAAAGCCTTTAAAATACCATCTTTTCTTTTTTCCTTAAGTAAAATTTGACAAATGTAGTAAAAGCCATATTGAGTTTTCATTTCTTTGTTCTGTACTTTTTGTACTTTTACTCACTGCCATGGGAGGTCTGTAATATTCTCTGCTGTTCTTTTAGATCAATTTCATAAAACAGAGGAGGTTTTTAAGGCTCGTTTATAGAACTTCATAACTTTGTTCAGTTTAAACCTAATCAGGAAGCTGTTCAGTAATCAATGTTTAATTAGCCGTCATGAGGCAGACATGTTTCTAAGGGGAGGGTTCCTGCAGGGGGATGTGCGTGCGTTCTGGAACCTGGGGTACAGTGGATAAGGATTGGAGATTCCAGGGCAGCCTGTTCTCTGCCCCTGCTCCATCAGCCTCAGTACCAGGAGAAAGCAGACACAAGGGCGCCCCCCCCCCCCCCCAACAATTGTGGATGCCGTATGTAGATGGTTTTCCAGCCCCTGAGATCCTGACTGAAAGGGGCTGACGGCGCATGCTGGTTCCCATAGTTAGCCCTGTGGCCCCTGCTTGCTTCAGAAAGAAGTGGTCTGAGGATTGACGGGGGTGGGGGCTGGTTTAGTGTGGACACGGGTGGGGTCAGCAGGCCTGGGAGTGCTCACTCTGCCCTTTAGTATCCTGGTTGGCTGATGCAGGGAAGAGGGAGAGCCTCCTCCCTCCCTGATTCTGCCCCATAGGAGGGTGGAATAGAATGTGATTCCAGGACCCTGTTGGCTAGTGAGCATGGTCCCATGCACAGAGGGGGCTTTCCTTCTTTCTAGAATTTTCTTCTTAGCCCTGAGGCAGGAGAAGTGAACTGTAACGGGGCTGACCTCTGCAGAGCAGGGGAAGGGACACTGCTTTCTGCTGTCTTCTCTACCCCTCAGGCAAACGGGGCTGGAGGAGACTAAGGTCTTGCTCAGACTTTGAGCCTAAGCCACATTCTCTAACCTGGTTTACCAGAGAGTTCTGCGTTCCACCCCAGTGATGCAGGTAACAGTGGCTTTTGAATCTCCCACCTGCGATGGCTCCTAATGTTTTGCTTTCAGAAACCAAAATCACATCTGGTATTGCCTAAACCCCTCGTGACTCCTAACACAGATCTCGAGTGAAAACCTGCCTTCTCTGAGCGGCATTCTTTGGCTGTAAAATGGGAATAGTGACCATGTAGGCCTCACTGGGGTTGTGGGGAGGACTGGCTGAGATACTGTGTGAAAAGTCCCAGGGCCTGATACCGAGAGATGCTTGGTAAGTGTTAGATAGTATTAGTACTTTTTTTCCCTTTGGAGCAAACCAAAAGCTCTGATAAGTACTGCAGTAAAAAACACTTAGCTTTGTGTAACCAACATCGCTTACACACGATTGACCACAGAATGCCTTTCTGAGGAATACCTATTCACATTCCGAGAGCAGGTTTTCCACAGTACTCACTTTAAGAAATGCTGCCCTCACCAGGCGCGGTGGCTCATGCCTGGAATCCCAGCTCTTTGGGAGGCCGAGGCGGGTAGATCACCTGAGGTCGGGAGTTTGAGACTAGCCCGACCAACATGGAGAAACCCCATCTCTACTAAAAATACAAAATTAGCTGGGCATGGTGGCGCATGCCTGTAATCCCAGCTACTCGGGAGGCTGAGGCAGGAGAATCACTTGAACCCAGGAGGCGGAGGTTTCGGTGAGCCAAGATTGTGCCATTGTGCTCCACCTTGGGCAACAAGAGCGAAGCTCCGTCTCAAAAAAAAAAAAAAAAAAAAAGAAATGCTGCCCTCAGATTAGCATAATAAATAACACTTGTGTAGCTCTCTGTTGGGATGCGCATGTGGGCAGGAAAGCCTCAACTTCCAGCCAAAGCTACCTCCTATCAGCCAGCCTTTCCTGTCCCCTGCCAATAGAGCATGTCGTTGGGTGTGCCATTTTAATTATTCACTTACTTGGTTGTACTTCCAGATTTGAAATAGCTTTGGGTTTGCCTTGGACCTAGAGGAATTGGGAGGACTTTCCGTGGATCATGAATTGTGGTGGGGGCCCCGGGGACGGAGTCGTTGAAGAGGAGGTGTGTGTCTGGCGGCACACCGTGGGTGGAGCGCCCTCGCGGCACTGACCAACGAACGGTTTCAGAGGATCTCAACCCAGAGGGTGACTGAGGGTTCTCAACATCAACCCTCAAGGGAACTGGGCCTAAACGCCTTAGAACAGCAGTCCTCAGCCTTTGTGGCACCAGTGACTGGTTTCACAGAAGACAGTTTTTCAATGGACTGAGGGGTGGTTGGGGGGGTGGTTTTGGGATGAAACGGTTCCACCTCAGATCATCAGGCATTAGTCAGAGTCTCAAGGAGCATGCAGCCTAGATCCCTCGCATGCGCAGTTCACAGTAGGGTTTGTGTTTCTTTGAGAATCTGATGCTGCTGCTGATCTGACAGGAGGCGGAGCCCAGGTGGTGATGCTCACTGGCCCGCCTCCCACCGCCTGCTGTGCGGCCGGGTTCCTACCAGGCCACTGACCTGTACCTGTTCGCATGGGGCTTGGGGACCCTGCCCCAGAAGACTCACTGTCTTCTGAAGGGCTGTCCTGGGAAACTGGAACCCAGCCTGTTCTGTGTGTCCCCAAAAGGCCACACCAGGTGTAGCTGACCAGAATTGAACTCCGTTACCACGTTTCTGTGAGCCTGTGGGCAAGGCCCTTTTCTTCCCAGTGGCAGATCCTCGCATCCCATCCTGTCGGATCCGATCCCATCGGATCCAGCAGCCCTGGCTTCAGCCTGCACTGTGCTGTCACTCACCCTGCCGTGGCCACCCCCGCTTCCTGCTCCCTCCACCTGGGCCACTCTCCCGGTGGCATTCCATGGCTTGCCCCCTCTCCTCCTCCAGATCTTCCTGGTGGCATTCCGTGGCTTGCCCCCCTCCTCCTCCAGATCTTCCCGTGGCATTCCGTGGCTTGCCCGCTCTCCTCCTCCAGATCTTCACGGTGGCATTCCATGGCTTGCCCCCTCTCCTCCTCCTCCAGATCTTTGTGCAATGACGCCATCCCTGGCTGTCCTGTGTGAAATCGTGCTCATCTTCTGTGATGAAGGGCCCTGGCCCTTCCTTGCTTTCTTTCTCTTCATAGTTCTTATCATCTGCTCATGTGGAATGGATTTTGCTTTTTTTTGTTTGTTTTGATCCTCTATCTGCCCCACCCAAATGTAAGCTCCATGGGGGCAGGAAGTTCTGTGTGTTTCATTCACTGCTGTGTTCCCAGTTCCCAGAGCGATACAGACACATAGTAGGCAGTCAATAAATATTCATCAAGTGAATTAAATGAATACCGTTTTGTTAGGTGTTATCTTGAACTACTTTATTTTAGGGGTCCCCTCAGTCTGCCAGAGCTGGCTCACTGCCTTCACCGTTTTTCTTTTTTTGAGATGGAGTCTTGCTCTGTCACCCAGCCTGGAGTGCAGAGGCTCGATCTCGGCTCACTGCAATCTCCGCCTCCTGGTTCAAGTGATTCTCCTGCCTCAGCCTCCCAAGTAGCTGGGATTACAGGCGTGAGCCACCACGCCCGGCTAATTTTTGTATTTTTAGTAGAGACGGGGTTTCACCATGTTGGCCAGGCTGGTCTCGAACTCCTCACCTTAGGTGAGTCACCTGCTTCAGCCTCCCAGAGTGCTGGGATTACAGGCGTGAGCTACCATGCCCGGCCCGCCTTTGCCGTTTTTCTGAACCCCACTGGAGAACCTTTGGGGGTGGAATCCTGCAGCTTCTGGTGAATCCAGTGGACTCTGAACACTCCTTAGGGTTAGTCACAACCAGGAGCTTGAATTTTTGGGATAGTCATTTCTTGATGGTTCCCCAAGCCTGGAGAACTCTGATTCCTGCTGGGGCGGGTGCTGCCCTTGACTGTCAGCGTTCAGCTGGGGGGAGGAGCAGGGGTTCTTGTGTGGAAGAAAGCAAAGGAAAAAACAGACATTCAGGAACTTGCCTGAGTGAAAACATCTGAACAAATACTGAACAAAGGGTATAAACATGTGTCCAGTGATTTCAGTGAAAACTATTTTCTGGCAGCTCTTATGGAGCAAATTTGAGGCATTTCAGTTCTCTTATTCTGAAGAGGGACAGCTGAGCAAATTTGTCATAAAATGCTAAAAATAGTAACGTGGTAGAGACCATTTTCTACTAATTTAATGCCAGAAGCTCTTTCTAAGCTAATGAAAATAGTTGCCAAATTGGTTGAACAGTAATATTTCCCATTTTGGTCCCCTTCATTAGATTCTGTCTTTTAATTTGTCAAGATCTTCTTTTAAATTCTTGGCTATCGGTCAAAGGCATCAGCTGGCTCTTATTACTTCTTGCCAGGATGTCAGCCAGCTTTTTTCTGGGCCTCGCCTCACCCATGAGGAGACCGTCCTCCTGCCCACTGTGTTCAGGGCACTGGGGCAGGACAGCAGTCCTGCCCTTGGGGAGCTCACCTTCCGGTTGGTGGAGGAACCCCAAGTGAGTGGGTGTCACACAGGGAGCAAGAGGCGAGAGGTCAGCAGAGCAGTGTCCTGTCCTGTCCTGACTTCAGCGGGGTGTGGGGGTTGTTTGCATGGAGAATGCACCAGGTGCTGTCAGTTCTGTCAGGGCACAGAGAGGAAGCTTTGAGGAGGATGAGGAGAGGTTAGTCTTGAAGACTTGGGGTGAAGGCTGGGGGAGGGGCCGAGCAGGCATTCTGGGCCAGGGTGTGCTGGGCGGCCGGGGCCTCAGCCTGGACTGCAGCTGCTGCTGCCCAGATGGTGTCAGATCCCTGTCTGTCCCTCTAGTGTGTTTGCCAAACCGCCTCTGGGGCTGACTCTGCTGAGCATCTTCTCTTTGTCCCGAACTTTGTGCACTGTCCCTGGCTGGAGAAGACTCATTTCTGTACTCAAGTCCTGTGTGTAGTTGCTGATGGCCAGGTCCTGCTGGTCAGCTGCCTTGGACGGAGTCTCAGGCCTGCTTTTCTGTGTTTTCTGTCCCCTTACTCTGGCTTCTGGATAGCCTTTGGAATATTCCGGGCGATAACTGGGCCTCCAGAGAGAGCGGGCTGCAGGGTGTGGGCCCGGACTCCCCTTGCCTGGCGGGTCTTCCTGGTCAGCGTTCCTGCTGCTCCCCCCTATCCCTCCTGTTCTGCAGCCTTTTTCTGTGGTTGAGACCCACACTCTGCTGTCCCACTGCCTGGGCTTGCTGAGCTCTCCGTTTTGGCTTGAAGGCCTCGCCCGAGCCCTGTCACCGGCTCTGCCTGTCAGGAGGGCCCAAGTGTGCGGCGTCGGTGGGGCTGCCTGACACTGACCTCTGGGGTTGTAAAGGTCCCAGAGGGTCCTGAGTCGGGCCTGATGTGGCTGAGATGGCAAGAGCCGGAACGTTTCTGTAAAATCTGAAAGCCCTTGATGGGGCCGAGGGGGTGAGGATTCCCGCCTTGTGTGGACAGGAGCACGCGGCAGCGGAGTGACTCCACCACGTGAGTGGGGTCCAGCGGGTGTGGCGCTTGATGACAAAACAGTTTGAGAGCGGCTTGTCTCCGGGGACCTGGAGTAGGTCTCCTCTGCCTTAACCCTTGGCTTTTGCACTTCCTCTGTCTGTCCTCCATACAGGCTTCTTGCCCTAGAGAGGACTGGCTTCTTAACAGGGTGAGCCGGTTCCTGTCCTAACCCCACTGGCATCTTACACTCTGGGAGATAGCTTCCCCCTGAGAGGCGAGTGAGCCACGTAAGGGGAGGCGGGCGATGGCTTCCCTTCTGTCTTGGGTTGGGGGAGTCAGGTACAGTACTTTTTCTTTTAAAGCATCATTGATCACATAATAAGGTTTGTCTGTTATAGTCCTTAATCACAGACCTGTGAAATTTTGGGGAATTCACGGTGCCTAGGATGGGAGTGAGCTTCTGATTGTGAGCTGATTTGGGAGCTAACCTCAAGGAAACTCCTCTTGCAAGCCCCCTGCTGGGTGTCGTGGCCCTTGCCCAGTGACCTCCCGGGGACTCTGGACGCTCTTTGTCTGCCCTTCCTTTTCCCTCACCTCGCTCCCCCGTGAGAAAGCGGGACTCATGCAGCTCAGCTCAATGACAGAGGGTTTATTAGGGGCGGCTCTGGGACCCATCTTTTGGTGATTTCTTCTCTCTCTTTCTCTCAAATGGAATCATTGTCTCTGTCTACACTTCTTTATTTTCTCCTCTACAGCTGCCTTCTAAAAATGTGCTTTTCTGTTCCTGCAGAACTGACGCTTGCATGGCCTTTGTTGTGACTTTCCCGTCACGAGCGTTGTCTCTTGGTATTTTCCCATAGGCCAGCCTGCAGGTCATACGTTGTTGATTTTTTTGTTGTGGTTGGTCCAGTCAGCCAGGACCAGAGCAGGTGGGACCATGTGGTGCCACACGCAGCCAGCTGGGCCTCTTCGGCAGGCGTGTGGGCGGTGGGCAGGTGGGCCGACTGCCGCTCTCAGATATAGAGCTGCCACCAAGACTGGATGCTGTACTAGCTAGGCATAGGAGGGGAGGGGAGCAGATGTGAGTCAGGTGTGCGGTTTGCCCTCACAACTTCACTTTCTAGTTGGGGAATTGGACATTTACATAAATGTACCAACACCTGTCATACAAAAAAGAAAGGAGTAGGTGTCATCCAAATACCATCTCTGTTGGGGTATGTGGTGGGCAGCCTCTAACACGGCCCCCGGTCATCCCTGCCTCCTAGGAGTCATGCCCTGGTGGGTCCCTGTCCCTTGATGTAGGCTGGACTTAGTGACATGCTTCTAGTGAATAGAATCTGGCAAAAGCGATGGCCTGTCACTCTGGGACTGTGTTATAAAAGCCTGCTGCTTCTGTCTTGGGCACTTTCTGTCTTTCTCTCTGAGCCTTGCCTGGAGGAATTCAGCTGCCATGATATGAGCTGCCCTGTGGAGAGGCCTGCATGGTGAGGAACTGATGTCTCTGGCCAGCAGCCAGGGAGGATCTGAGGCCCACCAGCAGCCACACGAGTGAGAGGGGAATTGAGTCTTTACATAGTTGAGCCCTAGCCAACCTTGATTGCAGCCCGTGGGCCAGAGGCTAAGCTTGCCTGAATTGTCTCAGAAACTGTAAGATAAATAACATATTTATCTTACAGCTTATTTATTTATCTGTAAGAGAAATAAATATTTGTTGTTTGCAGCTGCTAAGTTTTGGGTTAACTTGTTATGCAGCAGTAGGTGACTGATACAAGGGGATCTCAGCACAGAGAGAGCTGTGAAGTGCCAAGGAGGCGGCACCTTTGGCTAAGGAATTTGGGGAAGGCTTTGAGGAGGATGTGGTATTTGAGCAAGGCTATCTTTTTTCCATAGAGTGTACACCTCTTGTACAAGGTAGAACATCTTGCGCATAACAGAAGGCCCGTCTGTCGGTCCCACTTTCCAAGGTGAGTAGAATAAAGGCACTGTTTTCCTGTTGCCTGAGAACCTCCAAACCCTCTGTTGAAGAAGGGCAGGGCTGGCTGTTTCCTGGAGCCCTCCTGCCCAGCCAGACGTGTGGCATCTCTGATGTAGCTGAGTCCCCTGGGCCTGGTGGCCTCCATCTGCAGTGCCACCAACTGTGTGTGGGGCTGCTTTGCACACCATATGCTGATTAGGGAGCAACAACATGGGACCTGCAGGCCTGATGCCCCAGGCGCTCCTCAGACCCGCGAGCCGTCCCACAGTCTGCCCGGGGCGGCTCCTCACCTGCCCTCATGGCTCTTCCAGGCTGGCTCAGCCTGTGGTAGAAGGGTCTGAAGACCCAGGTTAAAGCCTTGTTTCTCTCTCTTACTGATGGCGAGGCACTGAACATCCTCTGTGGGCCTTTTTTTTTTTCCCCTCCACCTTTTATTATGGAAAATTTCAAATATCCACAGAAGGAGAGAGGAGAGCATAATGAATGCCTGTGTACTCATCACCAGCTTCAGTAGTTACCAACTCATGGCCTGCCCCTTTTCATCTCTGCTCCCACCCATCGCCTTCTCCCCCAGAAGCAAATACCAGATCTTATTTTATTTTTAAATACTTTGATAAGTCTCTCTAACAGAAAAGTACTTTTTTTTTTTTTTTTTTTTGAGACAGAGTCTTGCTGTGTCACCCAGGCTGGAGTGCAATGGCCAAATCTTTCACTGCAACCTCTGCCTTCCGGGCTCAAGTGACTCTCCTGCCTCAGCCTCCTGAGTAGCTGGGATTACAGGCACGCACCACCACGCCCGGCTAATTTTTGTATTTTTAGTAGAGATGGGGTTTCACCATGTTGCTTAGGCTGGTCCTGAACTCCTGACCTCAAGTGATCTACCCACCGCGGCCTCCCAAAGTGCTGGGATTACAGGCGTGAGCCACTGCACCTGGCTGAAAAGTACTATTTGTATATAAATACACTATTTTTATTACATTTAGCAAAATTAACAATAAATAATAACCTTATTACCATCTAGTATCCATGCAGGATTCACATTCTTGAATTGGCTACATGTTTCATTTGGTTGACTCTTGAGTCTTTCCCATTCTCTCTCTTTTAAAATTAAACTTTAGGCTGTGCGTGGTGGCTCACGCCTGTAATCGCAGCACTTTGGGAGGCCGAGGCGGGTGGATCACGAGGTCAGGAGATCGACACCATCCTGGCTAACACAGTGAAGCCCCGTCTCTACTAAAAATACAAAAAATTAGCTGGGCGTGGTGGTGGGGGCCTGTAGTCCCAGCTACTTGGAGAATGGTGTGAACCCGGGAGGCGGAGCTTGCAGTGAGCTGAGATCATGCCACTGCACTCCAGGCTGGGTGACAGAGTGAGACTCCCTCTCAAAAAAAAAAAAAAAAAAAAAATTAAACTTTAAATTTTAAGATAATTGTAGATTACCATGAGGTTGTAAGAAGCAATACAGAGATCCTTTACCCACTTTCCCCCAGTGGTAACATCTTGCAAAAACTATAGCAAATACAACAACCAGGATATTGTTTTTGTTGTTGTTGTTTGTTAGTTTTGAGACAGAGCCTTGCTGTGTTGCCCAGGCTGGAGTGCAGTGGCACGATCTCGGCTGACTGCAACCTTCACCTCCTGGGTTCAAGTGATTCTCCTGCCTCAGCCTCCCGAGTAGCTGATATTACAGTCGCCTGCCACCACATTTGGCTAATTTTTGTATTTTTAGTACAGACAGGGTTTTACCATGTTGCCCAGGCTGGTTTTGAACTTGTGACCTTGGGTAATTCACCCGCCTCGGCCTCCCACAGTGCTGGGATTCCAGGCATGAGCTACCATGCCCGGCCAGGATAGTGACTTTGATACCATCAAGCTGAGAACGTTTATCCCCACAAAGATCCTTCGTGCTGCCTTTTATAGCCACACCCACCTCCTCTGACCCTTAGCAACCACTAATTTCCCCCTTCATTTCTGTATTTCAAGAATGTGTATCAATGGAATCCTAAGTATATAACCTTTTGAGATAGGCCTTTTTTCTCAACATAATCCTCAAGAGGTTCATTCCAGTTGTTGCATGTGTCAGTAATTCACTTTTTAATTGCTGAGTCGTATTTCATCGTGCGAATATACCAGTTTGCTTAACCATCCATTTAAGGACAGCTGGGTTGTCCCCAGTTTGGGGCTAGTATGCATAAAGCTGCATTTTGTTGTATGGACATAAATTTTTATTTCTCTGATATAAATGCCTGAAAGTACAGTAGCTGGGTCTTTTGGTAGTTACTTGTTTCATTTTATAAAAAATTGGCAGACTTTTCCAGAGTTTGGCGATTTGCCAGAGTTTGGCAGACTTTTCCAGAGTTTGGCAAAATCCCAACAGCAATGTTTGAGTGTTTCTCAAGTCCCTTCTAAACCAGAGGTCCTCTCTCCCTCCACCTCTATTTTCTGACTTCGCAACTAGGGAGGAAAATTTGTGCTCTGATGATCTTGCGTGATTGGGATTATCTTGCGTGTGAAACTGCTTTATAAACTGTCCCCAGCTGGGTCTATCAGTGCTTCCTTTTTGTGGGTGTATCTGAAAACAGTGTCACAGAATCTTAGCGGAGGGCTGTAGACATTTATTCACTGTCTGCCCCTGCGTTTCCTAGCCTGGCTGGATTCTGCAGGGCTGCTGGGTCATGAGGGTTGCCACAGGTCAAGCGTGTTAATGAAGTTCATCTTGGCTTTTGCAGCACATTGCGGGTTGTGGGGAGTGAGATACTTGAGTTGCCTGAGCAACCCATGAAGACCACAGTCCCTGCACAGACCAGGCTTCGGCACGGCCACTGTGGCTGCCAGGACTGGTCTTCTGGGCCACCTTGTCATTCATCCCTGACCTGGCTGGCTGGCTGGCCAGCAGTTCAGACTGGAACACGGAGATGCCACTGAGAGAGAGAGAGAGAGAGAGAGTGAGTGTGTGTGTGTGTGTGTGTGTGTGTGTGTGTCAGGGAGAGAGAAAGCGAGGACCTTTTAGCCACAGACCCATGCCAGCTTTGCTTAAGATGATGGTAGTTTTCTCTCTCTCTCTCTTTTTTTTTTTTTGAGACAGAGTCTTGCTCTGTCGCCAGGCTGGAGTGCAGTGGTGCAATCTCAGCTCACTGCAACCTCTGCCTCCTGGGTTCAAGTGAGTCTTCTGCCTCAGCCTCCCAAGTAGCTGGGACTACAGGCATCTGCCACCACGTCCGGCTAATCTTTGTATGTTTAGTAGAGATGGGGTTCCATCATCCTGGCCAGGCTGGTCTCGAACTCCTGACCTCGTGATCCACCTGCCTCAGCCTCCCAAAATGCTGGGATTCCAGGCGTGAGCCACTGTGCCCGGCCAATGATAGTTTTCTCTAACACTGTGTGTGGTGAATTCTAAGCTCTATTAGAAGCAAAAACCTGAGGCTTTTTAAAAGCACTTGCCTCGCCGCCTCCTTTAGGGCTGTGTCTGACATGACCGTCATTTCCTCAGTTGGTCATCAGCCTTTCTTCTCCCTTGCTGAGCTGTCAACTGATGCCCCCACCTTCGTCTCAGCCTCTGTTCCGGGGGCTGACTTGACTAATGTGTCCCCAAGTTGCTTGATGACCTCAGACAAGAAGCACAGCAGTGCCTGGCCTCACAGCCCCATCAGCATGGAGGATGACAGTCCCAGCACACTGCTCCGAGGGGCTGTGAGGAATAAATAATAAGCCAATGGCAAAAACACTGGGCGGAGGAATCCTGCTGGAGAGACGCTGACACAGTGGAGAGAATGTGTCTGTCAGGCCATTTGCTCCTTACTTTAAAGGCCTGAGTGGTGGCTAGAGCTCTGTTCTTTGTGTTTTACAGAGGGAGATTTTAATGTTCGATTCACTTCTTTTGTGGGTTTTCTCTGGTGCTTGCATGTTTCTTCTCTGCATTGCTGTCAGTCCCAAGCCTGGGGGTGGCATTGGGTCTGCTGCTGTCTTGAAGGATATGTGGGCCCCCAGGGATTTTCAGTGAGGTGAAGGGGTGGGTACAAGCCAATTTGATAGGTGAAATATATATCATTATAGAATATTAAGTTTTCTTTCCTTTCTTTTGAGTGAAATTGGATCTCCTTTCATATGGTAAGAATCACTGAATTTCTTTTCTATGAACTATTTATGCCCTTAGCCCATTTTTCTATTGGGTTGTTGATGTTTAGTAATTTCAAGGAGCTCTGTATTTGTTAAGGAAATAAGCATTTTTGTCCCTGAAATATATTGAAAACATTTTTTTTTGCAGTCTTTTAACTTTTTTTCTATGAAGATTTTTAAAAAATTTGTGTTGTGGGCAGGTGTGGTGGCTCACACCTGTAATTCCAGCACTTTGGGAGGCCGAGGCAGTAGGATTGCTTGAGGCCAGGAGTTCAAGACCAGTCTGGACAACATAGTGAGAGCCCATCTATACAAAATTTCTTTTTTTAATTTGTGTTGTCAGATCTATCTTGTGACTTTTAGATTTTGTGTCACACTTAGAAAAGGCTTCTTTATTCCAAGATTATTTAAAAAAATTATCTTGTGATTTCTACATTGTGAATTGTAGTGTGCTAACAGAGAAATGAACTACTCTTGTCCTTAAGAATAGTTATGGCCTACTATCTTCTCTGAATTTATCTAAAATAATTCTTCTTCCAAGATGACCTAAGTGGGTATCTCTGGATACAGAGGACTGGAAACTATGCGTCAGATAGTCTCAAGATATCCTCTTAGCTTGGGCTTATGGACCCCAAATCAACAAGTATTCTTAGGGGTCCCAGATTTTCACCTTCTGGGGCTGCTGGTAGACATGGCAGTCTTTATATGTGGCAGTGAAAGCTGAAGAAAGATGGTGGGTAGAGGAACCAGAATGTTCTAAAGCTTATGGCCAAGTCTTCTCTCTACTGGATAATATTGGACAGCATGTGGTTTTGAGGTTCTGTTCATCTTTGGATTGACACCTTTTTAGATTTGTTAATTATTCTATCAGGTTACTGTCAGTTTTTTTTTTTTTTTTTTCGGCCAGGGACCTAGTTGGTCTCTTTAAGATAATATTGCAATCTCTGCCCTATTCCATTGTCTGTTTTGGGATTAGTTCTCAATGTTGGTATCTTTTGTTTCTGTGTGACTGGGGGACAGTGTCTCTATAGTTCTTTGTTCTGACAACACTGGAGCAAAGTGGGGTTCAGTGCTCCAGAGACCAAGTCTGAAGTTGGCCTCCGTCAGTCCTTGTCTACTCTGTTGCCCAGGCGGGAGTGCAGTGGCACGATCTCGGCTCACTGCAACCTCCACCTCCCAGGTTCAAGCAGTTCTCCTGCCTCAGCCTCCTGAGTGGCTGGGATTACAGGTGCACACCACCATGCCTGGCTAATTTTTGTATTTTTAGTAGAGACGGGGTTTCTCCATGTTGGTCAGGCTGGTCTTGAACTTCTGACCTCATAATCCGCCCACCTTGGCCTCCCAAAGTGCTGAGATTATAGGCTTGAGCCACCGCGCCCGGCCCTGTCTAGTCTTAGTTGTCGGTCAGCTCTCGGTTTCCTGTGCGGAGGGAGGGGAGGGGCAGAGGATCAGCTAAGTCCCAAACTTGGAATTAATCATAATACCGTGGCTTTGGGACCTTCTAGGCCTCAGGTTGTAATGCCTTTATCCCTTGGGCACTCAGGTCCTGTGAAATTTAGATGGTCCCTGAAATGTGTACATCTGCCCAGCTGGGAGTTGGGTCTAGAGGGGCCAGCCAGCATGGGTGTTTTATCTGGCAGGGCCAAAAGCGTGAAAAGCCACTGGAGTGAACCCAAGCCTTTTCAGAGAAACCTGAGGCTCCAGTACAGTTTCTGAGTCCAGAGGGACGGAAATGGGATCGTCAACAAGGAATAGCCTCAAGATAGGACTTGGGATAAAGTGAGTATAGAATTTGAGAGGAGCGTCTGAGTCTTGCTTTTGTTGGCACAGGTTTGAGAATACATTGGGATGACTTAAAGGCAGAGGTTGAGGTGGACCCCCAGAGACACAGGCAGCTGTAAGGAATGTCCCAGAAGCAGAAGGGTTAAAAGTGTGTGCTGGGGACCCCAGGATAGATAGAGCACCTCTTTGCTGGGAGCAAGGGCCCTTCCTGACATGCACTCTAGGGAAATCCTGGCCTTGTCTAGCTACTGATTTAAATGGCGGTGGGTTAGACACTCTCTTCACAGAGGAACTCGAAGTCCAGTGACTTCTTAGAAGATTCTGGGAGAGGTGCTTGTGGTTATCCAGGCCAGTGGCTCTGAACAAGAGGATGGATCAGAATTACCGAGAAAGCTTTATCAAATATTTTGCCTGGATTCCAGCACTCAGAGATTTTTTTTAAATTGAGTTAAAATTTATATACAGTAAAAATAGAGATTTTTGACTCCGTAGGTCTGGGGTTGGGCTGGGACAGGGTTATTTCAAGAAAATCACCCTGGGTAACTTCAATGTACATCTCTAGTTGAGAACGTGATTTTCTTCACTTCTAAACTTTACTGGTGGGGAGACTGAGACCTGAGGGGTTGTTCACAGTAGAGGATGGAGCCAGCGGACCCGTGAGCTCCTGCGGGACCACAGGCCAGAGCCCAGCATTCCTTCTTGTGGCCCACAGCTCTTTCTACTGAGGGACTGCCATCATTAAGCTAACGAGCAACTGATGGGGCCACAGTAAACCTGTTTGGCACCCTCTTCCCGCCTGATTTAGACAGATGTTTCCAGGTTTGGGGCATGTTGCAGTATAGTCCTAGATTCCTGCCCTGCACAGGCTGTGAGGGTGTTCATGTGAGTCAACCGACTGTAGGTCAGTGAACCCTGGTCGCCAAAGCCCTTGCCTGGGAGGAGCCAAGTTGGTCATGAAAGGCAAGTGCTACGTCCTGTTGCATGTCTTTTAGTAAGTACTGGGAGAAGCATTTTCCAGGCTTGATTCCAGAGGAGCAATGGAATTCCAGTACCATTGTTTCCACCACCACTATTATTACCAGTGAACCCACTGTGTGCTTGGATGAATGATCTCATGTGATCCACCCTTGGCAGTGGGAACGGTCATTTATCCCATTTTACAGATAAAGAAGCAGCTCAAGTAACATGGCCAGGGTCACCCAGCTGGCTGGTTAGAGCTGGAGTTCAAGCCCAGGCGGAATGACTACAGCTCCTGGGTGCTTCACCACGCTGCTTCACGGCTTTCCAGAGCGCCAGATCTGGGACCGCGCTGCGTCACGGCTTTCCAGAGCGCGAGATTTGGAAGGTCTTGCAGAGCAGCATCCCCTAAACGGCAGGTTCCAGGAAAGATCTTTATGGGAAATGTGAAAAGCAGCGATGGAAAAATATGTGGATACACAGAGCTTCCGATCCCCTTCTTGGAGGGTCACAGTGTACACCATCATGCTGGAGATTTTGAGAAGAATGGCAGTTAGGAAGTCTGTTTAGCGTTGACTAACCAGCAGGTCCCAACTTAACTTGACATGGAATGCTCCTTTCTGCATTATCCTAAATGACTTACAGACCATTGTTTCTCAAACACCAGTTGGGGAAATGCCATCATGGCTCATAAGTCTAATGCTCTCATTTTCAGTGGACACATGGGACCCAGGGAAGGGAAATGATTTATCTAAGGCCCAACACAAGTGCACTGCGAGGCTGGGGAATCTCTGCAGCCTGATTTTTGTCAGGACAGCCATCTTTGGGAGTACCTGGAATCCTGATGGGAGCAGATAGATGATAACCCCTATGAGACTCCTTAGCTCTAGGCCTTTGCGAAGGTAGCAACAAGATTCTTTTTTTTTTTTTTTTTTTTCCGAGACCGAGTCTCGCTTTGTCACCCAGGCTGGAGTGCAGTGGTGTGATCTCAGCTCACTGCAAGCTCCGCCTCCCGTGTTCACGCCATTCTCCTGCCTCAGCCTCCTGAGTAGCTGGGACTATAGGCGCCCACCACCATGCCCGGCTAATTTTTTGTATTTTTAGTAGAGACGGGGTTTCACTGTGTTAGCCAGGATGGTCTCGATCTCCTGACCTTGTGATCCACCCGCCTCACTCTCCCAAAGTGCTGGGATTACAGGTGTGAGCCCCTGCGCCCGGCCCAAAAAGATTCTTTTTATATGTAGGCATACACAACCGCAGAGGAGATTTGGAGGAGCTCTGGATAGTTCCTCTTTCCCAGGGTAATGATAGGAACCTCGAGCCAGTGGCCAGGGAAACAGACTGAGCTTGTTGGGTCTGGACTCCTCTTCTAGCCCTGCCCACACGGCCTCTCCTGCGGGCCATGCTCATTCCTCTCCTACGTTGCCTCCCTGGGCCCAGCCATCATACCCACATATCCTAGCCCTTCATTCAGCCTGCAGATTCCTTTCAGTCCCTGGTAATGCAGTTGATCAAAATTAGTTTCTAAGCAGCAAGTCTCTATCAGCTGATTATTATAGAGGTTTGTTCTTTCCAGTGTTCTTGGCAAAGTGCCTCCCAATATTTACTTATTAACTTGAGAATTGGTTTTTGCCTTCCCGTCGGAGAACTCTGCCACTCTTGTCTGCGTTTCTCGAAGCAATTGATGTTCTCAGTGGTGAGGGGAGGGATATTTTGCTCCCTGAGATGAAAGAGTGACTTTCGTTGAAATGGCTGTCAAGAACTGCGGGTGCCATGACCTTGTGAACTCTGTAGAACGGTTCTCTGGCGATAGAGGTGTTCGTAGTTGAAGGTTTTGTTGTGTGTTGCATAATAGTTACGAGCACTGAAAAAACACTGCCTGGGTTTGAATGCAGCCCTGCCACTTAGTAGTGGAAAATAATACTATCAGTTTGTGAACATTAATTGAATTAATATATGGACTTAGATGATACCTTACACGGGATAAGTACCATGTAAGTGTTTGCTGTTATTGCTTTTGTTAGGGTGGCTTCGGTTGGGAGGTTTTTACATCCCAGCTCCCCTGACTCCCAGGCCCTTGAATATTTGTACCCAAGAGGCTTTTCTTACTGTGGATATAGCATGGCCTAGAACTTTCTTCAGGCCTCTGGCCTTCCGGGATAAAGTGCCCGGACAACTTGTTCCTGACTGACTCTTTTTTGAAACTCAGGGGGAGTAGGAAGAGAAGTTCGACTTTGCATGAGTCTTCTCTTTGAATCTACTTCCTCCTTCAAGTTACTCATCCTTTTTATGAATCACCCATGCCAATATTGCTCCCTGAGTTTGCATCCCTTCCTTCCCAAGCATACTTCTGAGATGTTTGTGTCAGTACTTGCTCCACGGTCAGGAAATGCACCTTAATTTTTATAACCCAAGCCAGACAGAATTGAGTAAACCTCATATATGCTATATCCCCAAGCCTCAGTTGAGTGGTTATTGGATTATCTTCTGTTGTGAATAAGTCACACTTCTGCTAGTCCGATTTCGTGGATAGGGGAGAGCCGAGGGTGAACCCCGATTAGCATGTGAGCCAGGTGCAGCTGAAGTCAGCTTGTCTCTCCAGCTTGTGCAGAAGTTAACTGGTGGGTGAGGCCAGTAGAGCTCTTCCCTAGCCTTGGGAGGGAAGCCTCTGGTTCGCTTTTCCATAAGCTGCTGGCCTAGAGGGGAATGTGTGAGACTAAGTGGACAGTGTTTCTGGAGAGAGTATTTGACCAGTGTTGTCAAACGCTGATGGCAGGTCAGTAGGATGAGGACTAGATTTAGCAATGTGAAGGTCATTGGTGACTTGAACAAGCAGCTTCGCTGGAGCAGCGAATTGTGATCCTGAGCGGACGGGATATATAGTTGTCTTTTTTATAGGACTTTAATTTGTTTAGATAGTTTCAATTTTTTGCCATTTTATGATGCCATACTATGATGCTTGTGAACATCTTTAGGTACATAGTGTTTCTTAATATTATTTCCCAAGGATACTTATCAGGATAACATTTCACTATAATGCCACTAATATTTGGTTCTCAGTCTGTCCTTCGAAGACACTTTGAAATAACATAGCTTTTTTTTTTTTTTTTTTTTTTTAAATTGAGACTGAGTCTCACTCTGTTGCCCAGGCTGGAGTGCAGTGGCGCGATCTTGGCTCACTGCAACCTCTGCCTCCCAGGTTCAAGTGACTCTTGTGTCTCAGCCTCCCAAGTAGCTGGGACTACAGGCGTGCACCACCACGCCCGGCTAATTTTTGTATTTTTAGTAGAGACAAGGTTTCGCCTTGTTGGCCAGGCTGGTCTCAAACTCCTGATCTCAGGTGATCGACTGGCCTTGGCGTCCCAAAGTGCTGGGATTACAGGCGTGAGCCACTGTGCCTGGCCACATTTTTGTTGTAAATAAATATCCCAGAGGAAAATGGAGACTAGCTGCTATTGTTTTAAGTTACAGGCTAATTGAGCCATGAAAACTCATTGCCAATTCAGTACCAAGAGGTGCAGAAGATAATTGCCTCGGTGCATATTGATTTTTTCCTATCCAGGGTGGTTATGCTGTGAGGTAATTGACAACACTGGCTTTTTAAAAGGATATACTAGTCCCAGTGTAAAATATTTTTCCCCCTGCTAACTGCTCTGTCTGTCCTCAAATGTGCTACTTTTTTTTTTAAAGGAAGTGACAATTAATGACTTGTCACTTGTTCAGCCAACATTGATAGCCAGTTTAGTCTTGTCTCATCCAATATTCCTTATTACTTTGGCATTTTAATTTGTACAAAGCCGTTTTCAATTATCTTCTTTTCTTATCCTGTTACATTTGCTTTTACACGGTTGGGTCTCCTGAGTTTGCATCCCAAGCAAATTAAAATTCCAGGCAGGTTATTTCTTCAGATTTAAACAGAGAAGGCAGAGGCCTCCTTTCTCCCTCCCTATGTTTTCATCACCTGCCTGACTCATCTCTGGTCTCTTTCTCCGCCTATCTGCTTGTGTTATGTTTTCTTCCCCTGAGATCTGTTGCTGAAAGGCTGACTGCAGGAGCAGTGCTCAGCTCTCAGGGGGCATACCTATTGCCCCAGGGGTACTATTTGTACATATCGGGGTTGTTGGCCCAGTAGTGATGCTGGCGGGGATGGGGAGGAGGCAGGACCCTGTAGGCTGTGGGGAATAGGGCAGGGTGAGTGCCACGGGGCTAGGGAGCATCTTGCCCTGCTTCCTGCCGCACCCTGCAGGATGGCAAGGCCACTTTCAGTTGGCAGAACTCTGTTGTCCTATAGGACAGATGCTAGCCACATGTGGCCATTTTTGTTTAATTAATTAAAAGTAAAGAAAATTAAAAATTCAGCTCCTCAGTCACACTAGCCGTATTCCAAGCGCTCAGTAGCCACATGTGACTAGCAGCTACTCTATTGGACAGTGCAGGTGCGGAGCATTTCCATCAGGCACAGGGTTCTGCTGGATGGCGCTGTCCTCCAGGGCTTGGCTGCTTCCTGGGTGGTTGAAGAAGCCAGCCTTGAGGGGCCTTGGAGACTGGCAGTGGCAGGTGACCTGGGCAAGCAGGCTGCAGCCTCGGGCTGGCCTGGAGGGAATGGCAGTGCCAGGCAGGGAGACTGAGGCAGTGAGGAGAAAGAGGGACTGTGACTTGGAGGTCCTGACCAGGCTCAGGCTCACTGGAGCTCATTGGATACTTCAGTGCAACAGGACTGTATCTAGACCATGGCAGGTGTGGCTGGCAGTGCTGAACTCCTGCCGGTCAGAGGGGTGAGCCTGCTGGAAGGGGCTCCAGCTGGGGTGCAGGAAGAGTATTCCCAGCACGGCACTGCCCGGGCCCTCCGAGCTGTTCCTGAGAGCTGTATGAATGGAGTTCCCGGGCTGAGCAGTAGGGGAACTGCCAGAGTGAAGGGACCAGGGCACAAAAGCTTTTCATTCATGAATCTCTTTCATTTACAACAAACCACGGGTAGCCTCTCCCCAGGGATCTAGATGGTTCCAGGAACAAAGGAACACACAGAAAAAAGAGTCCTTTTATTTTTTTAAAGCTGAAAGAGGCTCTGTCCGGTGGAAGAACTGCGGCCACTTCTCCGTGGGACTTCTGACTGGAACAGTCTTAGGCGCCTGAGCGACTCTGAGGAAGGAATCCATGGTGGTCACCCCTGGGGAAGCCAGGCCACCTTCTCAGAGCACTTCAAGCCAGGCATGTCTTGCTGGTAATAACAATGACATTGAGTATGACTGTAATAATAATAACTGCTAATACAGAAGGCTTACTAAGACCCAGGCATTGTTCTAAGCGCTTTATATGAATTCATTTAAGAGAACATTTATGAGAACGGTAGCCAGCTTTATCACTGGAGGGTTCTCAGTGGCCCTCCATAGCATTTAACATCAACAACCATTGTAGTAACAGCTGCTATGTTTTATGGTTTAAAGAGAATTTTTATGTACATTGTCCTTTAAAAAAAAAAAAGCCAGCTTTGTTGAGGTACAGTTTATACCATAACATTCATCCATTGCAAATGCACAATTCTGTGGTTTTAGTAAATTTATAGGCTTATGTAACCATGACCACAATTCGGTGTTAGAGCCTTTCCATTCCTCCAAATGTTTCCTCTGCTTGTTTGAAGTTAATCTCTGCTCCTACCCTAGCCATGGGCAATCACTGATCTGCTTTTTGGTTCTCTAAATTTGCCCTTTCTGGTAATTTCGTGTAAATGGAATCATATAATATGTAATCTTTTCCACCTGGGTTCTTTACTTAGCATAATGTTGTTCTTGAGGTTCATCCATGTTGTAGCATGTATCAGTCATTTATCCCTTTAAATTTGTTACACAGTGTTCCATTGTGTGGCTGTCCCACGTTTTGTTCATGTGTTTGTTAGTTGATGGACGTTTGGACCGGTTTCACTTTGGAGCTATTATGAATAATGCTGTCATGAGCATTATCTTTGTGTGAACATATATTTTCATTCTTATTGGGTAAATTCCTAGGAGTAGAATTGCTGGGTCGTATGGGAAATTTATGTTTAACTTTGTAAGAAACTGCCCGTTTTCTCAAGTGCTTGTACCCACTTATATTCCCTTCTGGGAGGCATGAGGGCTCCAGTTTTTCCACAACTTCTCTAATGTTTGCTATTGTCAGTCTTCTTACTACAGCCGTTCTGGTGAGTGTATGAAGGTATCTCATTTAATTTGCATTTTCTTAAAGACTAGTCAAGTGAAGCATCTTTTCATGTTCTTGTTAGCCCTTTGCATATCTTTGGTGAAATATCTAAATAGATATATAATTGAGTTGTTTATATATATATATAATATATATATTAATTGGGGTGTTTGTCTTCTTATTATTGAGTTGCAAGCATTCCTTATATAACCTGGATGCAAGTTCTTTATAAGATACACGATTTACAAATATTTTTCTCCCAGTCTGTGGCTTATCTTCATTTTAATATTGATTTTTTTAATGCACAAAATTTTTAATGTTGAAGTTCAGTTTATCAATTTTTTTCTTGTATGGATAGGGCTTTTTGTGTCATTATCTAAGAATTCTTTGCCTAACCCAAGGTCAGAAATATTTTCTCCTGCAACATTTGTTTTCTAGAAGTTTTATAGTTTTAGCTATTACATTTAGATCTATGATCCATTTTGAGTTAATTTTTATGTATGATGTGAGATAAAGGTCCAAATTCTTTTCTTTTATTAATTTTTTTGCATTTGTATATCTAATTGACTGTCCTTTACCCGTTGAATTACAATAGTGATAAGTAATAATAATTACCTTCACATTTTTGTTGAAAATATATTGACTATAAATGTGAGGATTTATTTCTGAATTCCCAATTTTATTGCATTGATCTATATGCCTTTCCTGTGCCAGTATCACACCGTCTGGATTTCTGTGGCTTTGTAGTTATTTTTAAGATCAAGTAGTGTGAATTTTCCAACTTTGTTATTATACAAAATTGTTTTGGCTTTTCTAAGTTTTTGCATTTCCATATACATTTTAGGATCAATTCATCAATTTCTACCAAAAAGTCTGCTGGGATTTTGATAGTAATTTACAGATCAGTCTGGGAGGAATTCCCATCTTGACAGTGTTGAGGCTTCCAATGCATGAACATGAAATGTCTCTCCATCTATTTAGATCTTCTTTAGTTTTCTCAGCAGTGTTTTGCAGTTTTTAGTATGCGAGTCTTGTACTCCTTGTATTAAGTTTATTCCTAAGTATTTTATTATTTTAGGAATGGCTTTTTTTTTTTTTTTTTTTTAGACGGAGTCTCGCTCTGTGGCACAGGCTGGAGTGCAGTGGTGTGATCTCCGCTCACTGCATCCTCCGCCTCCCGGGTTCAAGCGATTCTCTTGCCTCAGCCTCCCAAGTAGCTGGGATTACAGGCGTGCACCAGCACTCCTGGCTAACTTTTTTGTATTTTTAGTAGAGACAGGGTTTCACCATGTTGGCCAGGCTGATCTTGAACTTCTGACTTTAGGTGATCTGCCCACCTTGGCCTCCCAAAGTGCTAGGATTACAGGTGTGAGCCATCGTGCCTGGCCAGGAATGGATTTTTTTGAATTTCTTTTTTTGATTGTTTTGTTGCTAGTATATAGAAGTGTGATTGATTTTATATCCTGAAACCTTGTTAAACTCCTTTTTCTGTGTGGATTCCTTGAGATTTTTAACATACAGGATTATGTCATCTGTAAATAAAGACAGTTTCCTTCTTCCTTTCTAATCTGATGCTTTTAATTAATCAATTGCTTAGTTAATTCATTTTATTTTTTGCCTTATTCCACTAGCTAGAACTTCTAGGACAGTGTAGAATAGAAACGGCAATAGCAGACATCCTTGCCTTGTTCCCAACCTTAGGAGGAAAGGATTCAGTGTCTCACAATTTACATATGACAGTTGTCTGTGGGTATTACATTAATTTCAGATGTTATACCAGCCATGCATTCCTGGGATAAATCTTCACTTAGCTATTCTATGTAATTCTTTTTGTATTGATAGATAAGAGTTTAGGAATTACAGTTTTCTTGTGCTCTCTTTTTTTTTTTTTTTTTTTTTTTTTTATTGATCATTCTTGGGTGTTTCTCGCAGAGGGGGATTTGGTAGGGTTACAGGACAATAGTGGAGGGAAGGTCAGCAGATAAGCAAGTGAACAAAGTTCTCTGGTTTCCCTAGGCAGAGGGCCCTGCGGCCTTCCGCAGTGTTTGTGTCCCTGGGTACTTGAGATTAGGGAGTGGTGATGGCTCTTAACGAGCATGCTGCCTTCAAGCATCTGTTTAACAAAGCACATCTTGCACCGCCCTTAATCCATTCAACCCTGAGTGGATACAGCACATGTTTCAGAGAGCACAGGGTTGGGGGTAGGGTCACAGATCAACAGGATCCCAAGGCAGAAGAATTTTTTCTTAGTACAGAACAAAATGAAAAGTCTCCCATGTCTACCTCTTTCTACACAGACGCGGCAACCATCCGATTTCTCAATCTTTTCCCCACCTTTCCCCCCTTTCCATTCCACAAAACCGCCATTGTCATCATGACCCGTTCTCAATGAGCTGTTGGGTACACCTCCAAGCCGGGGTGGTGGCCGGGCAGAGGGGCTCCTCACTTCCTCACCTCCCGGACGGGGTGGCTGGCCGGGCAGGGGGCTGACCCCTCCCCCACCTCCCTCCTGGTCGGGGCGGCTGGCCGGGCAGAGGGGCTCCTCACTTCCCAGTAGGGGCGGCCGGGCAGAGGCGCCCCTCACCTCCCGGATGGGGCGGCTGGTCAGGCGGGGGGCCGAACCCCCACCTCCCTCCCGGACAGGGCGGCAGGCTGGGCAGTGGGCTGACCCCCCCACCTCCCTCCCGGACGGGGCGGCTGGCCAGGCGGGGGGCTGACCCCCCACCTCCCTCCCGGACAGGGTGGCAGGCTGGGCGGTGGGCTGACCCCCCCACCTTCTTGTGCTCTCTTTTGTCTCATAGAATGAGCTAGGAAGTGTTCCTTTTCTGAAAGATTTTTTTGAAGAATTGATAAATTGTTTAATTTTTTTTTTTTTTTCTTGAGACAGAGTCTCACTCGGTTACCCAGGCTGGAGTGCAGTGGCGTGATCTTGGTTCACTGCAACCTCTGCTTCCTGGGTTCAAGCAATTCTACAACCTCGGCCTCCCAAGTAGCTGGGACTACAGGTGCGTGCCACCACACCTGGCGAATTTTTGTATTTGTTTAGTAGAGGCCGGGTTTCACCATGTTGGCCAGGTTGGTCTCAAACTCCTGATCTGAAGTGATCCACCTGCCTCAGCCTCCCAAAGTGCTAGATTACAGGCATGAGCCACTGTACCCGACCTCAAAGATTTTAAATTTATTGAGACTTGTTTTGTGGCCTAATATGTAGTCTGTCTCAGGGAATGGATGTTCTGTGTGTTCTTCAATGTGCAGAATGTGTATTTTGCAATCATTAGGTAGAGTATTCCATATATGTCAGTTAGGTCAAGTTGCTTGATTGTATTGAGTCTTCTGCATCCTTGCTAATATTCTGTTCCATCAATTATCGAGAGTAGGGTATTGAAATCTCCAACTATAACTGTTGAATTCTCTATTTCTCTTTTCAATTCTGTTGTTGCTTTATGGATTTGGGAGGTCTATTTTTAGGTGCGTATGCATATGTAATTCTTAAATCTTCCTGATATATTGGCCCTTTTATAATTTTAAAATGTCTCTCTTTAATGATCTTGTTGTAAAGTCTGTTGTGTCTCTTGTTAATACAGCCACTCAAGCTATTGTATAGTTATTGTATGCATGGTATAGCTTTTTCCATTTTTTTAAACTTTAAACTTGTCTGTGTCTTTGAATCTAAAGTGTGTCCTTTGTAGATAGTTTATGCAGTTGGCCCTTGAACAACATGGGGATTGGGGTGCCAACCCCCCGTAACTTTGGACTTCCCCCAAAGTTAAATACTAATAACCTACTTTTGACTTGGTTCCTTACCAATAACATAAACAGTCAATTAACACATATTCTGTATGTTACATATATACTGTATTCTTATAATAAAGTAAACTGGAGAAAAGAAAATTTTTTAAAGAGAACCATAAGGAAGGGAAAATATATTTACTATTCATTAAGTGGAAGCAGATCATCATAAAGATCTTTATTTTTGTCATCTTCATGTTGAATAGAATGAGAAGAAAGAGAAAAGGAGGGATTGGTCTTCTTTCTGAGGGGTGGCAGAGGTGGAGGAGGTGGAAGGGGAGGCAGGAGAGGTAGGCACACTTGGTATAACTTTTATTGAAAAAAATTCATGTTTAAGTGAATCCACACAGTTCAAAGTTGTATTGTTCAAGGGTCAACTGTAGTTTAAGTATACTTTTAAAAAATCCAATCTGATAATCCCTGCCTTTCTTTAAGAGTGTTGAGATCATTCATATTTAATATAATTAATTGATTTGGCTGGGTTTACATTTGACATTTTGTTATTAGTTTTCTATATGCCTTCTTTTTTGTACCTCTGTTATTTTTTGATTGCCTTCTTTTATGTTAAATAAGTATATTTTAGTGTACCATTTTAATTCTTCTTTTGATTTTTTAACTGTACTTTTAAAGTTATTTTTTGTGATTCCCTAGGGCTCACAATATGCATTTTAATTTATCACCATTTACTTCAGATTAATAACTTAATTCCTATAAAACAGAAAGTTTGCTCCCATAAAGCGCCATTCTTTCCCCCTTCCATACTATTATTTTCATATTTATTATGTTTATATACGTTATAAACCCAACAACCCAGTGTTGTAATTTATGCTTTATCCAAACTTACACATCTTTTTAAAAAGTTAAGAAATGAGAAAAATATATTCAATCTTCTATATTAGTACATATATTTAAAATTTTTGGTGCTCTTTGTTTCTTCCTGTGGACACAAGTTACCATCTGCCATCATTTCCTTTCAGCCTGAAGGATTTCATTTAGTTTTTTTTTTTTTTTTTTTTTGAGACAGAGTCTCACTTCGCCACCCAGGCTGGAGTGCAGCAGCATAACTCGGCTCACTGCAACCCCTGCCTCCTGGGTTCAAGTGATTATTTTGCCTCAGCCTCCTGTGTAGCTGAGACTACAGGTGCACGCCACCAAGCCTGGTTAACTTTTGTGTTTTTGGTAGAGGTGGGGTTTTACCATGTTGACCAGGCTAGTCTTGAACTCCTGACCTCAAATGATCCACCCACGTTGGCTTCTCAAAGTGCTGGGATTACAGGCATGAGCCACCATGCCCAGCCTCATTTAGTATTTCTTATAAGGTAAATCTGCAAACAGTTTGTTCTCTGTCTTTGTTTATACAGAAATGTTCTTTTTTTTTTTTTTTTGCATTTTTGAAGAATTGTTTTGCTAGATACGGAATTCTTGGTTGATGTTTTCTTTTTGCTTTCAATACTTTATGTCATCACATTGCCTTCTGGTCTCCATTGTTTCTAATGAGAAGGCAGCCATTAATCATATTGAAATGCCTTTGTACATAATGAATTGTTTTTCTCTTGCTGCTTTCAAGACTTTTTTCTTTCTCTTTGTCTTTCACAGGTTTGATTTTACTGTGTCTAGGTACAGAACTCTTTGTATTTATCCTACTTGGGGTCTGTTGAGTTCCTTGGATGTGCAGATTAATGTTTTACATCAAGTTTGGGAAATTTTCTATCATTTTTTTCTACAAATTTTTTTCACCTGTTTTGTCTTTCTCCACTCCTTCTAGGTCTCCCGTTGCATGTATATTGGATGTTTGAAGTTGTCCCACAGGTGTCTTGGTTCATTTTTCTTTGACTTTTTTTTCTGTTCTTCAGACTGGATAATTTCTGTTTAATCTATGTACAAGTTCATTGATTCTTTCACCATCTTGAATCTTCCATTGAGTCCCTTTAGTGAGCTTTTCATTTCAGTTATTGAACTCTCTAACTCTAGAACTTTCATTTGGTTCTTTTTTAAAAAAAGGTCTCTATTGAAAGACTGTTTATTCATTATTATCATGCTTTCCTTTAATTCTTTAAACATGTTTTCCTTTAGTTCTTTGGATGTATTTATAATATCTGCTTTGAAGCATTTGTCTGCTAAATCCAACATCTGAATGCATTAAAAAATAGTTTTGATTAGCTGCTTTATTTCCTGAGTGTGGGTCACACTTTCCTATTTTTTAATCTCTTATAATTCCTTTTTTGTTGAAAATTGGATGTTTTGCTATTATATCAAACTCTGATTTCTGGTATTTTCCCCGTAATGGTTGTTGTTGCTGTTTTGTTTGTTTTGTAACTTGTCTGGGACAAGTTATGATGTCTGTCTCACTTGCAATGTGTGGTCATTGATGACTTTGCTTAGTACTTTTTTAAACTTTTGTTTTTATTTTAATAATTTGGTTTTTATTTTAAAAACCAAATTAAACCCTGGATTCCTAGAGGTTGCCCTGGTGTCTGTGTAGCTTAGTGGGCAAGTCACATATGTTACTCTATAAATGGAAATAATATAGTATCCACCTCATAAAGCTCTTGGGAAATTTGAATAAGTTAATCAATGTAAATCACTCGGTGTAGTGACTGGCACATAGTAAGTGCTCAATGGATATGCGTATTCTTATTCTTTGGTATTATCATTGTGTGAGGAAAATGAGGCTCAAAGAAATCTAGTGACTCAAGATCACACACCTGGTGAAAGCTAGAGCCGAGCTTAAACCCATAGCCATCGGATGTTACTGTATGAGGCTGCACCTCCTGGTTCTGCATCTCTTTCATGTTGTCACAAAATTTTTGTGTAAGTGCTTAATGTTTACACAAAGCTGGCTGTGGAGGGAAATGGAGCAGTGGTGTGGAAATTGGAAGAAATGTTGCCATTCAACCTTGAGAGTCTCTGATTCTGAGATACCACCCAGTGGACAGATATGGGAGCTAGCAGTTATGATGCAGGACAAGCAAGCCCCAAAATTGAGGCTTAGCCCAAGAGGGTTCTTGGCTCCCCATAGGAGAGAATTCGAGAGTGCACCAGTGTGTTAAGCAGCGACTTTGATTGAAATGGCCAGTACACAGCACCAGCAGAGGTACTGCTCCTTGAGGAGTACCTAGAGCACTCAGCATGCCTAGAGTATCAGCTCAGCAGCAATTCTGCACTCATATTTATACCATTTTAATTATATGCAAGTTAAGGGTCAGTTTATGCAGAAATTTCTAGGATGAGGGTGGTAACTTCTGGTTGTCAGGTTGTTGCCATGGCAATGGTAAACTGACATGGCACATTAGTGGGTGTGTCTCATGGAAAGCTGCTTCCACTCCAGACCTGTTTTAGCTAGTCCTCAATTTGGTCCCGTGTTTGAGCCCTACCTCTGGGCAGCACAGAGGATTGTTTCAGCCTCACTCCCTGGATTTTCTTCTCCAAGGAGTAAAGAGCAAATCCTATATTTGTGGTTAGCTGGTTAGAGACTATTTCTATTAACTATTCTTTTGGGAGCTAAACTAATTTAATTCCATCCCCTAGACTTTTTTCCTGTTCAGGAGTGATGTCTCTGGGATGAGTCCTTCTCCAGAGTCAGATGTTTACTCTCACATCTAAATATAGAGCCAAGCAAGCTTGTTGAGACGTTAGTTGAACTCATGTCTTTGGATGGATTTCATATCACAGTGGCTTTCTTTTGTAGAGACTTTGTGAGAGAGGAGGGATTTACTTTTTTAAAAAAAAGGTTGGGGGTAAAAGGTTGAAAATAAACAAGGACACCTCTTTGAAGTGTTTAGGAAGAAAGGGAGGTTTTAAATATTTCCTGGAAATCATCTAATTTACAAATGCACAACTTTGTTAATCATGTCCAGGCATGTCCTCAGCCCCGGGTCTTTCCATAATATTAAGAGCATGTTCGCTAGAATGCAGCCTGGATCATTCACTTCTAGCTGCAAATGAAAAAAGTTTCAATCAACTGGGACTCTACCTCAATGTGCATGCAAAGCAATTAAAATCAAAGAAGCTTAAAGAAATAATTTCCAGGGGTGGAATCCCATTTCTTTCCCCTTCTGTATGTTTCAGCTCTTCAGTCGCTCCAGTAAACACTAGGACAAGTTATTAGGAAGAGATTACCTGTCTGATTGATTGACTGTATTCTTAGGGCTCCTCATAGCACTATACAGATAAATTGGAATTTTCAGAAAAAAAATTGAATGAATATTAATAATAACAGTGGAGGCTGGTATCAAGAGAAGGGACACAGAAGAGACAGTTGGGAGGAGTGAGAAGCAAAGCTTCAGCTGGCCAGGCATGGTGGCTCATGCCTTTAATTCCAGCACTTTGGGAGGCCAAGGCGGGTGGATCACGAGGTCAGGAGTTCGAGACCAAGATGGTGAAACCCCGTCTCTATTTTTTTTTTTTTTTTTTGAGACGGAGTCTTGCTCTGTGGCCCAGGCTGGAGTGCAGTGGTGGGATCTCGGCTCACTGCAAGCTCCGTCTCCCGGGTTCAAGTCATTCTCCTGCCTCAGCCTCCCAAGTAGCTGGGACTACAGGTGCCCGCCACCACGCCTGGCTAATTCCCGTCTCTATTAAAAATATAAAAATTAGCTGGGCACGGTGGTGGGCACCTGTAATCCCAGCTATTCAGGAGGCTGAGGCAGGAGAATCACTTGAACCCAGGAGGTGGAGGTTGCAGTGAGTCGAGATCGTGCCACTGCACTCTAGCCTGGGTGACAGAGCAAGAGTCTGTTTCAAAAAAAAAAAAAAAAGCTTCAGCCAGTGTTGTGGGTTAGAGGACCCAGGTCCATGGAGAGGTTATCACCAGCGCTTCACTCACTCAGCAAAGATTTATTCAGTTTCACCTGTGAGCCAAGTCTTGCCTAGGTGCTAGGGACATGGGGGTTAGAAAAACAGATGGGGTCGGTCTCTGTCCTCATGGAATGTACAGTGAAGATAGACATTAAGCAGATAATGGGAACAGCTGCAATAAGGGCAATGAAGGGGAAGTCCAGGTGCTGCCCGAGTGGGGGATTCAGGATGTGTGGGGGGGATTGTTACTAAAGACTTCCTCCAGACAGCGACATTTAAGGTGAGACAAGTGGGTGGGACTTAGCCAGGCCAAGACACGGAGGAAGAAGAGTGAGGCCGAGAGCATATTGAGTGGAAAAGCTTTGTGGGTGGAAGGAGCTTGATGTGCCCCAGAAGCTGAAGCCTTAGCTGCCTGGAGCACACCCCGGTCAGGCTATTCAGGGCCTTGAAAGCTGTGCCAGGGATTGGGGACTTTATCCTGGGGACAGTGGGATTTGCAACCACTGGTGGCATTTTAACCAATGGAGTAATATGGTTTGCATTTTCATCCAGTGACTTCAGTACTTTTGCATGCGTTCTTCTGTGGGATGGACCTGAAAGAATGGTCTGGACTTGAGGATCCCTGGAGAGCGCAGTGAAGCTCAACGAAGAGTTCCATTTGTTGGGTTGTGGTGAGGGAACCAGCAATGGAAGGTTTTGAAGAGGGGAATGACATGTCTGGGAGCAGCTCTGTGGTGGCTTTCAAAAGTTCTGGGGAAACTGGATCATGTAACAGAAGGCAGCTGAGGAGGCGGTCCAGGCACTTAGGAGCACAGTGGCCTGGACTTCTTAGGTGAGAGGGGAGGTTGAGAGCTCGTGGTAGATGTTGCAGGGACCCTAGAGCCAGAAAGCTGTGGACTGGTCTTCAGAGCTTGAGGGCCAAGGGAGCAGGAAGCCTTCACAGGAAAAGAAAGGTCTGAGTGAAAGTGACTGAAGAGAGGTGGGAAAGGGAAGGGAGAGGCCTCTGGTCTTGTTGTGCAAGGAGAGGGAGTGTCCAGGTATGTAGATGGGGTGTGAGCCTCTTTTAGAGAAGTAAAGGTTGGGCTCACTTGCAAGCACTCAGGAAGGACCGGAAGGAAGAAAGTGAAGATGCCGTCCCCATTGTGTCCCTCAGCGCCCGGAGGGTGTGTCGACCTGCTCCTCAGGCCAGGCCAGCCCAACACCTGTGACTAACATGACCTCAGAGTCTAAAATAATGTATGCCACAGCTCTGAAGTCAGAAGGCTGATTTTTATAAATCAGCACAAATTGACCTTATTACCCATGGTCTTTCAGTGACCTCAGAAATCAAAGTGAAAAAAAAAAAAACCCAGCCCTAAACCTCTCTGGACCAAAGTTTTGCTCCTGAAGCAGGACCCCAAAATACTAGTGGCCTATTTTCTGCTCAAGTCTCTCTGTCCTCATGGTTCTGGAGAATGTCCTTTCAGTATCTTTATTCCTCCCCCGTTTCACTGCAGATGTGCTCCAAGTTTCATGTTCCAGCAATCAGATGACCATGATGGAATATTCCCTGAGCTGGTGTTTCCATTCTTTAGTCTAAGTTCTAAGACACTGAGCATTCCAAAACCCCTACTGTTCTGTTTCCCAGAACAGACCTTTCTTCCCTACTCTCCAGCACCCTCTCTTCCTTCCCCTTTCCTTTCCTTTTCTTTTTCTTTTTTCCTTCCTTCCTTCCTTCCTTCTTTAATGGGAGTGAGGTCATTTGTGGAGCTGTCACTGCTCTGCAAGAGGGCAGGCATGAGGGGTGCCAGGCCCTCCTGACTTCTACCTTCTGATTTGTATGGTTTGTAAAATGAGCTGTATAAATGCCCAACATTTGATCAAACGAAACTGAAAGGATGATTGATGATGCAGGGATCAAACTTACCATTTGAATGTAGACCATTTTATTGGTAAAGATGAATGAGAATGATTTGGCCTGAAAGGGAACTTCAGATTTTTTTCCTAATTGAAGTAGTCACTTCTTTCAGAATGCTAAGTTCCCTGGAATATTTTCCCAGCCTACTGTGTCTATGATAGACTCAAATATTGGAAGTTTTACCGGCTGTGTGTGGGGTGGGGAAGGAATTCTGTTGGTTCTCTGGTGAGTCCTGAAGAGACCTTGTTTCTGGGTAAGTAGACCTAATCAGGGAGACTTAAACGTTTCTTGGGGCGTTCTTCCAAACCATTTTGAGGATTTTCTTAAACTTCCAGAATTAGGAGGCCATTTATTAAGATAGTCTGAGGTATGGTGTCAGCCAACAAGGTGAGTTGGGATTTTAATCATGTTTTTGGTTTAAAGGCAAAGGTTTAATCATGTTTTCGGTTTAAAGATCATGCCATTCAGTTAGCCCTTTGTTATGATCTAAAGGTGTCTGACAGCTTGAAATCCAAAAGGAGGTCAACTGAGGTATGGAGAGCTCCACATATTGGGCTAAAAGCCAGTCACATTTAGCATTTTGGAAAGTTATGTGAAAAATTGATATCATCTGTTGTAAAAATGAAGCAATTGCCAAGCTTGTCCATTGTTCTTTTGCACTGAATTAACTCACTCTTAATAAAAGGACCGACACAGGGCCTTACACGGGTGGTCTTTGTGCTGGGCCCACCTGTGTATCTTGCTCTGATGGTTGTCTTTGCTCATAGCTCAATGATGCTGATTAAATGAGTTTAAGTGTGCTGGACAGTGTTGCACAAACTAGGCCATTTGTGTGTCTTTTCTCTTTCTCTTCCTTTGTAGATTATAAATTCAGCCTGTATTCTAACAAAAGATTTTCATTCCAGAATTTAAGGCAGTGTTCTTCTCTCAAAATGATATGCCTCACAGATGGTCTAGGGCAGCCAAGTGGATCACATAGCCCTTCGATCCTGGGAAGTGTCAGGCCTTCCAGTTTTTTTCTGACCATTCAACCTTCACACTGGTTCCCTTCTAGTCTTGGAGTGTTGAGGGGTAGAGTCCTAGTTGGTCCCAAATTGCCCCTTTCCAGGGGACCAGGGTGGGTAACAGTTGGGTTCTGGGCTCCTTGGTAGTTTCACTCCCTTCCTGTTTGCAACCATAGCAGAGCTTTGGATCATTCTGGAGGGACTTGAGTCCCCTGGATTCCTGAAAATGACCTGACCTTTTTGGATTCCTAGAACCAGACCTTCTTGCAGTGGCCACAACAGATGGAAGCCAATTTTTCAGAGACCCCAAGAACAGACCAATCGTAGCCTGAATCCCAAGAGTTCAGTGGGAGACACACTGTATTCGTCTGTTCTCACACCGCTACGAAGAAATACCCAAGACTGGGTGATTTATAAATGAAAGAGGTTTCGACTCACAGTTCCACATTGTTTAGGAAACTTACAATCATGGCAGAAGACAAAGGAGAGGCAGGCACCTTCTTCCCAGGGGTCAGGAGGGACTGAGGGCCAGTAGGGGAAATGCCAGATGCTTATCACACCATCAGATCTCATGAGAACTGACTATTACTAGAACAGCGTGGGGGAAACTGCCCCCATGATCCAATCACTTCTTACCAGGTCCCTCTCACGATGCATGGGGGTTATGAGGATTACAACTCAAGGTGAGATTTGGGTGGGGACACAGCCAAACCACATCACACACAATGAGTGGAACAGGGTAATGAATTTAGAGCCCCAAACCTGAACCCCATTCTTGCTTTCTCATTATATGAGCTCATCAATTATTTGTCCTGCCCGAGCTTCCGTTTCTTGACTTATAAAATGAGGATAAGAACATGCACATCACAAGGCTTTATAGAAAAGAAAGGAGATGAAGTGTGTAAAAACAAGATATAAGCTATCATAACATAGTTAATCTCCTTTACTCTATAGATTTAGGAATTCTTCTATTGTTGGTACATACGTTAGTACAGGCACATTAGAAGTTTCTCAGTAATTTTTTGGGGTTCAGGGAGTTGTTTTGGCAGCCCCATGCTAAACGTTTTAATCCTTACCGTTTATAGGGAGGCAGTTGTTTTTATTGTTGAGAGAAAAAATAGATTTCACATAAAGGGATGAAAAATGTAAGGTCTTTTGTTCTTTTTATTAATTTCCTTCCTTTCGTCAGTGACTTTTTGTATTAAGATCTACACTCTTGATGGGGAAAGCAGACCTCGGCTTATTGCTAGGTTTCAGGGGAGTGGGGGAGGAGGGAGAATGAAAAACAAGCAGGATGTTTCCTCCTCCACGGAGCTGTTCATAAGCTTTTGGCAGCGTGAGTAACACACTGTGCTCGTCTAGTGAGTCTGGCTCTGCGGCTCTGAGGCTTTTGCCCATTTGCATATAGGACTAATTGATGTATTGGGAGAATGAGACTTAGAACCTTTAGGATGGAGATGTTACCTTCCAGTCTCTTGTATAGTAAAAGCTGCTATGATTACTTTCAGTAGATAAACAAGTTGCTTTATGTAGTTGTCCTCGTCAGGTAATAGCAGCAGCAGCAGCAGCAGTGACAGTTGACATTAATTGAGCAGTTATTAGAGGTTAGTCACTATTCTAAGTGCTTTACATGCGCTGATTCCCGATCTGCACTGCCACCATATAAGGTAGGAAGGCGGATACGGTAGTTTCCCATCTTGAAGGCGAGAGAATCCAGCACAGAGGGGTTAAATGACCTGCCCGGGAGCACACACCTCGTTTAGGGGCTGGCACAGTATCTGGAAAGATGATGACTAGGTTTTGGGGTGTTGGATTAATGAGTGAATGAGTAAATATGCCCTTCACAGTGTCTGTCACAAGGCAAGGACTCAACAAATGGCAGTTTTTAGTCATATTGCTCTGGAATTGGACCAGAGAACTGGAGTGTTTGTTGAGATAGAAAGAAGGTGTGTTTGTAGTAGCATATTTTATTGGAGACCTTGGGTGACCAGCTTTCTCAAGAAAAATACGGAAGCTCATTAGGAGCTAACCTCTGACTTTAGCTTGGGCAGTTTACCCATTGTCCGTGAGTTAGGCCATTCATTCATCTTCCCCTCTTATTTCCATGTATTATGCAGTGGTTAAGGGTATCAGCTGTGGGAGGAACAGCCCTGGTGCAAACCCCAGCACTGCCAGATACCACCTGTGGGCACTTAACCACTTGGGCCCAAGACTTCTCCTCTGAATTGAGGGTGAGAGGATCCAGCACACGGCTGGATACATTATCCATGGAAATACACCTGTCTCGAGGGTTGTTGTGAACACCAAGTGAGCTTATATACAGGAACAGCTTCCAACAGTACCTGGCACACAGTAAGCACTCAAGCAGTGTTACCTGCTCACACCATGATTGTGGATATCTATTATTGTCCACTTCCTCAGTCCCCTGCCACAGCCTTCAGAGAATTTGAGGTGTTCACTAAAATGACACAAAGGTGAAAAAACAAAACCAAGTAGACACTCAGGGTCGGGGGGTAAATGTGTAGAAGATGAAAGTGTAGACCTCATAGAAAAAGACATAAAGGCACGCCTGGTGGCAAAACACGCTCCGCAGCCCCGCAGCCACGCAGCCACGCAGCCACGCAGCCACGCAGCTGGTGTGAAAAGGGAGATTGTCATCCTTTATGGAGCCGTCGTTGCCAGAGAGAAGGAAGCAAGTCAGTCCTCAGGAGAAGCACAGTGTTCTCAAGCACCGACTTCTCAAATAAATTACCTTTATTTCTCTTTTTAGAACATGTTCTCTAAGTGCTACACACCTGGCCACAGGTGGGCCCCATCAAAGGCTCAGATGCTCCGGCCTTGTCTTTCCCTCTCACGGCCTGGAGTCACCACCCTTTAGCCCTTTGTCTGAACTGAATTCCTTGAAATCAGTTGGGTGTTTTATATTTTGGTTTGTGGTCAAACCTCATTAGCCAAGAAGGGATGAACCATACCACTTACTAAAGGTCTGGGCGACAGTGACCTTGAGGACCCCTCACGAGCAAAATCCTGAGGCAGGACTAGGGACAGGCCTTGGAGCTTCTCCCGAGGAGGGCCGGCGCTGCCCTTGCTCCTGGCGAGCAGGTGTGTGCTTGCAGGGGTGGGGGCAGTGGGCAGGCTCCTTTCCCGTCTGCTTGTGTGTGTCCAGAGCTGTCAGACCCATGTTCCTGGTCACGTTTGCAGTGGCACGGGGTGCTCCAGCCACCGCCGTCTGGTGCTCTTAGCCAGACGGGGCCACATCACGCTCTGGAGAGGGCTGGGAAGGGCCTTAGGGTCTGGCCTCAGATGCTGACCCTTATCTGTTTGTTTGCTTCTTTTCAAGGGCTACAGAGCCAGGAAGAGGAGCATAGAAAGAAAAAGGAACAGGAAATTGTTCAAAAGAAGTTCATGAAATGAGAAAAGCAGCAGGAAACAGCTCGGGAATCGGGGAGGCTGCAGCCGAAGGAAGTGTGTCTTGAGGACCAGGCAGGCCAGAGGGATAAATCATCCAGACCTTTGTGGCTCCTTCCTTCTGGGCTCTCATGAGTTGGGTCCCCAGGATGGAAGGGACCTTTCCTGTAACTGAGGGACCGAGTGTGCCACTCACCGCCCCTGGCGTCAGTGCAGAGACGGGGATCTGGCGTTAGAAATGACTGTGCATAAGCCAGACCACGCCAGGCCTGCTACGCAGCCGCCTCCCTCCCTGCCCCTCTTGTTTGCTCCCCTCCTTCCATGACGGGTCAGCGGTTCTCTGCCAGAACCCCACTGCTTGGGGCCGCTCAGAGATTCTTCCATCCCTCACCAGGCGCTCCGTCACTCAGCCTCACCCTGGCCCGACTCTGCCTGCAGTGTGGAGTCCCGGCCTGGAGCCTGCCTGTGTTGGGGGAGACAGTGGGAGGGAGAGGAGGAAGCAAAGGCCCGAGGGAGCACGGGGAGGCATCCTCAGGGGCCCACGCATCAGTCACAGCATGGGCGATGCAGGGCAGGTTTCCTGGCTCAACACCACACTTAGGAAATCCTTTGTTAATTGTGACTCGTTTTTAAATTTGTCCCATATCTCTACGGCTGTAAGTGGAATCTGGAAAATCACCTTTTTTGTGCTTTTCTCACGGGCAGGATGAAACTGAGTTCCCAGTTAGAAACTGCTTACCTCTCGGTGTGGGCTGTTTGCCTCCGATTTGTTTCTGTTTTTGGGGTTTTCCTGTTGGAATTGACTAGTGGACTTACAAGCTGACGGTGTCCATTCTGGGGCCAATGTCTCCTCAGTGTTCCTCCTCCACACACGCAGGCCTCTTCAGCCGACTGATTCTTTGGCCAGTGTTCAAGTTGAGTGTAAATAGGACGTGACTGAAAACCAGTTCTTGAGCTTCCATATCCTTTTCTGGTCAGAGTATTGAACACTGCAGTTTTTAGTGGAGTTAAGGGAGTTGTTGAATTGGGTCAGAGCGTTTTGGGGCTGGAAAAACTCTGAGGTACGATCCCATCATGAGTTCTTTTTTTTTTTTTGAGACGGTGTCTCACTCTTGTTGCCCAGGCTGGAGTGCAGTGGCGCGATCTCGGCTCACTGCAACCTCTGACTCCCTGGTTCAAGCGATTCTTCTGCCTCAGCCTCCCGAGTGGCTGGGATTACAGGCACGTGCCACCATGCCCAGCTAATTTCTGTATTTTTAGTAGAGACAGGGTTTCACCATATTGCCCAAGATGGTCTTGATCTCCTGACCTCATGATCCGCCCGCGTCGGCCTCCCAAAGTGCTGGGATTACAGGCGTGAGCCACCGCGCCCGGCCCCATCATGAGTTCTTGAATCTCCTCCATGGCCTCCCTGGAGTGTGGAGTTGTCCAGTGGAAACTACGTGAAGGCCCAGGGACAGGGAGCTGCCACCTTCAGAGTAGCCTCTTCCATCTTCAGACATATTTTAGAAAACTCTTTCTTATGTTTTCCAAAACCTGCTTTTATCTCTTGATGCTTCAGCTCTCGACCTCAATGAAGAAGCCTATTTCCTTTCTTTTACAAAATCAGAGAGAGCCTTCCATCAGGGGAAACAGTCCCGGCTTCCCCATGTGCTCCCTGGCGGAAATATCTCTAGGTTCCCTGCTCTCCAGATACCTGCTTCTGAATGCACAGCAGTTGGTCTCTGCTCCCCTCAAGTACAGGGCCCAGGTGTGAAGACCGTGCTCCAGAGCTGGGTACTGGGAGAGGGCAGACACAAACCGGAGTGCAGAGTACAGGGCTATTCTCAGCTCCCTGCCTGAAACCAGGGAGCCCTGCCTCTGCTGATGGAGCTGCGCCAAGTCCATATTTGATGGCCGCGTCCTGCTGGAGACACTGAGTTTGCAGTGGCACCAAATCCTCTGTGTGTGCCCTTTGTTGTGGCCACTCCACATTTCCAGGATGGTCTCCACCCAGAATTTGATTTGAACGTTGAGACCACATAATAGGGTTTTCTGGAGAGAGCAGGGCCGGCTTCTCAAGCTGGTCTGAAAATGAAAGACAGGGAAGAGAAAGGAGAAAGGAGACTGGTCTGGGCATTGTATGGTGATTAGGGGTTAGGTTTGGGCGAGGGTTCCGTGTGGGCAGGGGCTTACATGGTTTGAACCTTCTGCTGCAGCCAAGCGGGAGAGCATCCAGACTTTCTTATCAGCTTGCCCAGATGTGGGGCAGAAGGGGAAGAGCGAGGGATGGGGCTTAAAAAAAAAAAGCTGTCAGCAGTTAAAGAGCAAAAAATGGAGTCAGACTGTCATACCTCCTTTTCATTTGTTTTCTATCAAGATAAAATGTTTACATACAATGAAATGCACAGGTCTTAAGTGTGTAGTTCAGTTAGTTTTGACAAACTTATATACCCTTGTAACTGATACTCCAGTCAACAAAAGCAACATTTCCATCCCTCTTTTTTTTTTAAGAGACAGAGCCTTGCTCTGTCACTCAGGCTGGAGTGCAGTGGCATGAACACAGCTCACTGTAACTTCCAACTCCTGGACTCAAGCAATTCCCCCACTTCAGCCTCCTGAGTAGCTGGGACTACAGGCGCATGCCTAGCTCGTTTTTTTATTTTTTATTTTTTATTTTTTTATTTTTTTTGTAGAGATGGGATCTTGCTGTGTTGCCCAGGCTGGTTTTCAAACACCTGCACTCAGCGATCGTCCTCCCTCAGCCTCCCAAGGTGCTGGAATGATCACTGTGAGCCACCGTACCTGGCTGTCTCCCCATTTTTTGAGGCTACTGCTAAGGCAGGTCTCATGGCCATGAACTTGTGTGGTTGGTTGGCATGATGCCACTGCAGGGCTTTCATATTCAGCCCAAGTTTGAGTTGGTGCATTGATCCTACCCCACCAGCTTGTGTCAGAGACTGATTCTTCTGCCCTTTCTGTTTGCCATTCTGTGTCTCTGTTTCATGCTCTTGGCAAGCCTGGTAAGTATCTTTCTCTATCTTCTAGTAAGTCCTTGATGAACATATTCAAGATTCAAGAGAGAATCTTGAATTCATTCATTTGAGGTCATCTTGAAATTGAGGTCCTCCTTCAGATCCTGTTCTGGAGGCCAGGGATAAAAGGGCAAGATACAGTCCATACCTCTGTGGGCCTCACTGTCTAGGAAGCATCACAGATGCACAAATGCCTAAATATAAGACTGTGTGCATATGCAGTAGAACTATGCGAGTTAATACCGTAAGGGAGCAAGTGATTCTGCACGGACAGCCTGGGAAGCCCACAGGAGGTTGAGGAGTTCGGCAGAAGGGCTCCTGTAGAAGCCTGAGGGAGGGACACAGCCTTTATGAGCAGGACCCTTCCCTTTCCCTGGAGTAACCCCTGGCTGGTAGTGCTGATGTGAGAGCCCAGCGAGGAGGGCGGCATGTGGTCCCCGACCTGCTGTTGGGGGGGAGGTGGGATGTCAGCAGCGGTAGCAGGCCGGGGAGTTAGTCCCTAGGCGGGGGCTTGAGAGTTTCTTGCTGGTTCCAAGGAGTCGGCCTTGTCCTACCTCTCAGATCACCTTTCCAGCAGACCCTGTGGGCCTGTGCTCTGTGAGGTAAGGAGGGTTACCATGGGAACTGTGACTTTTGCATCTTCTTACTGAGCTTTTCATATTGTCAATTCCAACCCCAAACATCTGCCTTTTGCATGTTTAGAGTCCTTAGGTAAGCGTAAGGGAGTGCCAGCTGTGGTGTGGGATACAGATTACTGTCTTGCTTCCTCCAGCTCTCCAGCCTCATCAACATCAACGTATCTCCAAACATGAGGAACTGGAGAAGCTAGGGAGCTTAATAAACATGATAAATTAATCAAATTATACCAGTGTGTCAGAGGGGTGGAACGTACTGATGGCGCACAAGCAAGATTGTTGTGTTTGAAACCGAAGACAGAATATTCAAGATCTGCTTCTCATCTCATTTCATACCAGTTCTTTTCAGATCATGGGGGAGAAGGGTGATCACAGAGGATCAGAATTACTGGGAGGGGATTTAAGCATTCTACGCACCCCTCCTCTACCCAGGATTATAATATGCATGCCAGGGCAGGGAAACGTCACCTCTTCTCCCTTTCAGGTCATTACTGGAATGTGGTCCTGTTGTTAAAATTATAGCCTGGGCAACATGGTGAAACCCTGTCTCCACAAAAAATACAGAAATTAGCTGGGCATGGTGGTGCACACCTGTAGTCCCAGCCACTTGGGAGGCTGAGGTGGGAGGATCATCTGAGCCCAGGAGATGGAGTTGCAGTGAGTTGGCATCATGCCATTGCACTCCAGCTTGGGCGATAAGAGTGAGACCCTGTCTCAAAAAAAAATAATTCTGTCATATCTTTTAGGTGTGTGGGCAGAAAAAAGATTGTGTCTACTCACCTTATCAATTTCTTGACTTAAGCTGCTACGTATACGCTGATGACTTCTGTGTTAGTAAGGCTAGACTAAGCTGGGCTGTAATAACAAACATGACTGAAATTTCTGTAACTTCATACATAATTTTTTTTTTCTTTCCCACACAAATGTCACTCTGGATGCATTGGCTCTCTAGGACATCTTCCTTTTAAGCAATGACTCGGGAATCAAGGCCACTTCCATCCTGTAACGACACCATCTGGAGCATGTGGCTTCCAGGGGAGCAGTGGCTGAGGCCCTGCAGTGGCTTCTCACTGCTACAGTCCAGAGTTGCACACAGCACTTCTGCTCATAGTCCATCAGCCAGGAGCTAGTCATGTGGCCACCTCGCTGCAAGGATCCAGGAAGGCAGAGTGCGGGTGAGCACTAGCGATGTCTGTTACTACTGTGTCCATCTGAGACCTGCTTCTGAAACACCCAGACCCGTATCCTAACTACCCCTAGGAATCTCCATCTGAACAGCCCATGGGTGCAGCAAAGTCAACATGCAACACAGAACTCATTGTCTTCCTCTCCCCAAATGTGCCCTTTCCAAAGCTTGGCTAATGACAGGTTGCCTGAGCCAGAAACAAAGGAATAGTCTTAGACTTCCCTTCTGTCCGCATTCCCCCAGTTCCATCTCACACATGTCTCCTGAGAGCTTCTGCCCTCTGCTCCTGTCCGCCAGGCTGGTGCTCAGCCAGTGCACGTTGCGTGGCCCGCCTGACTGTAGAAGAGCCTCTCTTGTTATGGGGAGAGGACTTCTCTGTCTTCCGAGGACTTAGGCCGAGCATTAGTGCTTGTGTGTACTTCCCTGACCGCTCTGCCCTGGCAGAATTTGATGCTCAACAACTGTGGCTCTGAGGGCACAGCCCCGATTGCTCTGGGGTAGAGCTTTTTCATAGTTGCTCTAAGTTTCTTAAACGGAGAAGCTCTTTACCAAGTGAACCTGGTTCTGTGAGTCTTGTATTTCCTCCTTTTAAAAAATAATAGTTGTTGTTGAATGTGTGCTAAGGGACAATCCAAGCCCTCATGGAGCTTACAGTCTTATGAGAGAGGCCAACCATAGATAAGTAAACAAACAGATGTACAACTGTGGCTGGGCACGGTGGCACACTCATGTAGACCCAGCTACTCAGGAGGCCAAGGAGGGAGGATCGCTTGAGTCCAGTCCGAGACCAGCTCAGGCAACATAGTGGGACCCAATCTCTATGAAAAGAAGAAGGAGAAGGAGAAGAGGAAGGGAAAGGGGACGAGGAGGAGGCAGCCAAGGGGAGGAGGAGAAGGAGGAAGAGGAAGAAGAGAAAGGGAAGGGAAGGGAGGGAGGGAAGGAAAGGAGGGAGGGAAAGAGGGAAGGAAAGGAAATAGCTAGGCATGGTGGCATGCTCCTATAGTCTCAGCTACTCAGGAGGCTGAGGCAGGAGGATCACTTGAGCCCAGGAGTTCAGGACCAGCCTGGGCAACATAATGAGACTCTGTCTTTTAAAAAAAATTAAAATTAACCGGGTGTAGTGGTGTGCACCTGTGGTCTCAGCTGTTTAGGAGGCTGAGGTGGGAGGATCACTTGAGCCCGGGAAATCAAGGCTGCAGTGAGCTGTGATTGTGCCACTGCACTCCAGCCTGGGTGACCAAGGGAGACCCTATCTCAGAGAAAAAAAAAAAAAAAAAAAAGGTATAATTGCCAACTGTGGGAAGTCCTAAGAAGAAAAAGAGTAGACTGCTGTGAGGAAGAGAGCCCGTGTGGTTCCTCTTCCCAGGATCCACTCTTCTGCCTCCTCCGCAGAGGAAGAGTGAAAACCTCATTTTCTTTTGAGGCTCTAGACAAAGGGTCTCTAGACAAAGATGGGGTGGTATGTGGAAGGTTTCCTGATTGCCAGTAGCAAGGCTGGCAGGAGGCTGGCTTATATGAAGCTGACCAATGAAATGATCTACAGCCCTCGTTAAAAAAAGAAAAAATCACCAGAGAAGTGTCTTCCTGGCCTGGTGTCCTCCTCCTGCCCTGAGCTTCCTCTCCATCCTCTGACTGGGGGACTCTGAGTATGTCACTCTGCTCCTGCAACCCGAGGGAGCCAGCGGCTGTTCTCCCCAGTGCCTACTGACACAGCCCCTAGTCTCGTGACCTGGGGAAGACCCCAGCAATGACATCTCCACACTTCCTGTCAGGGAAATGAGGTCATTGCCACTCATGGCCCATAGGAGGGACTCCCTGGTGGGAGCTGGGTGCTCTCCTGGACAGCGAGCCGGTGCGGGATGGCCTGAGATGCAAAGCTCCTTCTGCTTTCTAAAGTGAAGTTCACTTTATCCACGATGCCTTTCAGTAGGATTCCCCTGAGCCCGTACTTTACCCCGAGTCAGTGGACTACTGTGGTGGGGAGGGTGGAGGAAGGGAATTTGGAAAAGTGGGAAGCTCACTGGCCATTTGAAAACCAGAAGGGAAAATGAAAGGTCTTTAAAATGATGCTTTTAATCATTAGGAGCATACGATTCAGTGAATAAAAATAGAGTTTCATGCCCGCTTTTAGGTGCATAGCAAGGCTGCGCTGGGAGCTGTTCTTCCGCCCAGTCTTATATGAACCAGAATGTTACTTAGTGTCGAGCACCTCCTAGGTAACAGCACAAAGGAGAATGAGGCCAGGAGCAGAACCAGACCATAATGGCCAGGCAGATGCTGGGGGAGGAGACGCTGCGTCTTTCCCTGAGCCTTCCTGGTATTTTCTTTCCTTGAGGAGTAGCAGCTACACTCTCTGTCTTTGGACCCCAGCCTCACAAAAGTTAGCCAGGGGACCTAAAATGCAGGGGAGATGCGGTTCCCTAGTGGGAGAGCTCTATGACATCTCTCAGGGTGAGCATCTCCACTGTTGGGAGCACTGTCTAGAGAGCCAGAGCTCCTGATGGACTCGCAAGATGTGTACCAGGATGCCAGGATCAGGGTAGAGGCATGGAGAGGTGCCAAGTCTTGAAAATAGGGGTGTCGATCAGCCCCGGGGGGCTGCCAAACCACTCCTCTCTAATGCCTAAAGCCCCTCACCCAATCAGGTGTGTCCACCTAGCTCTCTAGCCATGGCTTTAAGCTTTAATACCTTTCTTCCTCACTCACCCATGCTCCGACTCCACTGGTTCTCCTCCCTGCTTTTTAACAGAAATGTGCTAAATGCATTCCTTGATTTTTCACTAGTGACTCCCTTTGCCCTCTTTCCCCAAATCTTTGCATTTCTGTTTCCCCACAGTTCAAGTTTCAGCTCAAATGTTGCCTTTTGAAAAGCCCTTTCCTGACTATCCGATGCCAGTAGCTCTCACAATGTCACATTCTCCCCCATCACCCTATTTTATTTTCTCCGAAACACTTACTGCCATCTGAGGCCATCTTGTCTACTCTGTAAGTTACAGGAGTGGGACCCCTGCCTGTCTTTCCCCTGCCTTATCTGCAGTGGCTAGAGCTGTGCCTGGTACACAGTAGGGGTGTAATAAATATTCATTGAATGATTGAAAGAATGCAAAGTTGTTAGTCATGAACAGGGAAGGCATCCATGTCTTAGAACTTTGCAGTGCGTTGTTGCTGGCTGCGGGTACTGTTGATGGGACACTCACTCAGAGGTTCCGGCTTGGTAGGTACTTCCCCTGGCCCTGGAGAGAACCTGGGACTGTGCTCACGTTCAGCAGTGCCCAGCTGGGAACTTCTTGGGGCAGTGTTTTTCCTCCTGAGCGAAACACTTCGAGCAGCATCTTGTTTCTGTTTTTATTCCAGCATGGCAAGCCTCTCGTTAGGTGCAGGAGGAAACTTTGGTGAAGTTCCAGGTTTTTCTTTTGAAAAGCCGAAGGGCTCTGTCTGTCTTGGAGCAGAAAATCCCAGATCGCCTGGGCTAGAAGTGCTTTTGACCAATTTTGTTAATGTTAAAGGAATTAAAGTTACCAGCCATCATGATGGTACTTAAAATATGAATGAAGGTTTAAGTGTTTTAAAAAGAAAACAAAACTCAAACTGGCTCCCCTGAAAAAGGAACATCCCTTTTCCTTTTGGTACGTGTTCAGCGTTTCTGTGACCACACAATTAACGCCTGGCTTTATAACTGAAATCACTTAGGAATTCTTTTAAGATTGTTCAAATCTTCCATCACTGACAGTTACCAAACTCTGTACCTGGATGTTTATCACTTAACTATTAATGACTCCAGTAAAGTCACAAATAACTGTTGTATGAATTGCACAGAGGCAACCTCATCTCTTGATATTGGACTAGAATATTCAGAAAGCAAACTTGCCCTGACCTGGCATTCTGGGAACCAGACTATGAATACAGACCTGTGGGGAAGCAACCTGTTTTGGAAGAGGAGAGAAAGGGCAGGGCATGGCGTCTCTGCCTTATCAGAGCAGTACACGCTTTTTGTTTGTTTGTTTGTTTGACATCCATGGAGATCGGGAAACTGCAGGTTTAAGAGTACAATCAAGACACCAATAATCCAGATACCACCTGCCTGGATAAGGTTAAAATGTCTTAGTTTCCATAGGAATGCCAAAGTTTTTCGTTCATGCAGGCGTGTAGGAAATTAAACCCCAAGAAAGGCCAAGTCAGATTTCTTAATCCACCCCAAGTGATGACATTTGAAGTTTGGGTTTATGGTTGGAAAGTGACCGGGTAAAAACAGCACTGACTGACTCAACAAATACGCCATCTCGGGCTCCTAGAGCTGTTGGTGTGTGTGGACGCTGGTAACAGACCCCAGGGCTTGGCCGTTCAGAACCTGCCCTCCTTTGGGAAGGGTAGGGCTGCCAGGAGAACTTAGGCTTGCCTGTGGCATCTCCTGCCCAGGTGCCCAGCTCTTTCCATGCCCAGTTCCCGAAGCGTGTGGTCCAGGCTCACCCTGTGCCTTTGCTGGCTGTTAACTCAGAGGGAAGCCCGTTGGCTGCTTTTGCTGTTGGGTTTGGATGGTCTGTATCACTTTAGGCAGTAGCAAGTTCATCACCTTCCACCTCATTGTCTGCAGTGAGGTTTACACAGTCATTTAAATCTGACAGGAAGGGAATTGCTTTGCCTCAGTTTACCTCCCTGGACACAGAGGTTTGACTGAACTTTCCCATTCATGAGCTCGTGTCCTCACCTATTTCTGAGGCTGCTCTTTCATGGCTGGGTTACTTTTTTTTTTTGGTTAAGACGGAGTTTCACTACATTGCCCAGGCTGGACTCAAACTCCTGTGCTCAAAGGATCCTCCTGCCTTGGCCTCGCGAAGTGCTAGGTTTGCAGGTGACAGTCACTGCTCTGGCTTAATGGGTTCCTTTAGGCCTGGAGCTCTGAGAATGCAAATTGGCCTCTGGGAAAGGCTCAGTCTCCGGAGGCTTGAGGATTTTTCTAAGCTGCTCAGATACTCAGAGCATCCGCTCTTTCCAAGATGTACTTGGCAAGAAGAGATGGGGAAATGTAGCATAAATACAGCTAGATGAATGACAGGAGACGAAGCCAGGTGAGATGAACTCTCAGCTTATTGTTTGATTTTTCTTTGAAAAATGCATTTGGAAGCCCAGTCAACCATCTTGTGGTGAGGCAGGAAGGATGCAGAAGCTTGGAGCGCACTTGGCTTTGGAAGAAGGTTGTGTAAATAGGTGCCTCTGTTGACCTTGAGAAGGAATCCTAAAGAAAGTTGCGGTCATGGCTAAATGCCTTAAATCTCATGCACATTCACTAAAAGATGGGTGTTTTCTGTGAGGTAGTTAATTAATTTCTTTTAAAACGTTTTCAAAAGCAATATATGTCCATTTTGGAAACATGAAAAATACTTTAAAAATAATTGCACACTTATTCCAGTGGCATTTTGTATATTTTCTTCTAGTTTCATATGTGTGTGTATATACACACACACACACACACATATATATATATAAAAATATATACATTAACGGCCAGGCGTGGTGGCTCATGCCTGTAATTCCAGCACTTTGGGAGGCCGAGGCTGGCGGATCACTGAGATTGGGAGTTCAAGACCAGCCTGATCAACATGGAGAAACCCTGTCTCTACTAAAAATACAAAATTAGCCGGGCATGATGGCGCATGCCTGTAATCCCAGCTACTTGGAAGGCTGAGGCAGGAGAATCGCTTGAACCTGGGAGGCAGAGGTTGCGGTGAGCCGAGATCGTGCCATTACACTCCGGGCTGGGCAACAAGAGCGAAACTCCATCTCAAAAAAATATATATATATATACATATATATATATATATATACACACACACACACGGTAATATACATTTGACACACCGATACTCCTACATAGAACATATATTACAATATTATATAGTTATAATTTCAAATATTTATCCCTGTGATTACAAAAGTGTGTGTGTGTGTTTGTATATAGTAGAAAACTAGGAAGAATATAAGGAAGAAATTTAAAATACAGTTGCTCCTTTACTTATGGGGGAGGCTATAGCCCAATAAACCTATCGTAAATAAAAAATATCCTAAGTTGAGAATACGTTTGATGCCTTGATAAACCCATCCTAAAGCTGAAACATTGTGAAGTGGAACCGCATTGTGGTGGGGACCATCTATATCTGTGTCCCACTGTGGCATGAGGGGACGTGGCAGCTGGTCTCCAAAGCCAACCCCTAAGGGAGACACCTCCCCGTATGCAGACCTTTGTGTTGGTCCCTCTCCCTGAATCTGGGCTGGCACTGTGGCTTGTTTTGACAAATGGGATGTAGTGGAAGTGATGCCGAGTGCCTTCCAAGGCTGGGTCACAAGAGGCCCTGCCGTTTCAGCCCGGGTCTCCTGGAACACTCACCGTGGCAGACTTCCCCTTGGACCCCGGCTGCCGTGCCGGGATGGAGCCTGAACCTCAGGGAGAGCCCACGTGAGCTCATCAGGATGACAGCTCTGCTAAGCGCGTTGCCGCGGCCAGCAGGGACTGCTGCGACCTGTGTAGCCATCACGGTCGGCCAGCCAGGCTGAGCCTTTAGAGGCCTCCAGCCCAGCCACTGTCTTACTGCATTCGCCCAAAAGACCCCCACAAGCAGACCCTGCTAAGCCTAGGGGACCCACGGAACTGTCAGGGATAGTAATACACTGTTGTTTTAAGCCACTAGGTTTTGGAGTGATTTGTTTCCCAGAAGTAGGTAACTGCACAGGGGGTGGGTGGAATCAGAGGTAAGCCCTGTTTAAAGGGACCACATTGAGGCAAAAGAGCTCAGACTTTGTGATGGGGATGGGGGCTAACTTGCATTTCTGCTGGTCACTCACTGGCCGTGTGACCCTAAGGAGGTTATTACAGGCCACCGTGGACCTGAATTTTCAACATTTGCAAAATAGAAAGTGGGGGCCTTTCAAATATTCCAGGGGCTGGCACACAGTAGGTACTAAGGAAATGTTAGTTTCCATATGGTGATATTTAATCATCATGAGGAATGTTTCAGAAGAGAGGGGAGCTGTCAGTAGTAAGGCGGGTCCCAGCACCTCCCAGTCTCTGGTTCTCCTTCATAGGCAGGGCCCTCTCTCAGCAGGGCCTGCCCATGATTGCTGGGTGACTGGGAAGCAGGGCTGCTGCCCTCAGGACCAGGGTAGGATGGAAGCAGCTGCAGCAGTGGCAGCAGAGGATATTTAGTGGAAAACCCTCCAGTATTTGCATTTTGAGGCTAGGAAAGACACTATTTATTTCTGAACCCTCACATTTAGCATGTGCTTGGCACATAGTAGGGATTTTGTGGCTTGGTTCGCTGGGCATGGGTGAGAACTACGCAATAGAGTATATCTCCTGTGTCTGATGATATATTTGTGCTGTTCTGAGAACAAACAAGGTATGAGTGAGGGGCAAAGACCATTCCTGTTCAGAATCACAGGGTGGTAGGGCTGGGAGGGGTCTCCGACCACACTCATTTCAAACCCCTCATCCTTACAGTCTGCGACAGCTGGTGATGGCTTGCCCATGGTTGGACGCAGTGCCATAGCCAGGCCGGTGAGCCACGGCTCTATCCCAGGGCCCTACCTACTCACACTTGCCTAAAGTCCCTCAGTTCACATTTTGTGAAATAATGGAGAGCCCATGTCAACAGCTGTTTAAAAAAACAAATAGAGGAAAGAAAAGGTGTTCTGCTGCTGCCTGTGGTATGCAGTTATCATTTCTTCATCGAGTATGAGTGGACAGTGATCCTGTATCCTGGAGATTTTTCCAAGAGGGTCATTGCTGCCTCAAGTACTTGGATGATGGGCCCAAAGCTCCAGCCTCAGCAGCTCTGACACTTCTGCCTTGTCCAGTTCCCCTGCCTCAGGCACCACGGAGCCTTCTGGTATTTGCATTTTGGGGAATAGTAGAAGGGAACAATATGCTTGGCACAACCTACTGTAAGTGGGTGATCCCAGGAAGCTCTTCTTGGCTGAGCATGGGTGAGGTCAACACAGTGGAGTAGAATGCCAGCTAATAAATGTAGAAGGAGTGAAGGCATTGGAAAGTCACCTTTTGGCAATCGACATAGCTATATATATATATATATATATATATATATTTGAGATGGAGTTTCACTCTTGTCACCCAGGCTGGAGTGCAGTGGTGTGATCTTGGCTCACTGCAACTTCCACCTCCTGGGTTCAAGTGGTTCTCCTGCCTCAGCCTCCCGAGTAGCTGGGATTACAGGTGCCCCACATCATGCCTGGCTAATTTTTGTATTTTTAGTAGAGATGGGGTTTCACCATGCTGGCCAGGCTGGCCTCGAACTTCTAACTTCAGGTGATCCATCCGCCTTGGCCTCCCAAAGTGTTGAGATTACAGGCATGAGTCACCGCGCCCGGCTCAACATAGTAATAATTTATTTAGACAAGAATCATCAATGGAGGCTAAAACAAACAGGTAAACATTTGTTAGGAGATGGGATATTGTCAGAGTCTTAAAGTATTGCCCACAAAATGTTGTTGTTACAAAGAGAAAAATAGTAGCTTGACTGTGATCAAAGTTAACGTCACAGTGATAGGACACACTGGCACCATGTGCCTGCCGACGTGGCGCTGCGAGAACGCAGCATGGCTTCCGTGGCTTTCCTGACAAAGATGCACAGCCTGCGTCTAGTCAGGAGGAAACATCAGGCAAACCCAGATTGAAGGACTTTTACTAGGTAATTGGCCCATGGCCGGGCGCGGTGGCTCACGCCTGTAATCCCAGCACTTTGGGAGGCCGAGGTGGGTGGATCACAAGGTCAAGAGATGAAGACGAGCCTGGCCAACATGGTGAAACCCTATCTCTACTAAAAATGCAAAAATTAGCTGGGTGTGCTGGGCACCTGTAATCCCAGCTACTTGGGAGGCTGAGGCAGGAGAATCACTTGAACCCAGGAGGTGGAGGTTGCAGTGAGCTGAGATCATGCCATTGTACTCCAGCCTGGTAAAAGAGTGAGACTCCATCTCAAAATCAATAAATCAATAAAAAAAAAATGGCCCATATTCCCCAAATTGTCCTAAGTCCTGGAAAACAAGGAAAGACTGAAGAATCATTTCAGATAGAACACGTGGGACAACTACATGCAATCCGGGGCCAGGAACTGTGTTTTTGTTTTTGGACAACTGACACATTTTGAATGGGACTGTGGATGAAATAGTATTGGGGTGTTACTGCTGGTGTCCTGACTTTGATGTTGTACCGTTGTTCTGAAAGAGAGTGTCCTTGTTTCTTAGGAAGTGCACGCTGAAATATTTATGAGTTAAAACCTTGTTTTCTCTTCGTTTTTTTGCACTCAGCTGCAGTTCTGTCAGTTTGGTGCATTGTATTTTATGTCTTTAATTAAAATTAAAATAACTCAAATGTTATTTAATTAGAAGAAAAACTAATGAATTAAATGAAATTAAAATTTAATTAAAATTGGGAAATAGACTCATTAGTGCTGAAGTGCAGTTTGGTAAACAGAATCTTTGCAATGATGGAGTCTGCTGTGGGAAGTGACTAAGGGGGTTTCTTGGTGGTGAAATGTGTGGGGACTTCTGCTTCATGGGAAGGGGAGAGTCTGTATTTCCAATGAAAATTGGAGCCTGGATTCTCAGCACAGGGGCCAGTCCTGGACTTCCCCGCCTTCCTGTGTCATTCTTACCAGACTCATAACAGGAGGGGCTCCTCTCAACCTTGGTAAACAGAGATGAAAGCAATGAAACTCCACCTGTCAGGGAGGAGGCAGCTAGAGAATGGGGACAGTAAGCCCTGTGTGTGAGGATTCGATGAGGCAAAATATGTAAAGTGTGTAGTCCAGTACCTGAGATATAGGGACTTAATTATCTCCTAGATGATGCTAGATCATCCATCTTTTTTAGAAGATATAGTATCAACAGCACTAATATAACGATGATGATAGATTGTCCATCTTTTTTAGAAGATGTAGTATCAACAGCACTAATATAACGTGACATTTTGTTAGGATTCCTGGCTCAGGAGACAGGAAAGCTGAAGAGCCATTTGACCATTGGCTAGTCAGTTTGCAAACTGTCACAGGGTAAAAGATATTTGCTACTGAAAAGATTAAGGCCATATTTTTTCCTCCTGCTAGAAAAGGTCAGAGAGGTATTTCCGGACTCATAAAGTGGAGAAACATTTTTCTGTGCTGTGATGTGGGTTTCTTCTAGCACAAGGGGTGATGTGGGGCCATTCTTTCCACACCCCTCCATGGTCCCAGGGAGAAGTCAGGCGCTGTGGCTGGGGGTGGATGTCTTCCCCTCGCTGAGAAGCCGGCTGTTCTCTGCCTGGTCCTATTTGCCCTTTCTGGGAGAGGATCTCAGGAGTTTGCGCCTCTGTTGGTTGTTGGTGCTTCCGCCGTAGTTGGCTGGAGGAGGCTGAGGAAACCCTGTAGCCTGCGACCCTGTAGAGGATGGTAGGAGGCTGGAGAGCACCACCTGGAGAAGGATGAGTCTGCTGGGGGAGAGGAACTGAGACAGTGTAACTCCAGGGAAGAGTGGCGGATTCGTTGTTCACAATGGGGAGAACTGCTGCCAGAATACAGAGACCTTCATGTTAGAGACACGAAAGACGTAGCCAAGGTGCTGGAACTTGAAAACAAAATGTTTTCATGTGTACACAGGAAGGCGGGGAAGTCCAGGACTGGCCCCTGTGCTGAGAGTCCAGGCTCCAATTTTCACTGGAAATACAGACTCTCGCCTTCCCATGCAGCAGAAGTCCCCACACATTTCACCACCAAGAAACCCGCTTAGTCACTTCCCATAACGGACTCCATCATTGCAAAGGTTCTGTTTACCAAACTGCACTTCAGCACTAACTAATTTGTGTTTGCTTAGGCATTGTAGTCAAGGACCCACAGATAAGCGTCCACGTCCATCATGAAATGTGTTTTCAGTGTCAGAATGGAACAAGGTCATGGTCACACAAGAGGTTGGCCATCAGAAACAGTTTCAGGAGGTGTCAACCATCTTGGTATGGTATGGGTACCCCAAGGTGAGGCATCCTGCTCACAGAACTCTCTGGGCATTGCAGAAATAGTTGTGGGGTTGTGATCCTACTCTGAGGGTTGTCTGTATTGCTGGGATCTGGCCATCTCTGGCCTGGTCCTCCTTGCTAATGACCATACCTGGATTCCAAGGGACCCAGTGGGACACAAATGCAGGGAGGCAAGGCAGGGAACAAAGAAGGAACAAAGTGTGAGGCAGGGGACAGAGGACAGTAGTCCTTCAGGATGGCAGCCTGGGGCTGGCAGGCACGGATCTTGTTGATAGACCAACTGGGGACAGCTGAGGGCTGAACAAAGGTCTGGAGGGGAAGCAAGCAAGAGTCCATGCGGAAACACAGCAGCGGCTCCACTGCAGCAAGGAGGCTCCATGAACAGGGAAAGGGGATCTGGATGTGGGGCCAGTGACATGGACTTAGTTCCCATCTTGCCACTAGTGACCATGTGACTGTAGCAACACCTAATCTCTTTGGGCCTCTGTTTCTTGATCTGTAAAGTGGGTATAGTTACTTCTTGCCTTCTGTGGAAGTACTGCTAGTTCCTGCTCTATATCAGTTCTCTCCTTTCTTATTTACAACTGCATCCCATTTATTTGGGGGTAACCTTTTGCCCATAAAAGAATGCATTTCACAGCTTTCATTGTACCTAAGTGTGGCCACATGACTAAATTTTGTCTAGTGAGCTATGAGAAGAAATGTTAAAGACTTCCAGGAAGGATGCTTAAACAGTCTGCCTCATTGCAGGAACCAAGGTCAGGGTGTCTTTTCTCTTTGGTCCTTTCAGTTGCCTGGAATGCAGCCAAGTTGGCTGGAGCCCCAGCAGCCCCCGTCTTGCACCGTGAGGTACCTTGAGGATGGAAATGAGATCTAGGATAGCAAAGGAGAAAAGCAGAAGTCATCTGGGTCTTTGATAACTTCATGGAGCAGCCATGCCCTCCGTGGATGTGGCTTAGTTATGCTCTTCTGTGTGTTGAAACTGTTGCTGCTAGAGGTGTTCTGTGATATGCAGTTAAACCCAATCCACATGGATGCACCTGCCCCCTAGGGTTGCCGTAAGGATTAAACGAGTTAAAGCATGGGAAGGAGTTTTATGGGCTGGGAATGTACTTTGAACATTGCAACATGCCATAGAAATATAAGGAATTAGTCCTATCATTGTCATTGCCATATGAATCAATGGAAGGGGCAAGGCTGCAGTGGACAGGCCCTGACAGAGTGCAGGGCCAAGGGCAGGAGCAGGTGTCAGGGGACAGTGTGGGGATGAGGAGCTGCAGGCAGCAGGATGGAACCTTTGTTAGTTTACCTAATTTTAGACTGAATCCATAAGGTGGCATGGGCTCAAATGCCACTCAAGAGGGAGAGAGTGGTTGGAAGGTGAGATTAGAAACAGGAGCCCATAATTCTGATAAAGAATCTCAAAATGGAGAATTTGAAAAGTTGCACTGTGACAGTTTGGGCAACCAGTGGTATCTGCATCATTATTTTCAGAAAACACCTGATAATTCTATCCAAAAAGGATTGCTTTCTATAGCTTCTCCCCCAGGGGTCTCTGAAAAAAAGCCTGTTGGTGAAGAAGAAAGACTAAGCATCATCGGTCTGACTGTTGTGAACAGAGTCCAGATGTGTTCCTGCCTCAAATAGGAAAGAATTTAAGCTTTTAGAGCCAAAAAAAAAAAAAAAAGCTTATAGCAGACACGAGAGAGATGTGAACTATGGAAAGACCAGCAGGGACCATGGACATCCTTACCATAGAAATGGAAGATTTTCAGATCTCAAATTCCATTTCCCCTGTGTATTGAACTACATCAATCTGTGCGTGAGCCATCACTTCATATTGGCAATAGAAGCAAGAGGGAAATTTACATTGGGTGTTGTATGTGCTGTCTTATATAAGTCCCCCCAATTTTTCAGCCAAGTTCAAAATAAATTCTGTCCTATCCTAAAGGATATGATTTATACCTCTTCGCAGAAGGTGCTAAGGATGAGGAAGGAGACTCATGTTACACTGTTGCTGAAGCAAAAACTGTGTCTTCTCATGATAATTTGTTTGGTCCATAAAACAGGAGCTGGGCGCTATAAACAATGCCATGGCTGAGCCATAGCTAACACAGTTTTTCATGCTTCATTTTGAGAGGGGGTGAGTAAGGCCTGAAGAAAGTTTGTTGTACAGCAAATATATAAAACTGGCTGTGGTTATTCATTTCAACTTCCTGGACCCAAAACCTTTTACCAGAGCTGCTAACAGGTTGCATAAATCACTCTGTGAACTCTGTTTCCTTTCTCCCCCCGACCATCTGAGGAGGGGCAGGCTGCTAATGTGGAAAACATAGATTAGCACAGTGAGAATCAGGGCCTTCCTGTCTGAGCAAAGCCTGCAAAGCTGAGCGCTGGCCGTATCCTGGCTGCCCAGGAGCCCGGAAGGCAGGGCAGCATGGGCAGTGAAAAGCAGGCACCAGGCTGTCGAGCCCAACAGACTTGGGGTTTCGAGCCCTACCACTGACCAGCTGCGTGATCTTGGATTATTATACTTCTCGATTTCCTCATTTGTCAAATGGAATTTTTTTCTTTTTTTTTTTGAAACAGGGCCTCACTCGGTCACCCAGTCACCCAGGCTGGACTCCTGTGGTGCGAACACAGCTCACTGCAGCCTCAGATTCCCGAGCTCAAGTGATCCTCCTGCCTCAGTCTTCCAAAGTGCCGGGATTACAGGCATCAGCCACTGCACCCAGCCAAATAGAAATAATATTAATCTCAGGGCTGGGCGTGGTGGCTCACACCTGTAATCCCAGCACTTTGGGAGGCCGAGGTGGGCGGATCACCTGAATTCAGGAGTTTGAGACCAGCCTGGCCAACATGGTGAAACCCCGTCTCTACTAAAAATATAAAAATTAGCCGGGCATGGTGGCGTGCCTCAGGAGGCTGAGGCAGGAGAATTGCTTGAACCCGGGAGGCGGAGGTTGCAGTGAGCCAAGATCGCGCCATTGCCCTCCAGCCAGTGTGACAGAGCAAGACTCCATCTCAAAAAAAAAAAAAAAAAAAAAAAAATCTATATATCTATATATCTCATAGAGTGTTTAGATGATTCGGTGAGTATAATGCATTGATACAAGTTGGCTATTGTCATTACAAGCTTCCTTTCAACTTTTGTGGCATAAAACCCTTTCTTCCAGAAGTTTCTCTATTGGTCTTTGTCAGTGAAAGAGAATCCCAATAGTCTTCATGCTTCTTGGGGATGAGGGTCTTGTGGGGGATGATCGTGGTTGGGGGTTCTGTCCATGAAGCCCCAGCCACTGCACAGAGATGATCTGGGGTTGTCTGCTATCTTCACCCTTGATGTGGAAGCATTTCTGGCTCATAAAGATAAGAGGACTTTAAAAGGGACTTCAGAGATGTCCGAAGGCTTTTCTCAGAAATGTGTCGTGGCTCAAGCAAACTATCGAGTGAGGCGAATCTGTAATTGCTCTCCACCCTGAGCCTTTTTTGCTGAGTTGTCTTAAACAAATTACCGAAAGTCTCTGAGCATCAGGTTCCTCATCTGAAACTGAAAGATACTAACCACCACCTCGAGGAGACATGATGGAGGTTCATGGGCTGAATCAGCATGCAAAGCCTTCCCAGGGCCTGGCACACAGACATCCTTTCCCTGCTCCTAGAGGGTGAACATTTGTCTGGTCAGGCTGGAGGAGCCCCTAGAATCTGTGGCCAAGGCGTAGGACCCTTGGCATGCTCCCCTTCTTCCTTCGTAGCCCCTATTCCTGTAGTGAGCCAGCTGCCCTGTGGCTGGGCCTTGTCCTGGGAGGGAAATGGAGAAGAGCGCTTTGACAGAGAAACGTCCAGCTCAGAAGCGACCCAAGTTTCGGTTGGATGTGAGATCCACCACCGCTACTTCCAACCGCACATCCCCTTGGGGACACGGCCTGGGTCTGTGCGTCGCGGGGCGGACCCTCTACCACATGCTCAGACCCTCCAGTGCGAGAAGCCAGCCTGGTCTGGCTGGTGGAGCACAGGGGGACCGTGCCTGTCCTGTGGGCCTCAAAACAACTCCTCTGGGGTCAGGATCCTCTCACTGTTAGGGGAAGTCTCCACCCCTTTCAGTTGCCCTTTGGCTCCCGCAGGCCAGAGGTGCTCCTGAACAGCAATTTAAAAACACCAGAGTATGATAAGGCAGGTGGCATATTGCTGCAATATTTCAAAGTGGACAATGGGAAAATTAGCCCCTTTTCCAGGCAGCTGCTTCCAGGTCCTCAGCCTCAGGACGCTGGAGTCACATAGCTTAATGCTGTCATCATTTCCCCTTCTCCCTAAACCCTCTCCCAGTTAGTGGAATTTGGGCTGACGCTCTGCAGTGAAAGCCCTCTAATGTGTTGTAAATATTTATCTCTGCAAATCTCTGAAGCCATTTCAAAACAGAAAGACAGAGGAGGCGCTTGCATGGTTCACCTGCCCCTCCCTGAAGGCCTGTTGTGTTTCCCAGGACGGTAGGCACTGTGCTTACCTGAGCATGTCTTTTCTTTGCATCGTTTCTTGATCTATTTTATTGCGTGTTGCTTTTTGTGTGTTGAGATGTGTCTGCTAAGAATTGTTTCTGGGGATAGGAGAAGGGAAAGGAGAGGACAGAAGGCTCACTTTTTTTTTTCTTCTGGATTTTTTTTCCTTGTTTATTTTTGGGTATCATTAATTACTCACTCTGGGTTGTAATTCCACCCATGGTCAGACGACATGCTTGTGGCTGGTTTAATTGGATGCTGATGATGAGCTGAGTTGGCCCAAGCATGTCCTGGGAGGGAAATGGAGAAGAGCGCTTTGACAGAGAAACGTCCAGCTCAGAAGCGACCCAAGTTTCTGCTGGATGTGAGATCCACCACCGCCAATTCCAACCGCACGTCCCCTTGGGAATGTTGATTTGAAAATCTCCCAGCTGGTACTGGGGCCGTGCATGTGGCCCTCTGTGGTGTAATTGTACAGAAGTATCGGCCGCCAGCCAGGCCTCAAACCCAGGCAGAAGACGTAGGTGTTCTCTGCCCTGAAAATAGTCCCCTGGACAGCCAGGAGCTCCTGAGGAGTGCTGCCAGGGCTGTGGCGGCAAAGATGGTGACAGGGTCTTGGAGGTCTTGAAAGCTACACCTTTAGCTTGTACTCACTTGTCTTCATGCTGATATTTCCATGGGATGATATGCAGATACTCCACGAGCTAGTTGTGTTGGGTGCCTGGTTAGTCCTGTGCACACCCTTTGGTCCATTACACAATGCATTCTGCTCTCTAGGAGTTTATGGCCTGTGTTGGGAGTGGGTTGGAGGTGACGGGACTAATAAACACAGGAGCATTAACTAGGGAGTCGGTAGACCTGGGTTCTGAGATCAGCTTTGCCACCTAGCTTGAGTGTAATGCCTGACAAGTTTCTCTTCTTGGCCCTCAGCTTCCTCATCTGTAAAATGCGTAGAGTGGCCTCAGTTATAACCAGTGTTTTCAGATCTGCCATGCCATTCTTTTTGTTGCGTTTTCTCAAGATTTGGACATGGTGGACATTCAGGCAGCCTTGAGTGCTGGCCATTCTTGTGAGTCTTGTAGCTGTCTAGTCTTCCTTTTTCTCATTCTTCCTCATGATTCAGAGGTTTCATGTCTTCCTGGCTTTGGGGGCAGTTATCTCGTTCATTTATTCCTTACATTTCGGTGATCCTACTGCTATCATTTCAGCTATCCTCCAACCAGCATCTTCTCCGCAATGTCACTTCCATGGATCAGTCTCATTTTGTCCTCACAACGCCTTCAGTGTTCTGTGTAACCCTCTTGCCCCCACATATTTCCCACAGAGAGACAGCTACCTCAAGGACCAGAGGCCAGAGGAACAGGCCCCTTTAGAAACCTCATCCTAATGAATTCCAGCATTCCTAGTAAGCATCTTTCTCTTCAGCAGTGACATTTACAACTTGGCGTCTTATTTCATAATTACATGAAGGGGCTAACCTCCTGGACAGGTGCCCGCCGGACAGTGCAGGCTGCACAGGGGCCTGTTGGCCTCCGGGAATAGAAGGGAGTGGCCTCCCATCTCAGTCGTTTTATATCTGTGTGAATGGGTCACTTTGTGCTGGAGTTGCCGCCTGTCTCCTTCCTAGTCGGTGGACCTCACCTGGTGAAGTGTTACCAACTTTAAGCAAACCCTTCCTGGAAGGTGCTTTAGGAAGGAGCAGTTGTAAATAACATCGAAGCAGCTCAGATTCTGGTGTCTTAGGCCTACATAGGACCTTTCCGGGTTTACTCCCAGTTAGTCCCTAAAGCGCAGAGGAAGTGCCCAGGTTTACTGAAGGGTATATTAAGACAAGATGAAGATGCTCATCCAGAAGCGTCTGATGGTCCTGAGCCCCGCCCTCCCAGCACATTCCCATTCTCAAGGAATGCCCTCTCCAGAAGGGTGGTGAGACAGGTACGCGGGTGGCCATGACCACAGGCAGGCAGGCAGCCATGTGGGGAGCACAGAGCAGGAAGCCATGACTCCTGCAGGGCCTGTCTGGGGTGTTTAGGCTGCTCCTTGCAGAATAAGTAGGGTTTAGATGGCCTTGAAAGAGAGAGCACCTGAAGCAGGTGGTGGGCTTTCGATGTGATGATTGACGGGCTGACTAAATGCACGGCCCTTCCTCCCATCAGGAGTTTCTTTAGTTACAGCAAAATTATCCCAAGTTCCTTAAATTGCCTTTGCACAAATTCTACGTTTGGTCAGTGTGGTGCTGTGCTCCAGAATTCTGTTCCTCAAGGTCTCTAGGATCCCTGTAACACTGTCCATAAGCTATTTCCCACACAAGGCACAGGAGAGCCTCCCCATTTTAGCCAATGGAACAGCTGAGGTGCAGAGAAGTAAAATAACTTTCCCTGGGTCACAGGGCCAATCAGCAGCAGAACTGGAAGTTGCACTCGTGTGTTCTGATTCCCGGGCCGGGTACCAGGAACTTGCTCTTGCTGCTTCATCACTGAACCGCATGCGCCCCCTCTTTGGACCTCCTACAGCTGCTCTTCCATTTCAGGCTTCAGCACTGGCCCCTCCCTCTGTTTTTTGCCACCCGCGTGTCTCTCTTGAGGGCAGGGTCCTGGTCAGCTTGGTGCCTGGCACAACACCTAGGATCCTGGTCAGGCTGGGCTGGGTGAAGGATGGGGGAATGACCTTCGCCAGTGCCTCCCTCCGGTGCTTCTAGCCCGGAGTCACCTGGAGGCGATGGAAGCAGCTCTTAGGTGCCAGGTGATTGTGACATTGAAGAATCTGGGCTCATCCTGTCTTTTAGGCAGTGGATTAAAAACACTGTGTTATGTGAGATCATTCAGCTGTTTCGCTCTGGTCAGCATCTTCACTTGACACACATCTGGGTTTGCAGAACGCACTGATAAAGGCCTGAGACCATAATGTTTTTTACTTCTCTCTTGTGTGGGTTATTTATCACCTGTGCTCCAAAGAGGAAACACCTGGATGCTTTGAGGGTTTTTTTTTTTTTTCTTTGAGATGGCGTCTTGCTCTGTTGCCCAGACTGGAGTGCAGTGGCGTCATCTCAGCTCACTGCAACCTCTGCCTCCTGGGTTCAGCAATTCTCCTGCCTCAGCCTACTGACTAGCTGGAATTACAGCGCCTGCCACCACGCCCAGCTAATTTTTGTATTTTTAGTAGAGACGGGGTTTCACAATGTTGGTCAGGCTGGTCTCAAACTCCTGACCTTGTGATCTACCCGCCTCGGCCTCCCAAAATGCTGGGATTACAGATGTGAGCCACTGTGCCCGGCCCGCTTTGAGTTTTGTGTAGGGAAGTAGGGTGTCCACATGAGGTATCATCCAAATGAGATACTTTTGAGAGTGAAATGGTGCACGGTTAACAGTTACATCAGGACAGCAGGCCGACACTGGAGCGTGTGGTCGCCTAGTTTTAAGCAAAATGGATGTCTGCAGTTGGAAGCAAAGACACGGGTAGTCGTTTGTGAAGACTAATAGTGTGGAGGGGTTGCTGGTAGATGAAAGGCCTTTTGTTCCAGCGGTAACTGTGCATCATTCACTGACAACAGTAAGAGTCCAGTGCCCTTTTCTCTGCCCTCCACTTCATTTTCTGTCCGTGGCCGAGCCTCCCGGGAGGAGTACCTGTGTCTCATTGTCCTTTTCTCTTTCCCGCAGAGATCCTGCAGATCATTCAGCTGGACCTAGACCTGAAGTTTAAGACCAACATCCGGGAGTTGTTTGAGGAATTTGACAGTTTCCTGCCAGGCGCCATCATCGGCATAGCCCGGGAGATGCAGCCAGTTTACAGGTGCGTCATGACTGCAGGGGGGCCGCCTCCACGACCCCTCCCCACCCTTCACCCTCTCTCTTCTGCCAGCCATGACAGATTGGGATTTAGTGGCGTCCGATCCTTCTGCACTTAGTATCTTGGGAACACATTTGTACTTATTGCTTACAGTTGATTGTATGGGCAGGTGGGTCTATCCCAAGCCATAGGTGCTACCTCATTATTTTGTTGGAGTTTGTGGCCTTTTTCTTCTGAAAAGCCCAGTTGTTCTGGTTGTTGGATCTGGTTAAGCTCAGAATTTTAAAATCTTGGGCTTTGCCTTATGAAGGAAGGTTTAACTTCCCTTCTAGTGACCAGCTGGGCTTTCTTGGCCTGTGAGTCACCAGTGACCCCCATTCTCTGTTAGCAGAGTGGGTGGATTGATGGTCTTGTGGGGAGGGAAGACGTCGGAACACTGACTGGCATCAGCAGTCAGCACGAAGAAGCGCATTCCGCATGATGCTGCATTTGATTGTCAAGCCTGTGTCATGGAGAAACTCCAGGACCTGAGAACCGTTCTGGAATATTCACTGTAGCGTTATTTGTAGTAGCCAAAACTGAAAACGACTTAAATTTGCTACTTAGCAGAATGGATAAATAAAACACATTCATTCAATTGAGTGCTATACAGCAACAGCAAAAAAGGGAACGGCTCCATGCAACGAGAGCGAAACCAAACTGGAACTTTTAGGGATGCACATGAGCAGGTGCGGAGAATGGGAAAGGAGAAGGGGGTGATGCTTCCCAAAGCCGGCGTGGCAGGCGGTGGGGGGCATGGGGGTGGGTTGGCTCTGGAGAGCTGCAAGGTCTCAGTTCCCCGCTTAGCTTAGCTTCATGTTTGCCTGCACTTTTTTGTGTGTTCTTGTTCTACATCTTATAATTTAAAAAAAAAAAAAAGGAAAGGAACAGCTGAAGCGGGTTTTGATTCCAATAAACCAGGCCCGTGGCCCTGGGCCTGGAGAGTCTCATGTTGCTGGCTGTTTCTCCAGCGGGTAGAGTGATAGCACACCCAGAGCAGAGCTGCCGAGTGTGCTCGGAAAGGGCTGGGATTTTGCTGTCCCGCAGGCATGCCCCGCTCTTTGTTCTCCGTGCACACCGTGATGCTGGCTCCCTGCGGACCTTCCTGGAGGGAGGCCCAGTCGTTGGAGAGCTGCAGAGTACAGGCAACGAGTGAGTCAAGAGCCTGTGTTTCCCCTCAGAGGGAGGGGGTGAAGAGACAGCTTCAGCTCGGTTGTGGCTATTTGCATGACCCAGATCACATAACAGGAAATTCCTGCAAGGCCCCTGAATGAGCTGATAACTCCTTGGGCCGTGTGGACTTTTCTCCCTCATATAATCCTCTCACGTGTGGCCCCAGAGTCACCGGGTAGGCCTCTTCCTCTGAGGTCAGGGGTTGGCGACTTGAGAGGGTTTGGGCAGACACCTGCCATCTTAACTGTAGAAGACTCCCCACCTTCTTCCCTCCCCTTCATACCGGGAAGATCTGCTGGGGTCCTTGGTCCAACAGAGGGAGGTGATAGTGTTCGCAGCAGTGAATCCATATGGGTCCGTAGCACCCTCACTTCCTGCCTCTTCAGAAGAAAGAATTTGAGGGGCCTCAGGCAGAGTGAGAGACCAAGGCAAGTTTTAGAGCAGGGGTGAAAGTTTATTAAAAAGCTTTAGACCGGAATGAAAGGAAATAAAGTACACTTGGGAGGGGGCCAGTACGTGATTTGGAGATCAAACCTGCTGTGTGACTTTTGACTTGGGGTTTTGTACGTTGGCGTGGTTCTGGGGTTTGTGTTACTCCTCCCCCGGTTCTTCCCTGAGGGTGGCCTGCAAGCCCTTGGGAGGGAGCGCAGTGTGTTTACTGAGGTTGTGCACACGCTCCCTGGAGAAGTCAAATGAAGTAACAGTGGAAGTTTCTGTTGCAAGACAGACCCTCATTAAAGAGCATTTCCCCTCCCTCCCTCTCTCCCTCCCTTAATCTTCATTCCTCTTTTGTGTTTTCTTTACCAGATGGTTTGTTCCTCTGATTTATTCCCTGGTTTCTTCCCTTACCAGTCCAGCCTTCCTAGAGGAGGGTTTTGCCTCCTAGTGCCACCGTTTTGCCTCCTAGTGCACATGCTTGAGCCCACGTGCCCAACTCTTGAGATCTTACCAGGAAGCTGCTGGTCCTCAGTTCCAGGTTCTTTCTATCTACTGGGACCCTCCCTTTCCTTGGCGCTGGCTGCATCCAATTATCATTTTAGAGAGACGGTTGACAACTGCCTGACCATCAGCTGATGGTCGCCTGACATTCCTGGTGGTGGTGGAGCCCTCTCCTGCCCTGCTTATGTCTGACTAGCTACCTACTGTAACAATACAGGGAGCCTCAGAGTCCCAAGCCCGAGATACTAGTCCCAGCTCTGCCACCTTGGGGCCTTTGTTCCCCCACCTGAGAAGGAGAAGAGCTGAGCTCTAAGTCCCCCCTCCCTGGCTCTGGCATTGGGGGTTACAGCCCTTTGGACCCTCATTGTCCTCCCTCCGTCTGGAAGTTGCCTGTCTGCTGGTGAGCTCTTTAGGGATCGGGGAGAACTGACGTCATGGGGTGTTTAAACTGGGCTAAGTATTAAATGCAGTTACAGCGCCAATGCCTTCAAGGCCTGCTTTGGAATCTTCTCATGTAATATAAATGGAAACTTGGAAACCCATCGTGCTTAGACAGGATTGGCCAGAATTTGTATTTTCTGTAGATCTAGGATTTTATAAACAGTGCAACTTAAAATCAGTTTAATTATCTGGACTTCCTGAAAGAAAGCTCTGAAAGATTTTAGATTCGAAATGAAACTGAGTTTTTCTAACCCTGAGCATCTTTAATTTTCATTATGTACTATGATAACTATGAGACCTCCGCTGCAGCAGAGTCTGAAGAATGGCGTTTGCAGGGCCTGGGCACTCAAAAATCAACAGAGACTTATACTCCTTTGCATGCTCCCTCCCTCCACCCCTCAGCTGAAATGTTTCCAGAGACCTTTAATAATGGAGTCTGCAGATGACAGCCCTGCACTGCCTGCCGCGTGCCCCGCTGGCTCTGGGGAATTGCCTTGTAACGTTTGCAGTCTCATGCTGGGGCTGGGAATGGCTTGGTACTGGCTGGCCGACAAGGAATTGAGCATGTTTTTTGCCTTCTTTCACAAGAAGACTGGGGACCTGGGAGATCCGGCATTAATTATCTGCTGCTTTGGAGGGTTCACCTGGCTGGCAGTGGGGCTAGGGTGGGGAGGCTGAGAGAAGGAAGAGGATGGGAATGGAAGGGGAGAGAGGAAGCAGGGACAGCGCAGCCGGCCTTTCTCTTGAGCAGGCGGTCTCAGCCCTTGGGCTTGGCCATTGCTGCGGCTGTCAGACTGCTTCCCACAGAGGTGCCCTCTTGCCCCTGCCTGGGACTTCCATGGAACTGGCAGTGGGCTCTGACCACCAAGGGGTCTCCCCAGAGAGGGGAGTGAGGTGGACAAGTGTTTTATTTTAAGAAGAACATGCTAGCATCTATATGAAAGGAAAATTTAAAGACAAAACAGCACAAAACCAAATCTTGACTAGGTAAGCAGACACATTTTAATCTGGAAACTTGCTGAGTAGGAATAGATTTGGATCTCCCCAGCTGTGTCATTTTTATAGTCACTTGTCCCATAGTTACTTTACCTCAAAAGGGCACATTTTAAGTCATTTTTATGGCAGTCCCCTGTATCGTGTGCCATGAGTGTTGTTAGAAGCTTGGAGGAGGTGCAGGAGGAGAAGTTATTCCCCACTGTCCATTTGACAAATAGTTTTTTTCACATTGTTTCACAGTTCCCCCTCCCCAAATTTTTATATTTTCTGTATAAATCTTACAGGATTTTATAATCCTAGGTCCATGGAACTGACAGTGTGTTCTGGAAAGTGACACAGGGATCGTGGGATATTAGTGTAGGGAGAGAGGAGCCTCTCTCTCTCGGGTCCCTGTTGAGATTCTGTTGCGTCCAGCATCCGTGACCTTCCCCATCTGGAAATCATAGCGCTGTAGTCATCTTGGATGGAGCGTCACCCTTCCTTTCTCTGACCTTTTCTCTGTCTCTTCATCAGGAGCTAAACCCCTGGACAGGTCCTCAGTGGTGATGTGTTTAGTTGGGATAAGTGGCCAAGAGGAGAATCTAAAAGATAGACAACTGTATTTTGTAAAGATGTGCCATTTTGAATTTGTTTCCTCATGAAAGTATTAGAAAAGTAAACTGCTGCGCCCTCTTTATGTGCAGCCTATAACAGTTCTTAAGGTGTGGCAGCAGGCGAGGAAGCTTGATGTGGAGGAAATAGCATCGGGTCGTACTCAGAAGTGAATTCCCCAAGTGACACTTTGTGAGTCACTGGATTCTCTGACCCTCTGTTGTTTGGTCTGTAAGTGGGATACATATCTCTAACACAGAGAATTACTGGAGAACTCAAAGGAAGTAACAGTGGAAGTTTCTGTTGTGAGAGAGACCCTCATTAAAGAGCATTTCCCCTCCGTCCCTCCCTCCGTCCCTTAATCTTCACTCCTCTTTTGTGTTTTCTTTACCAGACGCTTTGTTGCTCTGGGCTTCTCCTACTCAATCCCTCCCCCAGGCATATAGGGTTGCCATTTAAAATACAGGGCACCCAATTAAATGGAACTTCACATAAATAACAAATAAGTGTTTTGTATGTTAAATATGTCCCAAATATTGCACAGGACATACTTATACTAAATAATTGTTATTGTTTATTGTTTATAAATAATTGTTTATTTATACTAAATAATTGTTTATTGTTTATTATATATTGAAATTTAAATTTTTTTATTTTTTAAAGACAGAGTCTCTCTCTGTTGCCCAGGCTGGAGTGCGGTGGCACAACCTTGACTCACTGCAGCCACCACCTCCCAGGTTCAAGAAATTCTCCTGCCTCAGCCTCCCGAGTAGCTGGGACTGTAGGCAGAGCCACCACACCTAACTAATTTTTGTATTATTAGTAGCCATGTTGGCCAGGCTGGTCTCAAACTGCTGACCTCAAGTGATCCACCCGCCTCGGCCTCCCAAAGTCCTGGGATGACAGGTATGAGCCACCACACCCGACCCTGAAATTTAAATTTTAACAGATATCCCGCTTTTTTCCTAAATCTGGCTGCCCACCTCTACCCACGATTGTAAAACTTCCCTTTTTAGCAGCAGCAGGTGTTCTGGCTCTCCTACAAGATCCTGGAGTGAACAGGAACAAAGGGTACGGAAGGGGAGCTTGCAGGGAAACCAGGGTAAGAGAGGGAGGGGGTGGGAGGCAGCCCTCAAGGTCTCTGTGAGGCTCCAGGCTTGAGGTCACCACTCTGTGGAGTTAGGAAGCCCAACTGTGGACTGGGTCATTTGGGGAGGCCACTGGGACCAGGAGGCCTGGTCATGGCTTGGCTTCAGGCTTCAGGGCTCCTGCTGACCCTGGAGTGATGGAGAGAGAGAGAGAGAGTGTGTGAGTGTGTGTGAGAGTGTGTGTGTGAGAGTGTGCGTATGTGTGAGTGTGTATGTGAGTGTGCGTGTGTGTGCGTATGTGAGTGTGTGCGTGCGTGAGTGTGCGTATGTGAGTGTGTGAGTGTGCGTGTGTGTGTGCCCGTATGTGAGTGTGTGTGTGCGTGTGTGTGTGCGTATGTGAGTGTGTGCGTATGTGTGTGTATGTGAGTGTGAGAGTGTGTGCGTATGTGTGTGTGCACGTATGTGAGTGTGTGAGAGTGCGTATGTGTGTGTGTGCGTGTGAGTGAGTGTGCGTGTGTGTGCGTATGTGAGTGTGTGAGTGTGCGTATGTGTGAGTGTGTGAGTGCGTGTGTGTGTGCGTGTGAGTGCGTGTGTGAGTGTGTGCGTATGTGAGTGTGTGTGTGCGTATGTGCATGAGTGTGTGCGTATGTGGGCTGCGGCCCTTTGTTATGGTGACTTTGTGGAGCTGGCCGCGTGAGGATCCTCTGAATGGGAGCTTGTTGGTGGCGGCATAGGCTTCCGGTTTCATGCTCCCCAGGCTCTGCGGGCAGCTGTGTGCTGTGTGAGCCCAGGCCCACCCTGAGGAGGAAGCAGCAGGCTGTTCCTGTCAGCTGCGGATGACATGCCACCAGGCGGGAATTCGCTTTTGTGTTAAGTATTTGAATCGTGTCCACTCGTTCACCTTTTTAAGTCACATGCTTTTATTTGCTGATGGTGCTGTGCCAGCCTCGGGTTCTTCCAGACGCTCGGAAGGAAAGCTTCTCTGCAGGCTGCGTCATCCCACTCCAAGGACTGGTGCTGGGCTCCCAGGGGAGTGCTGGGGAGGGAGTGAGCGCCAGCACAGAGGGAAGAAGGGAGGATGTGGACTGACCACCTCTACCACTCAGTTGCTGTGTGACCTCAGGCAAGTCTCTTGACCTCTCTGAGCCTTAGTCTCTTTAGCTCATGAGAAATGGAGATTATAACACTATATGTGGCAGAGTTGAGGGAGATTGAATCAGATAATGTATTTATGGTGCCTAGCACAGAGCAGCACTCCTGGGTGGTGGTGGCAGCGTTATCCACAGTCCCAGCTTGGCCACTGATAAGTTCTGTGAACCTAGGGAAGTCACTTAACCTCAGCCTCAGTTTCCTTATATGTACAGTTGGGGCTGCTGACAACTTAGCAAAATTATTGCTCATCTTTTGGCTTCTCAGCATCTTAACCCCCTTCCTAGAATTTGGGAATTCTCTGCCATAGAAGCCTGCCTCCTATTATGGAAGACAAAAACGCTGGATATATTATCTCCCGGCTTCCTCGCAGCTAGCTAGGGTGTTGGTACTGTGTTTCCCTCCTTCCCGCTTCTGCAGAAATTACCATCATACATTTATTAATAGTGTCTTATCTATACAGACCAGTTTTTATGGCTTTACCCTAAACAATGTAAGGTATTTGCAAAACAGAAACAGACAGTATTACAAAGAGAAAATAACTAGTCCGCAATAGTGAAGAACATTTTAATATCCCAGAGAATATTGGAAACCAGGGGATCAAAGATGGGGGGAGGGACGAATGTAGATTGCAGTATAGTTGCAGCAGAGGAGGAAGGGACGAGGACGGGGGAGAGACCGAGGACTGTGCCCGAGGCAGCCCCCACTCCCTGCTTCACTGAGCCTGGCTTCCACTTTCCCCCGTGCGTGGGGTGTTTGGTCCCTGCTACGCTGCACAGAGGGTGAACATCTGGCCTTTGCTTGCTTCCAGGTTCCAGCCATGGCTCTAGCCCTGATCTCCAATATGGTTTCTGTTCTGTTCCTGGCCCATGGAGATGTTTATCTCATTTTCAAGCCGACTATGCCCTTTCCTCCTGTTGCCCCCCCATCGGATGAAAACAATTGTTATCTAAAACTCATCATTAAAAAGTGATACATTTTTGTTTTGAATAGCATATGGAGGTTACTATTTTTCCAGAAATTTTCTATACTTTTATCAGGGTGTGTGTGTGTGTGTGTGTGTATGTAAATAAACTCTACCTTTGTACAGCTTTTTTTGTTCACTTAACAGTGTATCTTGACCATCCTTATACCTAAGTCAGCCTTCTTTGATAAATGTTGCTAGTCTCTTGATATGATTTTTCTTTTTAGTATGAAAACCTTTCAACATATACAAAAGTAGAAAGCATCATGTAATATTTCTGGATGCCCCAATATTATATCCATGCAGCCTCAATAACTATCAGCCCTTAGCCAATCTTTGTTTTATGTCTCCTCCCACCCACTTTTCCTCTTCCCCTGATTATTTTGAAACGAATCTCAGTCGTCACAGCATTTCGTCTGTAAATGTCATTTTCAGTCTATTAGTTTCTTAAAAACACATCTGCTGTGGCCGAGTTTAGAGCTGAGGAGAGTTATATGAGCTCATAGTGTCACTCTGTCTTCAAGTTCCTCAGTCTGAAATCAGTTGGTACAAGGGAAGAAGATAGAGAGAGGCAGCACTAACCTCTAGCCAAGCACACTTTCCATCTCTCTGCAGATTGCCTCATGTCAGGATGTTAGTGTGACCGTCACGTCTGGAAGGCTTTATGGCTGATATAAATTCAGGTCCATTGTTCACTAGCCGTGAAGCCCTCCGTTGTAAGGGAACCAGCCACCACCCTCATTACGAGATGCATAAATGTAGGACTTGAAGATAAAAGCTATTGGGTTCTTTTCGTCTCTGACATCTGAAGATGAATTTCTTGAACCTTGTTCTCGTGTTTAAAAAAAAAATTAACCAAGATTGAACCTGTCAGTTTCTATTAGAGTTAAATCTGAGTAAAGGAGAAAAAAGCTTGCCACCTTTTAAAATAGTGATTCCTTCACTCCCTGGGAGTTAGAAAACTGGGCTAAGTGTTTTTGTGTAGCCCGTGTGACCTGGAGGCCGTGCTATAACCCCTGCAGGAATTACTCATAAAAAGGGAGGGATGTACCTGCCCTATGGTAGAGATCAGAAGTCTACCATGAGGTTGTTATTTTTAAATAACATCAGTGGAAAAGGTATTTTAAAAGGAAAACTCTGTACAGAGAACCCAAGCGGGATTGTGTTGCTGTCGTTGTGACCGTCTCTTACCTGATGGCTCTGCCTCCCGGGCAGGCTAGGAGCTCCGGGATGACGTCCCAAGACTCAGGCGCATAGCAGGGGCTGCTGAAGATCGGAGTGTGAGGCCGAGAGATGAGGTCCAGGCGGAGCACGTGAAAAGCTTCCTGTGTCTGAAAACACGACTCCTTCCAGTTCTTTTGTCTGTCTGCACATTATGAGTATTTTGGTACTACTGAATCCGTTTTTAAAAGTTCACCACGTCGTGCCTGACACAGGTGTCTCCTGAAAGAACGAGTGAGGACGTGAATGCGTGGAAGGGGTGGGACTGGGAGGCAGCCCTTCTGTTCTGTTTATGCCGTGCAGACCAATGCCAGGCATTTCGATGTTTGTTGAGTGAATGCAGGAACAGGTGTGTAGTCAGAGGGCGTTTCCTCCGCGGTGCTGGCCAGCTGCTAAGTCAGGCTCTGTAGTCCCATTACTGGTCTTAGAGAAGTTGCTTTCACATTCAGTTTTTGTTTGTAAAGACGGTCCATGGGAAAGCTTGTTATTCTCAGTTTGTTTGTTTGGGACATAGTTTCTTTCTTGTCGCCCAGGCTGGAGTGCAGTGGTGTGATCTTGGCTCACTGCAACCTCCGCCTCCCGGGTTCAAGCGATTCTCCTGCCTCAGCCTCCCAAGTAGCTGGGATTACAGGCGCCCACCACCATGCCCGGCTAATTTTTGTATTTTTAGTAGAGATAGGGTTTCATCATGTTGGCCAGGCTGGTCTCGAACTCCTGACCTCAGGTGATCCACCTGCCTGGGCTTCCCGAAGTGCTGGCATTACAGGTGTGAGTCACCATGCCCGGCCTATTCTCAGTTTTTTATTTGGCTCATTGTGTGTGTGAGCCATAGGATTGGTCCCATGAGGAATTACGAAGTAGAAGACATGCCTCTTGCTTTCAAGGAAGATATAATGTGAGGGAGATAGGGTAGATAAAATTTAATGAAAACGCAAATGCCTGCGGTGTCAACACCGAGTCAGTACTGCTGTTTAGAGATATCCCATGGACAAGACACAAAGACTTTTTGCTGTAGGAACTGTAAATTTTACTGAGTGGCTCACCTCTCCCTCAGCTTTATATTCTGCCTTCAGCTGGACATGGTAGCCTGCACCTGTAGTTCCAGCTACTTGGAAGGCTGAGGCAGGGGGGTCGCTTAAGCCCAGGAATTCTGTGGATGTCCACTAAGTTTGGCATCAACTTGGTGACCTCCTGGGAACGGGGGACCACCAAGTTGCCTAGGAAGGGATGAAGCAGCCCAGGCTGGAAATGAAGCAGGTTAAAACTCCTGTGCTGATTAGTAATGGGATTATGCCTGTGACTAGCCATGCACTCCAGCCTGGGCAACATAGCGAGACCCGGTCTCTAAAAAAAAACCCAAACAAACAAAAATGGAGTTCTGCCTTCAAAATGCTAAGAAGTGGGTATCACATTCCCTTCTTTCCTCTGAAAAGTCTCTCGGAGTGGTGTTTGGCTTTGCAATGCAGGCGTAGCCTCTAAGAGTGCTCTTGGGATAGACCAAACTCTGTGCCCGAATAGAAAGCTCACTGGGCAGGCATTTGCCGAGGGTTTGGCTGTGCCGTAAAGAGAAACCAGACCCTGTCCTTTAGGAGCTTGCAGTGGGACGTGGGTCTGGACAGGGCTACAGTGGAGGCACAGCAGTGGATGATGGGCCCGCAGGACTGTGTGCTTTTTTGCATTGCTGCAATCTGTTTCCTATGCCAAATAAACATCATCGCATTGAAAGAACCTTATTTGTAATCCAGGCAGCAGAAAGCCTTATCTGTAAGCATCTTCCTGGGGAAAAAAAGCAAAATAGCACAGTTGAATCCCAGTGACATGTGTACAAGAGGGACCTTCTGTAACAAACCATGTGTGGAAAGGACTGAGCTGAGCGTGACCAGCCCCACATGAAGGGAATTTCTGTATGGCTCCATGGCCATCTCAGATGCAGACTTCAGCCACAGGACTGCATTTCTTCTGTGGGTTCCTAAGTGAAACGGATCTGAAGTTCCCATCCCTCTGCTTCCAGGTTAGCACCAGAATTGGCTCTTATAGAAATATCAAACTTTTAATCTGAGCCTGGGGTTGAACTGAACATCTGTCTCCTCCTCCTGCCTTAGGTGACTTCTTTAAATGAGCTGCTTACTGTTGATCATAGAGAACCCCTATGATCTTCTATTTCATGGTAGCAGAATTGACTCCAGCATCAAGGAGCTGCCCAAAGGAGTGTTTTGATCCAGGAACCCAGCCGTCTGCCTTTTGGGGACTGCTCTATCACTGTTTGTAAAAGAGGAAGCTGAGCCAGAATTGGTGTAGTGTGTCGTGATTTGCCTGGATGTCTGCGGTGTCCTTGCGTCTGTAGACGAGCGCTCATTATGAGGCTGGTGGATTCTATGGACTTTCAGAAATGTGAAGTCACAGAGATGCTCGCAGGGCCCCATCAGTGCCGGTCACCGTGGAGTGAGGTGCCCGTTCATGTGACTTCACAGAGATGCTCACAGGGCCCCATCAGTGCCGGTCACCGTGGAGTGAGGTGCCCGTTCGTGCGGCTTCACAGAGATGCTCGCAGGGCCCCATCAATGCCGGTCACCGTGGAGTGAGGTGCCCATTCATGTGGCTTCCACTTGATCTTTCTTGGCTCTGTTAAAAAAACAAACACAAACAAGCCCGCTGCTTCTCTCAATAAAATCAAGCCCAGTCTCTGCATGGAAACCCTTTCCTTTGCTGCCAGGACCATCCTATGTTGACCGGCCCAAGGATCACGAACTTGGAACTCTAAAGAAAGCAGGATAATTCTAGCTCTTCACTTGGGCAGACAGTGAACAGGACTTTCATGTTCCTGATGATGTAATTGCAGCTCATTGGTATTCAGCTTTCAGAGAGCCTGGAAGATTGCGTCTAAGCAAGGTAGAGACATAAGGGTGAATCATATTATTTACAAAGAATAACCTGAGCAGAGAAAAGGCACCCCTATTTCTTCTGCCGGTACCTTCCTGCCAAGATGTTGGCAGGGTTTGGGAGGGGTACGGAGTGTGACCTTGGTCTTGCGGGCCACTTTTCTACTCACATCTCACACCCTTTTAGCTGCTGCCCAAGGTTAAAGGCATCACACAGAGGATCAAGGAAACACATTTTTGCATAAAAGGAGTAGTAGAATCCTTGAGGCCCTTTTGGCGCAGGGGAAACTGAAACAGAAAGGAGGAACTGTTTGGCCGGGCACAGTGGCTCACACCTGTAATCCCAGCACTTTGGGAGGCTGAGGCGGGCGGATCACAGGGTCAGGAGTTCGAGACCAGCCTGCCCAATGTGGTGAAACCCCGTCTCTACTAAAGATACAAAAAATTTGCCAAGTGTGGTGGCACGTGCCTTTAATCCCAGCTACTCGGGAGGCTGAGGCAGGAGAATCACTTGAACCCAGGAGGCGGAGGTTGCAGTGAGCCAAGATTGCACCGTTGCATTCCAGCCTGGGCGATAGGGCAAGACTGTGTCTCAAAAAAAAAGGAGGAACCGTTTGACCCCCTTTGCCAGCCAGAATCTGGGAGAGATTTGTGGATGAAAAAACCCACAAATGAACCCCAGGAATACCTGGATGGCATGTGATTAGCCAGCCATTTGCACCGATCAGATTAGAAGAGGCCCAATCCCCAGTCCACATGCCATATCACACTCAAGATGGAGTGGAGTGGGCGGTTGGCCAGGCACGGTGGCTCACGCCTGTAATCCCAGCACTTTGGGAGGCCCAGGCAGGTGGATCACTTAAGGTCAGGAGTTTGAGACCAGCCTGGCCAACATAGTGAAACCCCGTCTCTACTAAAAATACAAAAATCAGCTGGGCGTGGTGGCGGGTGCCTGTAATCCCAGCTACTCGGGAGTCTGAGCAGGAGAATTGCTTGAACCTGGAAGCAGAGGTTGCAGTGAGCCAAGATCTCGCCCTTGCACTCCAGCCTGGATGACAGCAAGAGTCCATCTCAAAAAAAAAAAAAATATATATATATATATATATATATATATATATGTATAATGAGAGAACATTTGATTAGCTCTCAGAAGAAAAGGTGATCATCTAGTAAATGTAACATACTGCAACAGGTACAAGAAGAGCCCATATGTGATTCAGAAACTGAGGGTACAGCCTGCAGCAGTTTAATTTCAGGTAAATGCCTCCAGGAAGTAAGACACGTTTTTACAATTTAAAAATGGATTGTAGAAGAGAGGAAAGGAAAGCAGTTGATTGAAAACCCTTCTGTGCCCTGGCTCCTGGCTAGTGTTTCTGATGGTTCTGTGTTTTGTTTTGTGTGAATATGGGCCCAGTGTTACCAGATGTTCTGATTTTTTTTCTTTTCAAAAGAAGCCAGAACTCTGTGTTGTTAACGTAAAAGCTTCTGATTTCAAAATAACGACAATTAAGCAGACAGTCTGCTGGCCAAAAAACCACATCTGTGCACCAGACTGAGCCCAAGAATGGCCAGGTTGAGACCTCTGGTTTAAAGGATCATTGAGGCAAAAAACTGGCCAAATGCTCCCACCGTGGGCTGGACCCCGCAAGGCTTTGGTTGGCTGCTCTTGGGAACTGACCCCAAGAGTTTTGTTTAGGGGCACTCCAACTTTGTTTTTTCCCAACATTTTCTCCTGTTACTTGAAATAGTTGATTTTTATTGATAATTGAAAATTCCATCAAATGTTTCTCTACCTAACCTCAGATTTAGCTAATAACTAAATGTCAAGGCCAAGCATAATTCTTGTCCAGAAATGCAATTTTGAAAGAAAATGAAAAGATCCCCAGACTCACCATTTTTAGAGGTACAATTACTTTAATTGTCTGAGAGGTCGAATGTGTATAAGAGCATCTTTAAACTCCTCTCGGTGTCCAAAGATGCTTTTGGGAGGTTGAAGGCCTGGCCAGGGAGGAATGGAGGGAGAGAAATCCAAAGGGAAGAGAGAGAAGGAGGGAAGGGAGCGGCCTGGGCATGATGTGGCAGGTATATCCTCACTGCTTCCCACTTCACCATCCTCCCTGTTCGGCGCTGCCTCCCAAGCAAGCCTGGGCGGGCTGGCCGCACGAAGACCCCAGCGTGCACACGCACCCCAGCCCCAGCCCCGGCTGCCTGCTCGGCGGTGCCATTGAGGGCATTGCTAATGGCATCACAAAGTGACCTCTTTGATGGCCCATCTGAAAATGATCTACAGTCAGGAATAGTTGTATTTCTCCTGGATAACTTATTTTTTCCTTCTGTACAACTAATTGGGTGGCCCCTTTTTTCGGTTGACTAATAGAAAACTTATAGCTGAATTTGTGGTACACCTACAGCAGGCTTATGGTTCTCATAGGATACATTTTGGTGTCCTTGCCAGCTAAGATAAGTTCCTTCAGGGTCAAAAGGAGGGATAAAATTGGAAGAAAAGGAAGGAGAGTGGGAACCAAAGTGTGAGCAGTCTGAATGAGACCCTGCCACCGAAGACTCCATTTTCTAGATCTGCCTGCCCACCATAGTAAGTAAAGATAAACATCATGAGAAATAGTTACCATTCATATATTGTTTAAACTAGAACACTTTTGATAACAAAGGTTGGGGAGGGGGCACTAGGACAACAAGTGTGACCCAGGGCTGTCCCAGGCCTTGGGAGACACCGGTAACCTAAGCGTGATGTGGTGGAGCAGGGAGGGTCGGAAGAGGAGAGCCTGGGGAGGGAACCAAGGCAGGGGAGAGAGGCTGTGGAGGGCTTACGTATTTGGGGTCAGAAATAACCGCTGGGGTCAGCATCGTGTTCTCTATGGTTGAAATAAGGAGATAATCAAAGTTGTGATTACATGAATCACGTGGTTTATTGCTACACAAAGAGATTTTGTTTTCCTTTGGTTCACAATGCCTAAAAAAGGCCAGAATAATGAGAACAATTCTCTCAGGGAATGCATTAGCCATGGAGTGAGTGGCTTCCAAAATTACTAGAGTCTAGTCACTCAGTTAGGCGGGAAGCAGCCCTCTGTGGGAAGTAAAGTCTAACTAAAGTGTGAGGGGTACCTTTATACAGGTGGCCATTGGGAGAGATGACCCACACAGTGGAGATGCTGGACAACACGTTAGATTCCCAGAGCATTGGCTGGCTGGCGCTGGCTGGCAAGGGTTCTGAGATTTGCTCAAAGGCTAATGGAGTGTGACCCCACTGAGCTCTTGGTCTTTGAAGAGGCGGTTAAGAGTGTGGCCTCATTTTGGCATAAACTTGCCACCTGAGAGAGGTGGCTGGCAGTGTAGCCCTGCCATAGCCTGAGGTCTTAGAATGTCAAAGCCTTGGGTTTATACGTAATTTGAAGCCCAGTAGTTGAGGTCATATACGGGGTCTTATAAGATTTGATGACGTAACATTTTCTCTCAAGGGGAAGGAGAGTTCACTCCAAGTTCTTATCATAGAAAAACATATGACACTCACGTAGCAAACTATGCCAGTGTTTGGAATTGTTTCAGAGCCACGTAACACAGTGTATCTGGACCTATCATCTGTTAGAGCCGGAAGGGGAGTGTTGGACTATTGCACTGGAATTTGGCTTTTGACTGAACTTTCAAGGTAAAGAGTAAAAGTGCCCTGACTGTGCAGATGAATCTTACCAAGTGTCTTAGTTCAGGCTACTGTAATAAACACCATAGATTAGGTAGCTTATAAACAACAGAATTTATTGCTCACAGTTCTTTAGGCTGGGAAGTCCAAGATCAAGGTGCTGGCAGATCAGGTATGTGGTGAGGGCCTACTTCCTGGTTTGCAGATGGCCGTCTTGTATCCTCTTGTGATGGAGAGAGCAGAGATAGGGAGAGGTGAGGCAAGCTCTCTCATGTCTCTCATAAGGGCACTAATCCCATAATGAGAGCCCCACCCTCATGACCTAATAACTCCCCCAAATCCCCCGAACACCATCCCACTGGAGGTTAGGACGTTGATATGGTTTGGCTGTGTGTCCCCACCCAAATCTCATATTGAATTGTAATCCCCATGTGTTAGAGGAGGGGCTGGGTGGGAGGTGATTGAATCATGGGGGCAGACTTCCCTCTTGCTCTTCTCGTGATAGTGAATGAGTCGTCATGAGATCCAGTTGTTTAAAAGTGTGTAGTGCTTCCCCCTTCTTGTGCTCTCTCTCTCTCGTTCTCACTCTCTCTCTCACTCTCTCTCCTGCTGCCATGTGCAGATGTGCTTGCTTCCCCTACACCTTCCACCATGATTGTGAGTTTTCTGAGGCCTCCCAGCCATGCTTCCTGTACAGTCTGCAGAACTGTGGGCCTATTAACCTCTTTTCTACATAAATCAACCCAATCTCAGGTATGTCTTTATAGCAGTGTGAGAACAGACTAATGTAGACATCAACATGTAAATTTGGGTGGGGGCCATACATGCTGTCCATAACAGCAAGGGTGCCCCCCACATCCTCTGCTAGTCCGTGCCACCTCTGGAGCTGGTATTTGGGCATGGGTTGAATAGGAAGGATTAGGCTGTCTCTATTGGGTGGTGCTAACGTTGTCTATAGACTAATTTGCTAATTTTGAGAACCGACCACTGGGATTTGGCCATAATTCCATGCAGAAGGAATCAAGGAATTGAAGTTGAGATGAGGTAACTCTGCTCAAAAGTGTAAATGCTTTATTGTCACCATTGATTTCCGGCTGGTCTCAGAAATTCCCAAGAGCTGCTTTTAGTGCGCATTAGCTACAAGTCAGAATCTCACCAGGGCTGCACCCTCTCAGCCTGTGACTGTAAAAGGATGACTCACCTGTGTTCATGTACTCCAGAGAGCCTAAAGATGTCTTGCAGAGAGGGTGTTGCTCCCTAGACCAGCACGTAGGGCTCGGGAGATGTCGCCTTATGCCTCCTGGATGGGCTTGTATTATGTCTGCCACAGAATCTCCAGAAGCTGGGAGGGGTCCTCATCTGGGAGAAGTCCACGGGGACTGTTGGTGAATACAGCCAAGCCCAGCCCACCCCAGCTCTGTGAGGGGAATGGAATGGAAACGCAGGCTCCCATTGTGAAACTCACCTGTGTGTCCTGGCCCTGGCATTACCCAAGGTAAACTTAGGAGATTCATGTGGGCTTGGCCTCAGTCATGGGAGTGTTTTGGGGAAGGGGCCTTTGTCTTATCATCTTGGCACATCTGAGCTTATCTAGTAAAGAATTCCACAGTTACTTTTTCGGGGCCTGCTAAGGGCCAGGCTCTGAACAAGCCACAGGCCCCACCCTCAAGAGGTATATAGCCTAGAGGGCTGGCCCCACGCTTGCAGCTGAGGGGCTGAGCACACTGGGAAAGCGTCCGTGGCTGCACTCCTGCGACGTGGAGGTACCTTTGCCAAATGTGACTGTGGACAGAGATGAGAGATCCGTAAGCAGCAGGCCTTATGTCCTTCCTGCTGCCTATTCTGACTCTGGGGGCCTGGTTCCCTATCCCTGCCTCCACATCATTTTCCGCCTCTTAGAAGGTCCTTAGCCAGACTCTCTGCTCGACTTTCAATTTCATTTCACATCAGACGTAGTCTCCTGGGTCACTAGCAGCTCCAAGCTCTGCAGCCAAGGGACTGTCTACCCGGGAGCTTTGCAGCCAAGGGGCCGCCTACCCACTTCCATGTCCCCAAACTAAATGATGACTCTCTGTCTCCAGCTTTCCTGAGCACCTGCTGTATGCTAGACATTGGACTAATTTTAAAAGCTGAACTCCTTAGCCTGACACTGGGGGCAGCTACTCCCACCCTGCACCCACCTCTCCTCTCACCAGCTCCCCTTGTACTTTTGTTTCAGCTGCACTGAACCCCTGGCTGTTGCCCACACGGGTGTCTTCCACGCTTGGGGCCCTTGAGGATGCTCTCCCTCTGTCTAGGATGCTCTCTCTCTGACTAGGATGCTCTCTCTCTAGCCCATTTTTCTTTCTTTCTTTCTTTCTTTCTTTCTTTTTTTTTTTTTTCCTGAGGCAGAGTCTCACTTTGTTGCCCAGGCTGGAGTGCAGTGGTGCAATTTTGGCTCACTGCAACCTCTGCCTCCCAGGTTCAAGAAATTCTCCTGCCTCAGCCTCCCGAGTAGCTGGGATTATAGGCACCCGCCACCATGCCTGGTTAATTTTTGTATTTTTAGTACAGACGGGGTTTCACCATGCTAACCAGGCTGGTCTCAAACTCCTCACTTGTGACCCACCCGCCTCGGCCTCTCAAAGTGCTGGGATTACAGACATGAGCCACTGCACCTGGCCTCTAGCCCACTTTTCTGTATGCCCTGCTCATTCTTCGAGGCACAGGTGAGATGCCACCAGTTCCATAAAGCCTCTCTGAGGGCTGCCTGCACCCAGCTGTGGCCCTCACTCCTCAGGCTTGGAGGACAGACGCTTCCCGTGAATGCGTGTCTCCCTCTGCAAGGCTATGACCTTATTAGTCAAGGACCAGGCCCTTGACTAGTAAAATATTGCCCAGCCTCTCCCCTCCTAGTCTCACAAATCCAGTCTAGGTAGGGCCTGGCACGGAAACCATTCCTCCAGCCAGTGTCCAGCTCTCTAATTACATCTTGTAGTTTTAAGGCTTGGTTATTATTTTCAAATGATGGCATGAAGAGGAGGGAACTGGAGTCCCTAGCAGGAATAAAACCAAATCACTTAAATTTCCTGGGAGGATAACTTGCTTCTCTTATTGCCATTGTGGAGATAGACTAAAATGTTGGCAAAGTTTCTGTCGTTGAGGTTGACTTCTGGCTCCATCACTTACTGGCCAAATGACTTTGCGAAACATACTTAAACCTCTTAAAGCCTCTGTTTCTTCATCTGTGAAATGGGGAGACACCCAGCATATGGGCTATAAAACAAGAACCTCCCCTTCCATGGCATATTTGAGATCTGGGACTCACATGTTGCTATGCAGGCAGAAAGGGTGTGTCTGATAAAGCCTGCCTGCCAGTTCTGACCTGCAAGGGTTTATGTCCCCTCTCTTCCTCCTGTTTGAGAATCACTGGCCTTCAGGACCTACTTAAGGGTACTCAGTAAGTAGCTGAGAATGCAATGATGTCATGTACACATGACATAATACTAAGCACAGAGCAGCTCCATCAGAGCCCTCTCCCTTTCTCCGTGTCCTATACAAGCCATAACTTTCCTTGGTGCTGTGAAGCCAAAGCGGGCAGTATTTACAGAGCACAGAGAGGTTAACTGTGGAGTGCGCGGCAGCACCACCTCTGAAGCCAGAAGGAATTTGTCCTGGCCTAGAAAGGGAGTGTGCTGTGCAGGAAGGAATCACCTTCTGCCTTGGATGAAGCTGCCACTAGCCCCTTTCTCTTCACGGCCTTTGAGGTTACAGGCAGGTGCACACCCTTACCCACCCTTTACCCATGTGGGAAAACATGGCTTTGTGCTCTTATCCATGGTGCAGAAGACCAGTGCCGAAAGCCCAACGGCAAAGGTGCAGAAACTGGCCAGATTGGAGCTGACCGTGTGTGGTTTTGTAAATTGCAAGCTGAAAATAGCTTCCAACAATATGGGGTCAAGGATTTTTGAAGCACCATTATTAAAGCATCTCAAACTTCAGTTTGTAATGCGCCTGTCCCTACATGTCACCCCTTCCCCTGCCCCAGAAGAAAAGTGTCACAACCCACTTTGTTTCTCCCTCCACTTTTTTCTTCCCTTCAGTGCCCCTTCTCTGTCCTGGCCCCCACAGCAAGCTGATGAGGCACCTGGGCACTGTGGCAGGCTGTACCTGTATGATTGACGGGTCCCATTGGCTGCCTGCAGCTAAGCCTAAGCTTGTGGACAGCCTCCTAGGACTCGAATGAGTTGCAGTGTAATCATCTCCTTTTAGACACTCAATCCTGTGCTCATTTCTCAGTTTGAGAACCTGTTTTCTGGATCCAGGCCTTTCTAATGAAGGTTTTTACCCTTCGACGCCACTTCTAAAAATGGTCTAAAACAAAGAATAAGTTATTTGTTTCCTTGGACCTCTGCTTGGTTTTATTTATTTATTTATTTTTCTTGTCCAGGCTGAAGTCTCCATGCCCTTTGACAGACATGCAGTGGCCTTCCTGGCAGCTCCCTGCGTCCTGTGAGCTGCCCACTTCACCTCTTGTGCTTCTGGCCAGGGCTTATAGCAATGCTGTCGTCCTGTGTGCATGAACGGTGCTCAACTGTGTGCAAATTGGTTTTACATTCGTATTTTAAATTTGCTCCTCATACTAATTCAGTGACATAAGAACGCAGGTGGTTTTATCCTTGTTTTGTAGAAGACACTAAGTTTTCGGTAAGTTGCGTTCACCCAGGGCCACTTGGTCAGGACTAGAACCCAGGTTCCTGGGCTCGGTCCCCTGCCTGTCCCCTCTGCCCCTGAGGTCCTGGAGTGATGGTTCTTAGACCACATCCTCTATTTCCTGAATTAGGAAATAGCAGCTCTTGAGATGTTTTGCAGTCTCATACCCAGCCACCTTATAGCCTGGGTCACTGAGTCCCATTTTTTTTTTGGGCGGGGGCGGGTTGCAGTATACACGTGTATGTTAAAGATAGTCTTTTCATTCAAACCTGTAGGAGCACTGAGGTTCCTACGCTGGCGTTTGAGCCTTGTGCGAGTGGATCTCTCACCTCTGTCCACAGTCACATTTGGCAAAGGCTGTGTTTCTGCTCTGACCTGTGGGGGTCTCTCCAGCAAAATGATGTTATCGCTTTTCCTCCCAGCATGGTGACGGCCCTGGTGATGCTGTGATCAGTGTGTAATTAAAGGGAGCCGTGCATGGCTGCTCTCAGACTGTTGCTGAGGGCTTCTGATCATTGGGAAATCTCAGTGGTGTAGGTTTTAGTGGCAGCTGTATCCAGCCAGGCCATTCATAGCTTCTACACCATAGAGGGAATGTTTGTCATTACCAGAGGGCATGGGTTTCACTTTTTTATGTCTGCAGCCTGAGTCAGGTGAACCTTTCTCTTACCCTATGGAAGCACTAGAAGAATGCCTGCCTGCCTACCTGACTGCCTTCCTGCCATCCCTGTCTGTCCATCCATCCATCCATTTATCCATCTAAGGTGACAGCAAAGATTTACTGTAGAAAATCTCTTTCCCACAGTAAAAACCTCTTTTCTACAGTAGAAAGCTCTTCCAGTCTGAGTTTGCGTGTCTGCCCCTTCAGTCACAGGAACCCCATCCTGCTATGTACTGCAAAAGCAGCTGACTTCTGCCGCAGTGTCATTCCCGTGTGTCTCAGCCTCCTGGTGCTGAGGCCTAGGGACTGTGTTCCGAGCCAGCCTGGGTTCTCCAGGGAAGTGTGGAGGTGCCCAGTGTGTCATCTGCTCTGGAAAATGGAAGCCACTTGGACTTCACTGTCCTCCCTCCCATCTCCCAAAACCGTTTCTCTTCACTGAAATGCTGAACAAACCTCCCTGCCCCTGCTGACTGACTCTTTTTTGATAAGGGGATGGAAAGATAGACTCAGGTGCCTCGGGTCAAGTCCCTTCTTATCCACCTTGGTCTCCTCCTGTGTAAAATGAGAAAGGTGAATTGAACTGTCTTTCCTAACTCTAGCAGACCATTACAGATTCTGTTGATATCGTCGCAGAATTCTGGGAACGGGAGGGACACCGAGGGCATCTCGCCTCACGTTGGATTCCGCCTGCAGCATCCCGGATCTGTCAGTCTCAAGTGGATCACCTCCCACAGTGGGGACGTGGCCACTTTCAGAGCAGCCCATTATTTGATGATTGGATGAGTTTGTTAGAATGTCTTTCTGTCTGTTAAACCTAAAACAATCTACGCCCCCGTGGTTTCTACCCATTGCCCCTGCCAAACACACTCTGATGCCAAACGAAAACAAGTCCGCACACCTTTCCCCACAAAAGTCCTTCAGATACTCAGATTTACAGAAAAGCTCTTATTTACTGAGTCGTCTTTGGAAATAGCTGATAGCTCTTTGCGCGTACACACACACACACACACACACACACACACACACACCCTCTTCACGCCATGATGCCAGCCAGTGGGAAATACGGATGGAAAGCCTTTCCTCTCTGCCAGGCTTCCAGAGGCAGGGAGCAGGCCTGTCTGGAGGAACTCTATGTAGACATACATTTCTTACCGGGGAAGCCAGGGCCCCAGCTTGTAGCTTTCTCCGAGTCCCTTCCTGGCATCCTGAAGATTAATCTTGTCAGCTGCTGGGAACACAAATGTGTGTGCTGATTCATTACAGTAGCATGGTGTACAGGTCTGTAGCCTGGGAGCAATGGGGTGTATGGTATAGGGGTAGCCTCGTGCTCCTGGGCTACAAACCTGTACACCGTGTTTCTGTACTGAACACTGTAGGCAGCTATAACACAGGGGTAAATATTTGTATATCTAAAAATACCTAAATATAGAAAAAGTACAGTACAAAGAAAGAGTAAAACATGAAAAATGGTGCCTCTGTATAGGGCATCTACCATCAGTGGAGCTTGTAGGACTGGAAGTTGCTCCGGGTGCGTCAGTGGGTGAGTGTGAAGGCCTCACCCACTTTGCACGTTACTTTGCACTGCTGTAAGCTTTTTCTATTCAGGCACGTGTACGCTATGCTAAATTTATAGAAATAAATGTTCTTTCTTCAATAATAAATTAACCTGAGCTTACTGCAGCTCTTTTCCTTAGAAAGTTTTAAATTTTAAAAACCTTTTTGACTCTTGTAATAACACTTAGCTTAAAACACAAATATATTGTACAGCTGTACAAAAATTTCTTTCTGTCTGTCTGTCTGTCTGTCTTTTACTTGGCAGGGGTCTCACTATATTGCCGAGGTTGGTCTCAAACTCCTGGGCTCAGGCGACCCTCCTGCCTCAGCCTCCCAGAGTGCTAGGATTGCAGGCATGAGCCTCCACACCCAGCCAAAAGTAAATACTTTTTCTTTTTATCCTTATTCTGTAAGCTTTTTTCCATTTTGTAAGTTTCTAATTTTTTAAAACTTTTTTGTTAAAAACAAGCCAAACACATACATCAGCCTAGGCCTGCACAGGGTCAGGATCCCCACGACGTCACTAGGCAGTGGGGATTTTTCAGCTCCATCATGATCTTCTGGGACCATCCTCTGTTCGTGTATTCTGTCGTTGACTGAAACGTCGTCACGTGGTGCGTGGCTGTATACAATGCTGCATGGCAACAAGTTGCCGAGAGCGTGCATCTGAGAGCATTTGGCATAGCAGCTCGTCCGCCTCTGCTTGTTAGGCGTAGCAGAGGTGACTCAAATATGAAATGTTTATCATGCTGGAAGCTGAACGTCTAGTTTTCTTGGTGCAGACACGTTCATTTTTAGAGTTCAATAGATGCTGTCACTTATGCGACACATTTCTCCTGAAGGTCTTTGATCACATTTGCCTGTAGAACTTCCAGAAACTCTTGGACACCTATTGAATTCTCCAGTGTTTTTCTTCTTACTTGAGAAGAAAGTTCCCACCCTTCTTCCCCCTCTCCCACTCCCCACCCCAAGGGCTGGCTCAGTTATCCACCTGCCGATGTCAGCTGCTGGGACTCCAGGGCCATTCAGGAAAAATTAATTTTCCTTTCTTTATCAGAGCGTTGGGACTTGCAGCCATCTGTCTGCTCAGCAGGCGGGGCACCTGGGGCTTCAGCCGTCTTTCTCTTCACATTTCATGCCCCTTAATCTGCTTGATTCCTTCTCTCACCACCCTCCTTCTGTCAGGTCCCTGAGACCATGCTGGTGCTTACACCTGCCCACCACCTCCACCCCAAGCAGGGTTTTTTATTTATCATGCTGTAAGCTTTTGTTTCACTAGAACTCAGCAGGACGATTCAGTTTACAGAATGTAGTTACTTCTGCCCTTGTTAACCAGAAAATCTAGTCCATCAGAATATATGGTTTTGGTAGAAAGAGAATTGTGCATGGAATTAAGCAAATAATTAAAATCTGGCTTCACTTTCTTCATTGGTAAAATGAGAATCATATTGTGCATCTCAGCGTTAATCTGTGTAAACCTGAAAGTATTCCACATATTTATGAAAGATGATTATTACTAGTCTTTAAGCATCCTGCTTCACTAGGGTCTCCTGGCTGGTAGGTGTCAGTTGCAAATCTCCAAGTAAGCCGAGAGTAAAACCGTGGCGTTCCTCCTCGGCTCTTCAGCTCTGATTAGGTGTATCCATCTCCCCAGTGAAGGCTGATGTCATTAGTTCCTCCAAAAACTTTGCCTACCTCTCAAACTGCAATTTAAATGCAGTTTAAATTAATGGTGAACAGAGACATAGTTTGTAATAATAACAACTCCTGCTTAATGAATGTGTGTCATGTGCCAAGCACTGTTCTAAGCACTTATTTTCTTTCTTTTTTTTTTTTTTTGGAGACAGAGTCTCAGTCTGTTGCCCATGCTGGAATGCAGTGGTGCGATCTTGGCTCACTGCAGCCTTGACCTCCCAGGCCCAAGTGATCCTCCTGCCTCAGCCTCCCGAGTAGTCGGGACTATAGGCGCGCACTGCCATGCCTGGCTAATTTCTTTATTTGTAAAGATGGGGTTTCGCCATGTTGCCCAGGCTGGAGCATTGGAATGTTTAATTATCCCAACTCCATAAAGCCAATACTATTTCTATCCCCATTTTAGAAGTGAGGAAGCTGAGGCACAGAAAGGCAAAAGGTCATGGCCAGCATGTCACAGCTGTAAATGTGGAGGTGGGCTTCAGGCCTTAGCGGTGTGGCCCTGGAGCCCCTGCTCTTGATCACATGCTACCCTTGTCCTCTGGGTATTGCAGGCTGGCATTGAGGGACCCCACTGGGTTCCTTAGTTCCTTAGGAGTGAGGTCCCGCCTGGCTCCCCGAAGTCTCACTGGCTGGCTTCTAGCATCTTCCTCTTGGGCCTGCTAGATGCGGATCACCTGCCTGGACTTCTGTCTTCATTGGCAAACCTCTTCACTGAGGCCCTCAGGGATAGACAGCAAAGATAGTGCCCTCATTTTATAGAATTTGTCCAAGGTCACAAAACTAGGAAATGGAAGATCCAAGCCTCAAGTATAATCCAGTGTTCTTTTCACTGTGTGGTAATATTATATATTTTGTGATGACTATGAAATTAGCCTGGATATGGTGGGGTCACTGGTAAACATTTACCGTAGAGGTTTGTCACCTCCTGCCTGCCTCATCACCCTGGCCCTGCCCCTGCTTGTGCTCTGAGAGTGGTCTTCTCAGAAGGAGGTTCTCAGTTCTAAGTTTGAACTGTTGCTTGCATTGTTGACTTGGGACCACAGTGGAGGAAAGAGAGAGGGAAAAGTGTCCTACAGCTGGAATGGAGCTTTCTGGAGATGCACTTTCTTGCTGTAACAGATTCCAAGCCATTCTTTGTGACTGCTGATTTGTGGTGCACTTTGCTGCAGTTGCAGAAATAACCGTGCTATAGTTAGCCAAAGGCTATGTGTCAGGCTTGCTCTATAACAGCTAGCTGCAAAGCCAAGGCCTGCCCTTGCTTGTAAGGTGCTGATGAATGTGGAGCTAGGACTGAAAAATCCACCCGCCTTTCAGGCAAGTCAGATCACCCGTCCCTTTCATGAACAAAGAAGACTGTGTGTGTTTGGAAATGAATGGGGAGAGGGAAAGAGGGTGGTTCGGGTTCTGAGTCTAGGGTGTTTGAGCAATGTGGGGGTCAGGTAGTGGGTAATGAGGATGCCCATGACAAAGCGAGGCTGCTTCCTCAGCAGCTTGGGAAGGAACCGGCCAATGGAGCGGGCCGGCACAAGGGAGAACACTGTTTGTGTCCCATTTCTGAGAATAGGCCGTAGGGGGCACGTGGGATACATTGAAGGAGGGACCTGAATGGTCCTGCTTGCAGAATTTGCAGGTCTGGCAATGGTGTTGTGTTGGCAGGTCCCGGGCTAAGCAGACCCTTGGGGATCCTGTCACCATCGGGTCCGGCTCTGCCTTGTTTTTCGGAGCGTATGGGACAAAGCCGCAGTGGGTGCAGCATAAAGGCGTCTTCCGATCTGGCCTCAAGCTGATCTTTCAGCCTCACTGCCCTCCTCTCCCTTCTCCCCGCACCCTGAAATTGTATGCACGTTGTGTTGTGTATGGCCATGGGTACATTTGTTCAGATTCTTGAAGGTGCTGACTTGAGCCCAGCCCCTCCAGATTGCCTGTTGCCTCCGTTCCCCTCCTCTCGCCTCCAGGGCTTTGCTCAGGCTGATTTCTTAGCATAGCATGTCCTTACCCAACTCTGGCTGTGGAAACTTACTTCCTTTGTAAGCTGAGCTCTAGCATAGCTACTTGCATGAACCCTTTCCCTGATCTACACTTCACCCCTAAGTAGGAATCACCTCTCCTCTTTCCTCCATTTCTGAAGCATTCTGCTAATGACTTGGTTAAAGCATTTATTTAATCTGACCTGGTGTCTCCACAGCTAAAGGTTATAAAGTCCTTGAGGACCAGCAAGGTCCACCCCATCTTCACTCATCTCTGCCTTTCCCCCCTAAGCCCAGCCCTGCCTAGCAGTTTCTAGAAGACAGCAGGCTGCATTCAGATAGTCCCTGTCTACTGAGTGTGATCATTGTCACTTCAAAGCCAGCTCCACAGTCATCTCTAAAGGTGCTAATGGGCAACTCCTACCTGTTGGTGGGCATGCTGGGGCTGTACCTGAGGGTCCTCAGAGAGGGACCACAGATCTACCAGGAAATCCTGGCAACTGCGTAGCTTGCACTGAGTATTTGCTGAGACTGGCAGAATGGCAGGAGAGACATTCAAATGGCTAAAAAGCACACAAAAAGATGCTCAACGTCGTTAGTCATCAGGCAGAGTGTAAAGCAAAGCTACAATGAGATACCAGTTCATATCCACTGGACAGCTATAATAATAAAAAAAAAAAGGCAGGACAATAACAGGTGCTGGTGAGGAGTTGGAGACATTGGAACCCTCACTCACCGGTGGTGGGAATATGAAGTGGTACAGCTGCTCTGAAGAACAGTCTGGCTGTTCACAAACTTAGTGACCATGACCAGCCGTTCCACTCCTAGATAGGTGTACAGAGACCCGAGAGAACTGAAAACATGCGCCCGCACACCAACATGCAAATGAACATTCATATCAGCATGAGTCGTAATAGCCAAACGGTGGAAATCACCAAATGCCCGAGAGAACTGAAAACATACGCCCGCACACTAACATGCAAATAAACATTCATATCAGCATTATTCATAATAGCCAAACGGTGGAAATAACCAAATGTCTATCAACTGATGAATGGAAAAGCAAAATGTGATGAAATGTTATTTGGCCATAGAGGGAATGAAGAATTGATACATGCCGCAGCACGATGCACCTTGAAAGCATGAAGACGAGTGAAAGAAGCCCGTCACAGAAGACCGCACTATATGTGTCCATTGAGATGAAATATCCAGAAGAGGCAAAAATGGTTGCTTGGGGCTGGGGCAGGTGGTCCAGGAGTTTTGGGGGAGTGATAACTAAAGGGTACGAGATTTCTTTTTCAGGTGATGAAAATATTCTAAAATTGTGTCATAGTTACACAACTCTGTGAGCATACTAAAATCCACTGAATTGTACATGTTAAATGGATGAATTGTATGGAATTTAAATTATATGTCAAGAAAGCTGTTACCAAAAAAAGAGAGAGAGAGAGGGCAGGAGGTTGTAAATGGCTGCCGTATAAGTGCAGACTTCAGTGTTCACGCTAATCTCTGCTGTCCCTCTCTGTTAGCCGCGACCTTCCCCCCACACAATATTTTTTCCAGGGTAGAACAAGCATTAAGTACTGACAGATCTGTATAAAGTCATTTTTTAAAAGATGAAATTTTTTATTTCATTTTAATGATGTAGTTGCCTTTTTACTTTCCAAGAGAATGAAAATGACTCGTCTCGCATTTGGATTTTTTTCTTGGCCACTGGGACAAGACGGTTCTACTAATCTTGCAGTGTTGGCGCCTGCTTTCATTTATTCAGTCAGCCAGTCATTCTTGCACAGCAAATATTTATTGTGTACCAGTGTTTTAAGATTTGAAGAGACAGAAATAAAAGTCTCCACCTTCAAGGAGCTTATACAAGGGGGGAGACATTCAAGTAAGCAAGTAACAGATAAGTATTGTGATGAGGGGCTCTAAGCACATGGGAGAGGCCCAATTAGAGGTAATCAGGGAAGGCATCAGGAAGAGGTGACATATTGGAAGGAAAGCAGGAGTTGGTCAGGAAGAAAGGACATTTTAGGTCCAGGGAGCTACAGGAGCAGTGGCTCAGGGTAGTTCAGGGAGCTATGAGAGTTTAGTCTAGGACCCCAGGGTGTGCAGGTAAGAGTGCTGGTCCAAGGAGTCAGACACAGAGGGCCTCATAAACCATGCAAAGGCATTTGTGCTTTATCCTGGTGAGGATGGGGAGGTCTGGTTTCATTTTCATTTTAGGACGTTGACATTGGTTGCGTGGTGGAGATTAGATTGGAGAGGAGTGAAAACATGAATACCTGGGGCTGCGATGAGATTTAAGGGGGGCAGCTGGAAAGGAGGATGAATGCGCTATGGGTTAAGGATGCACCGGGGGTTCTGGCTTGGGCGCCCTGGTGGGTGATGATGTGGTGTGTCAGGTAGGAAGGGATGTGCAGGCGTTTGTCAGTCATTTGCCTCCCTGGGGAGCTGTACTGAGGCTGAGCTATCAACGCTTCCCTGAGCAGACTAGGACTGCATGCTAGAAAGGGATGGAAGTGTTCTAAGTCTGCCTCCCACCAGTGGTGTGGCCGTGTGCCGTCAGCTTCCCTGGCCCTGTTGCAGGTTACAGGTCCTCATGGGCCCTGGGCTCCTGGCATGCCAGGCTCTTTCACTTGCCTGGACCTTGGGTTTCCCAACTATCTGTATGAGGAGACAGATGTTTGGATGTTTAAGCTCCCTGTTAGCTCTGATACTATGTCAGCCTATGTGATGTACACATTTGCACAATTACCTCTTTCAATGATTTATATAATCATTTCACAGACCCTTCAGAATTCATTCTGATCAATCAGATATCTTACTTTTTATTAATACTTCCTCTTTCTACATGGCATTTTGCTCTTCAAAAAAATTACACACACACACACACACATTTTGTCTCACTCTGTCACCCAAGGTGGAGAGCAGTGGCATGATCATGGCTCACTGCAGCCTCAACCTCCTGGGCTCAAGTGATCCTCCTGCCTCAGCCTCCCAAGTAGCTGGGTCTACAGGCACGTGTCACCATGCCCAGCAAATTGTTTTGATTTTTTGTAGAGATAGGGTCTCAGTATGTTGCCCATGCTGGCCTTGAACTCCTGGGCTCAAGTAATCCTCCTGTCTCGGCCTCCTAAAATGCTGGGATTACAGGCATGAGCCACCACACCTGACTATTTTTAAAATTTTAGCATTGTCTATATTTTCTTTATTACATGCCACCTCGAAATCTTTGCAAGTAGATGGGGCCTGAGGAACAACTAAATCAATAAAAATACGTGAATTAAAATTTCGATTCCAGCACCTTTTTAGCAAGCCCATGACATCCCTGGAGGAACTGACAAAGATACCTAGGAGTAACACAAAACCAAATCTAGGAATGATGCTTGAGAGTCAGATCCGTTGCGTGAGATACTCCCCAAACTTAGATTGCAGTTTTGCTGTGTCTCCCTTCCTAAGGCCTCTCTTTTAAGCACTGATCTCTGAACACTCATGTTTACTGGGGAGCTGTGTTGGAGAAGGCTTTTCCCAAAGCAAAGACTCTTCTAGAACGCAGATGCCCACCCCAGGTCCCTCAGGTTCTTCCCACCTCTACCCCTGAAGACTTCTTTCATTTTCTTAGCCTGGCTCTGAAAATCCACAGAGGGAACATTTTGTAAAATGGAGGTTGCTGCACTTGAGTTACAGAATGGTACATGGGAAGATGAAAAGACCATTTCCTTCTGCTTCCCTGGGAGAGTCTTTCGGTCCCTCTGTTTTATAACACCATAACTGCATCGCAACCAGGCAAGAAAATCAAATCACCTCCTACCAGATTTGTAGTGTTTTTCCACCAGGCAGCCAGGTCAGAGCAGAGGGCCCCTGGGAGGCCGTGCCTTTGCTCCCTCCGGCCACCTGGCAGATGGGGTGGCAATGCTGTTGAACAGTCTTGTCTTCTCTAGGGAGGGGAGTGTTGGGATCAAATTGAAAGAAGGAGGAGGAGCCCTCCAGGGATGTCTATTTTTTGTATCTCCTTTTTCTCACAAATGGACATTCTGTCCCTGCATGCTTCCTTCCTGTGCAGAATGTTAAGCCTTTATGCCCGGTTGGGTTTTTTGCCAAGACTGTCACAGAATTGAGAACACCAAAGGTGGAAGGCCAAATCCATGGGCTCCTTTCTAGAGAGCAGGAACTGTGCCTTCATCACTTTTATGTCCCCAGTGCTTGGTACAATGCTCTGTTGTACACAGTCCCAGCGAATATTTGGGACTAATGTAAATGAGTGAATGAATGAATGAATGATCACAGAATGACCAATCGCATTTACCAGTGGGAAGGCAACTTCTGACCTGCCACAGGCCAGGACAGCGCCAAAGAGGGTCAGGTGCGGGAACGAATACCCCACCGCTTAGCTCTGTGGCTACTGTGGTTTCCGCAGGCCTGGGTCTGGCAGCCTTTCATTCACGGCCTTATCCTGCCTCACGTGGCACTGAGTGGGCCTCTCGACCTTACCTGCGTGTTAGGAGTAGAACTCAACTCACTAAAGAAAAAGAAAACTGCACCAGCTTGCCCAAGGCGGGTCTGCAGTAAACAGAAATTGAAAAATAACCTTATGGCATGCATGTGATTTGGGCGTAGGTCACTGTTGACATTTTTCATTTGCTGACTATATAGCAGAAATGCCTCCATGTGGTTTTGGGGGTACTCCTTCTGTCTTTCTCAGTTATCTCCGCGTGTCGTGAACCTGCGGAAGAGCTGCTCCTGCCCGCACCTTCCCTGTTGAGGGCAGTGTTGTCTGGGCGGGGTTCTGGCTGCTGTGGGAGGTGGGTGCCCGCTGGAGCGGCTGTGACTGCCTAGGACTGTCCTCACGTAGGTCTCTGCCAACACCTGCTACCAGGTTGGCGCCAGCAGGGCCTCTAGGTCTGATCCCATCTCCTGGCCACAGATTTTGATCATGAACATTTCAACTTATTTCAGGCAAGATTTCAGTTGAAAATCAATATGGTTTCTTCGCTTCATTGAGATAATTTGCATTTGGAAGCGTGGGGCCAGGGGATTGATTGAGCTTGAGTTCTGAAGGAGGATGACCCCCCACCGAAAGAGTTTTGAATCAGGTGGTGGGGAGGGCAGATGTCACAGCCCTTTGCTGCCCTTCCTGGGCTCTTCCCCATTGCCCACCCCCACCAGGCTTGTGAGCTCATATCCTGGCCTTGTGAGCTCCTTCCTATGCCCCTCCTGTGGACAGGCTAGGGCTGCCCTCCTGGTCCATGGCCCTACCTAAGGACAGCCTGCCCTGGGCTGCTCTCCCAATTCTCCTGCCCCCCAGTGGAAGGAAATGGGGATGAAAGGCCCAGGCCCCAGGCTTCCCCCACTTTTAGGACTGTTTGGTCAAAGGTTGAGGAGTAGAGGCCAAAAGCATCATGTCCAGGCCCCTAGCTGAATATCAGTTCAGCTCCCTGTCGGAACCAGGCCCCCTCCCATGCTCTTGGGGACAGGTCTAGCCTAGGTGTCTCTGACGTCACTGTCTTCCTTGTCATGTGGTCCCTTACACACCTCTTTTTTCTCATTCTTATTTTCTCTCTTTTACACATTCTCTTTTTTCTATCAGCTTCTTGAGGGCGGGGATCAAGCCTTTCATTTTTTTCTCTTTCCCTGTGAGTAACTGCTCAGTAAATGTGTAATAAATGAATAAATAATGGGTTAGCTTGAAAGAAGCTGAGATGCCATTTATTCGTACTGCTCTTTTCCCTCCGTCCTTCAAATAACCCGGGACAGCCTTGTGCACCCGCAGCCTGATAGAAAATACAGATGTGTGCTTCATCCATGAAAAATGCTGCCAGTGCCGGCTCAGACTCCAGCCTTTCCGGAGCCAGCCCCTTTCCGTACTCTGCTTGGCTCTAGTGGGAGTTGTGGTCCCTGGAACCTGGCTGACTGTGTCCCGGCCAGCGAGGGCAGTCTTGTGATACTGGAGGTTGATGTGGGGTCCACACTCCCACGGGGTTCAAAGTGTCTTGGGTTTTTGGAAGTTGACAGTAAGGCATGTGCTCATTAGTTTATCAGTCTGTCAGCAAATATTTCCTGAGCACTGCCTGCTTACCAGACACTGTGCCAGGTGCTGGGGCTGCGTTCGTGAGCAAAACAAATGTGGTCCTTGCCCCCACGGAATTCACAGTCTAGAGGGGGAGGCCTAGAAACAATAGACAAATTATCAGGGGAAAACAAAGTTATTCTGTGCCAGGCCCAAAGCCTCAGAGCTCTCTCATGCTGCCATCGCAAACCGTTTCCCTTCCAGGTGAATCCTAGGTCTTGGATTTATACCCATCATACTTCCAGAAGCATCTCAGTCCAGCCCCCAACCATCTGGTCAGTTCACGTAGAAAACCTTGTCGTTTTCCTTAAAGCAGCTGACAAGCACCTAGAACATTGCCGTTTAGTATGAGGGACTCTACCTGAGATCTGGCTTACTGCGTAACCACCCTGGCCCTCTGTCTGTCTGTAAAATGAGGGCTGTGGTCTAGACCCACACTTCTCAAGGTGAGTTCCATGGAACACCAATCCCAGAATGTGTCCGGGAAGAAAAGGGTGTAATGATCAAGTAAGTTTGAGAAATACGTACATTTTATTCCCCCTCTCCTAGACTCACGGAGCACACTAAAGGCTCCTAGAAGTCCTGAAGTACACAGTCCCGTCTAGCTTTGTTGAGCGTTAGCTTTTTGAACCAGATCCCTTTGTTCACATGATACCTGTTTTCCTGAGGCATTAGGACCCTTGGAATTTGCTGCAAAGGTCTTTGAAGGGCCTTCTGCTCTGTGTGCTGGAATTAGGGTTCTGGTGATGTCCTGGGTGGGGGACAGAGTTGATATGGGGCAGTGGCCCAGACCCTGTAGCATCTGGTGCCCCCCTTCCTCTGTGATTATCATGCCTGCGTCTGAGGAGATGGCTGGCTGTGAATTTCCTGCAGTGGGCTCCGGAGACATTTAAGATGCTCACTGGTGGTGGCACTGCCTTGGAATCCGCAATCATTCTTAATTGGTCTCAGAACCATCAGCTGGCGAAAGCATCTGTCAGGGGAAACTTGAGCAGTGTTCAGAGTCCCATTAATAATTCAGCTGACGAGCTCCTTCAGACGCAGGCCTTGCAGCCCTCAGGACTCACTCGTCTTCTGCCTGCAGAGATATTCCAGGGAGGCCTTCTCTGTTATATCACCGACGTTAGTGACTCAGGCAGTAGCACCTCCGTGTTCTCCCAGAATCCCCAGAGCCTCATCAGTCAGGAGAGGGAAGACTGGTACAGATTAAGCCCTCTGTAATTCCATCAGCCGGCCAGGAGAGGGGGGCTTGCTGATGGGGAGGCTCTGGGGAGTGGATGCTGATGGCGGGGTTTAGGCAGCCCCTTATGCTGTGCTGGGGGGATTTGTCCACTATGATGGATAGGTGGTGGGCCCCTCCACTTCTTCCACTGCCTGTAGCCATTCAGGAAAAAAATGTAGGGTTTTTTTTGTTTTTGTTTTTTGTTTTTTTTGGTAAATTAGAGGCTTGCACATTGAAGATACCTAAAAATATTGGTTGAATGAGTTCTAGCTGATTAGATCTGGTTGTCATTCCCATTTAGTAGAATGATAGAATGCCATCGCCAAATGGGAACACGGAGATCATCTCCTCCAGCTCCTTCATTTTTCAGTGTAGGAAAGTGAGATCAGAAAACAGTGACTTTGTCAAGGTCACCAAGCTGGTTCGTTGCAGAACCAGGCCAGTGCCCGGGCTCCTGGCTTACAGCACCTGGTCCTTTCCAGCTGGCCACACCCTGCCTCTGAGCACAGAGGGCTCAGTGTCCTTCTTGGAGGGCTGCAAACAGCCCCAGGCACAGCGATGTGGAGATAGCAGATGCTCTTCCCACTCTGCTGCTGAGCCACCAAGGGGAGCTTGTCGCCCCCGCTGTCACACTGATGGGGTGGTGAGGGGAGTTTGTTACGTGCCGTCAATAATGTGAAACCAAAAAAGCTGGAAACTTCCTTCTTTCTCTCAGCTTCCCCGCTAATTTGTGGTGCTGGGGCTGGCAGTCGCCTCCCCCTTCCTGTGGAGTCGAAGGGCCGTGGGACTCATCCCTTCTCACCTGTTTGTGGGCTCTCCTAGGACCCAGCTCTGGGGTGCTCAGGCATGGGGTACTTTCCAGCTAGACTTCTCAGCTAGACACTGAGCTGCTGTACTGAGTACTACTGAGTACTGAGTACTACTACAGTACTACCAAGTAGTGCTACTACAGTACTACCAAGTAGTGCTACTCAGTACTGCTGTACTACTACTCAGTACTACATTCCAGCTAGACACTGAGCTGGTGTTCCACCTTCGCCTGGAGGATGGGGAGATATCAGAGCCTTACTTTTCCCATCTGCGTTTTTAACCTCAGCCCTTTTAGACTATTGAGGGGTGCAATGGACTGAATAATTGTATCCCCCCAAAATTCATGTGTTGAAATCCTAACCCCCAGTGTGATGGTATCAGGAGGTGGGGCCTTTGGAGAGTGATTAGGTCATCATGAATGGGACGAGTGTCCTGATGAAAGAGACCCTGAAGAGCTCCGTCACGCCTTCACCATATGAGGAGACTGGGGAAAGGCAGCCATCTATGAACTGGGCAGCCAGTCCTCACCAGACACAGAATCAGTGGGCACCTTGGTCTTGGACTTCCCAGCCTCTAGAACTGTAAGAACTTGACTTCTGTGGTTTATGGGCACCCAGTCTGTGGTACTTTGTTATAATAGCTTGAACTAAGACAAGAGGAATGGAGGATGACAATGTAGGGTCCAGGCTGGGCTTTCTCTTGGAGGCCCAGTGCTAGACGATGCCTTTAGAGATGACTTGGTCAGCACCCAGTATTATAGATGGGGATCCTGAGGCCTGGAGAGGGGTAGCCATTTGCCCGGGTCACAGGGCCAGTTGATGGTAGGGCTAGAATGCTGGAATAAAGCTGCCTGAGTCCCCGACCTGGCGAGTGTTCTCCTGTAGAGTCTCAGCACAAGGTCCTCAGCCTTTCTTGTTTTGGGTGCCATTCTCCAGAATAGGACCAGCATGTCTGCTAGCTCCAAACCCAAGTGGTTAGAAAGCACAGAGGAGGTTTGGGGATGAGGGAATGCTCAGTGTGACTGAGGAAGGTTTTAGAGTGGGGCGTAGGGGCAGAAAAGATGAGAATGTCATTTGGGGCTAGGCAGCAAAGAGGAGCCTTCAGAGGCTCTGAATTCAGCAGGGGAGCAAAATGTCTAGAGGAACCCTGTCTTGGGAGGTCATCCTGGAGGGTATGAAGGCCAAAAGGAGGTAAAGGAGCAGAGATGCGGGTGCTAGGCGTCATTCTCCATCCATCCTGCGTGCACCAACCCAAGGCTTTCTGTACAAGAGGGAACCCCGCCTCTCATCACCATCTTGTCCTTTGAATCACACGCTGGGGCAGGCCTTGGCTGAATTTCTACCTGGAAGGCCTCGGTAGGTGTAGCCTGAGTAGAGGGCAGACCACATCCTCGGGTGAAAAGATAGACCTCTCAATGGCTGGGTGGCCAAGGCCTTCCTGCCGCTCAGGGAGGCTTTGGTAGATCCAGCATTTCCTAGGGCATGGCCGGTGTGCTGTGGTTCCCGGGTGTTTGGGCCCTGGGAGCGTGGGGGTGCTCACGGAGGAGGCAGCAGCAGGCTAGGTGTGGCCCACAGGACACCCAGCTATATAATCTTAGCTCCAACACACGTCACACACCCTCACACTCTCCTGCCTGTGAGCCCTAGGGAGGTAGGGGAACACCACGAGCCTGATTTGCAGGTGAGGGTTTGGGGGAGTAAGCCCTAGGAACCCTGACTGTCTGGGAACAGGGCGGGGGCTGGCCTGACATGCAGGAGCTGTGCCAGCCAGGCCGCACACCCTCTCCGTGCTCTTCCAGCTTCTCAGGTGCACTGAGCTTGCCTTGTCTTCCCCTCCGGGACCCCGCAGAGTCGGTTCTCAGTGACGGAGCCACGGAGAAGGGAAATCCTGACTCTGAATCCTGAATGAAATGGGTTTCACTCTCAGAGTTACTAAGCACTTTTCATGGAGCCATCCGAGGAGAACACTGCAGGGATAATAGCAATGCTAACGATAGTCATGGGAATACAGGGGTGTTTCTGTTGCTACAGCTGAACAGGAATAATAATGTTAGTTAATGTTATTGGGGTGCACCCTGTGCCAGGCACTGTGCTCAATGCTTGCTTTATATGGAGTGTCACTGAATCCTCACGGCAATGCTGTAAGGTCAATATGAATATTACTCCCATTTTCCAGATGAGAAAACTGAGGCACAGATGGTTTATACATGGTTCAAGGCCAGCCTCAGAGCCAGGATGTGGTGGAGCCAGGATTCCATGCCCAGCCTGAAGCTCTTTACCAGGCTTTCCTTCTCTGTGGCCATGGGGGCTGGGGCGGTGGGGCATCGGAGCAGCAGAGAGCAGTGGTGGGGTTGGGAGGGGCACCCCCAGGAGGATGGGGCAGCTACTGTGTCAGAGTGGGTGGGGGTGAGGCCTTTGCTGGACGCCCAGGCTCTGCCCTCCTTTGAGTAGATCATCTTGTCCGTGGAACCTGGATAGAGGCCTTAGGCTGAAGACAGAGGAGAAATCTAAGCTTTTTGTTTTCAGAGAGAAAAGAGACAGCATGTGAGTTTTGAGTGGAATCTGATCCGAGAGACAGGCAGCCGGTACCCCCGTCACGAGCAGGAATCCTGCGGGCCCAGTGGGAACTTCCCATCCCAGGGGAATGCAGGGACAGGCTGCTCCCCCCCACCCAGCCCCTGACCTCCCCCTGCCTTCCCTGCTTCAGCCACAAACCCCTTGACCTTGTTGTTTCAACTGCAGAACAGGCTCCCCAGCTATTGTTCTTGGAGATGATTCTGTGATCTTAGGACCTTTGAGAAAAGAACAAACAGCTAGGAAAACACAGGGTGGTTAAAAGATGTTTGTGATGTTTGTGCCGTATGGAACAAAAGAGGCATTCGGGAGACTCAGCATTGTTCTGCGGAGTGAGGATGAAACAGCCCTCGGAGGCCTCCTCTCATCTGGGGGCATCCAGCTCATTGTCGTGGAATGTAGCTCCAGCCATCGCTCCATTGTCAGGCCATATACTCTGTGCGGGGCCCGGGCTAGGAGTGTGTTTACACTTGATTCACTTTGAATCCTCTCCTGGTTTCTGATGCATTCTTCCTGTCTTCTTGTTGGGAAAAGTGGCTCATGTTATCACCCGGTCACTCATTTCATAGCAGCTACCCAGGTCCCTTACTGGATACCCTTCATTGCCTGTCCTCAGCAGGACCAATAAAGTCATATTTATACAGCAATCTAAGGTCACATAGTCATTTTATGTGATTTCCCTTATTGGATTTTTATATCAGCTTCACTATATATGTTATTTCCTTTTTTTTTTTTTTTTTTGTTTGAGATGGAGTCTCGCTGTGTCTCCCAGGCTGGAGTGCAATGGCGCAATCTCGGCTCGCTGCAACCTCCACCTCCCAGGTTCAAGTGATTCTCCTGCCCTAGCCTCCCGAGTAGCTGGGATTACAGACGTGTGCCACCACACCCAGCTAATTTTTTTTTTTTTTTGTATTTTTAGTAGAGACGGGCTTTCACCATGCTGGCCAGGCTGTTCTTGAACTCCTGACCTCGTGATCCACCCGCCCTGGCTTTCCAGAGTGCCGGGATTATAGGCATGAGCCACCGCGCCTGGGCTTATTTCCATTTTTTCAAAGACAAAACTGAGGCTCAAAGCAGAGAGGTGACCTGCCTGCTGATGTATAGCTAATGACAGAGCCCCAGAGGAACGCAGTGCTCTTAGAACCCCACTGAAGATTCCTCCTTCAGGGAACTACATTTCGAAAGTTTACTACGTCACCTCCTTCGGGAATTCTGAAACATTGTGTACTCTTATCTTTACCCGTGAAAGCTGTTTCTGGGATTGGCGCTGTCAACTCCAGGCCCAGGTCTCTCTAATTCTGGGTTGGTAGGTTTTGCATTAATGAGATTTAACTCACCATGGTTCATTTCTCCCTTTGCAGTCCCTTGTGTATGCTCCTGGGGCATAGGTGCCTGTGGCAAGTCTGTGAAGGCTGCATTCTCCCCCAGCTTGGAATACCCAGTGCCCCTGCCGCAGCCCACAGCCCTTCAGAAGGTGATTGCAAGGAAGCCAACACGTTCCTTTGCCTTCCCGAGGACACAGAGCCTAACCTCATCTTCCGTTCCTTCTGCCATGTCCACACCTGGTGTCAGCTGTGCAGCCTTTCCTGCATGAGTCATGGCCAGGCAAGCTCGGTGACATGCACTGGAAGCCCAGTGTGGAAGCTGGGAGGCAGTCATCGTGTAGTCACGCTAGTGGTGGCCACGGGCCAGGGGGCTCCTAAGGAAATTGGAAGGACCTTTGGAACTGCCTTCCTCCCCACCCTGCTCTGTATCTCCTTCAGAGTTTTTCTGATAGGGGTAGTGCTGACTTATTCCTTGGGAAGGCTTAGAGATTTGGGGTCTTCGCCTGCACCTTATCAAAATCCCCGTGTCTCACTGGAGGAGTAAGAACTTGACCTGCCATCAGGAAATGCCTTAGATGAGTGCTCAGCACCGGTGGCAGGACCAGGGATGTTTAGTTAAGATAAGAGAAAGCCCAGGGGGGCATTATCTCTGTCTTCATATGGGACAGGAAATGTACTTGTTCCTTGTGGCTCTAGGGGGCAGGACGTGGAGCAGAGAGTAGAAGTGTTAAGGGGTGAAATTCAGCATCATGTGAGAAAGAACTCACTAAAAAGTCGTTTTCAAAAAGTAGAACATGCTGCCCTGAGCAGAGTGAATTTCTTCTTCCTGGAAATTTCCAAGTGTTATTCCGACAGGGAGGCTGTGGCCCAGGGGCCCAGGAATGGGAACTCCAGTGCTGAGTGGCACTGCGATGACTGCTTACCTTTACACTTATTGGCATGTAATTAGTCCCCTCCATAGTGTCCTGTAGTGACAGCTACCCACAAGAGCTGAGCTCCGGGCAGGTACCACAAAGGGAAAGAGGGCCAGGGACCCCTCATTCTTATTCTTTCCCTGGATGTGTGCATGCATGTGTGCGTGAGAGAGAGGGGATGCATGGAGTTTTTCCCTTTGTTTTCATGCTACCCTGACCCCTACTCCACACCAAATAACTCATTTAATAACTTGGAATCCTCCCATATGTTTATCTGTGCTTATGAAAGTCATAGACAGTTATGACACACATCAACGCATAGATACATGTACAAGTTTTTAAAAATTGTTTTATAAAAATGAGATCATATGAATCAAATTTACTGCATGTTGCTTTTCTTGCTCATCAGTACTTCATAGAAAAATCCCTCAAGTTCACTGGTGTGCCTCTCTTATTTCATTCTGCTAATGTAGTCCATAGGATGGATGGCCCACATCTGATTCAACATTCTTACTTTGATGGCATTCATTTTATCTCTAGTTTTTTCACTTATAAATAATGCTTCCACAAACATTCTCATTTGTACATATGGACGCGTGTGTGTATGTGTCCTTCCAAGCTAGTGCTTTTATTTCCCAGGCATAGATTCCCAAGAGTAGGAGTGCTGAGCTGAAGGGGATGTGTGTGTGTGTGTGTGTGTGTGTGTGTATACTATATATATATAGGATGTTTCCAGATTGTTTTCCCAATAAACTACAGCAATTCTCACTTCCATTAATAGTACATGAAGGCACCTGTTTCCACATCCCCGCAGCATTAGTTGTGATTTCCTTGTTTGTGCTGGCTGGGCTGGTGGGTGGGCAGTAACAGTTCATTGTTACTTTGTTTCATTTCTCTGACCCCTGGTGTGCCGGAGCATTATTGTACAGGATTATCTGCCATCTGGATTGCTCTTCCCCCAGTCACCTGTGGGACCTTTGCCTGTTTTGCTCCCAGGGTTCCAGAAAGGAGAACAAGGCTTTCTGGGTCAGGCAGGCAAGCAAGTGTGTTTCCGTCTCAGCCTTTACCTGGTCCTGGAGATGGTCAGCCCTCAATGACTTACCTTCCCTTTCCCTTCTGCACAGTTTTTAGAGTCCCCAGAAATAGGAAATTAAATCTTATTCTCCCAAGCATCCCAGCGTAAGGGTGAGGGAGAGAGCAGGAAATAGAGTTGCAAGCCGGTGAGAGCTGATAAGTTGTCCTGTGGGTTGGTTCTACTGTCTCTCTCTTGTGTTTCCTGGGTCAAGTTCCCTCCCTTCTTGCTGATGTGAATGCTGCGTCTGTGGAAATAAGGAACAGACACTTGGCAGTGCACCTGTAAATAGTTTGGATCTTGACTGATGTTTCTGAAGCTTCAAGTCTCACTACTCAAAGTGTAGTTCCTGGACCAGAAACAGAATCTCAGACCCCACCCCAGACCTACTGACTCAGAATCTACATTTTAACGAGATCCCCAGATAATTCACAGAAACATTAAAATTGGAGAAGCATTGGCTTAAAGCATTCTGGTTAGAATTTGTGAGGGGAAACAGACACGATTAGAACTTACTTGCCCAGAAACGTTGCTGCAGTTGAGAATGTTTTAGATGTGTCCGTAGATCCAGCATGGTGCAGATTCCACCGCTCGTGGTGGCATGCCTTCTTTCTCTTGCTCTTGAGATCTCATAGTGCATGTCACCTACCAGAACACAGCGTCCCTCTGCCTTGGGTGACAGGAAGGCTCAACACACCCCAATCCAGCTGCTTCTCCCTGTCGCTGAGTCTTATAGGCCCATCAAGTCCACGCAAACAACCTGTTTTAGATAGCCCAACTCCGTTTGTGGCAAATACTGCATGCTTCAGCTGCCTGACTTGAGTTTCCTGCCGTCTCCTGAGCAGCCCAGCTCCTTATCACTGTCCCTGTCACCTGTCGTCGGTCTTTGTCTCCTGAGCCTGAGGACAGCCTCAGCGCCTCCGGTTTTCATACAGAGCTGCCCCCATCAGACTCTCTCGCCCTCTGACAAAGCACTGTTACTCACTCTCTAGATAACCGAGGTCCGGTCCTGGCCTGTACCTGCCGCCCTCCTTCCTCCACCTCGGACGTGAACACCTCAGCTCAAAGGTGAGAGCACACAGGGTGTCCTGCCAGAGCCAGACGAGGGGGTTACTGCTCTGCACCAGATGAAGTGAGTCGTCCTGTAAATAGCTGTGCTTTCCAAACCACTTCCACTGTGGCTCCTGAGGCCTTCACGCGTGCTCGGTTTGCCAGGCAGGGTTTATCAACCAGGGATCGCGTAGGAAGCAGAAACCACTCCAGGTGGTGTAAGCAGAAGGAGTTTCTTGTTGGAATTAGGTGCTTACAACATTGTTGGAGGGGCTCAAGGGGCAGGTTTCCGGCTGTGCCTTTTGAAGGACTCCTGGCTAGTTCAGAAGCAGCTGTTGCCAGCCCACAGCCATTCCTGGACTCTCTAGGAGGCTGAAAGATGAACAGTCTAAGTTGAGGTCTGAGGATTATGGAGTTTGGACAGAAATCAACACCACTGCCTTGCTTTTCTGGTACTCAGGAAGCGGCAGCACGACCTGGGTTCAAGGTGACTGGGACTGTCTAACCAGCAGTGACAGCCAGAAGCCACATTCTCACCGGGCACGTCTCATGTAAGCACACTAGTTCCCGAGTCGCAGCACCTGATTCACGTCCCGAGCTCTCGCCGCTTGGGCATCTGGGAAGCTTAGTTTCCCTCGTTCCAACCTCTCAATAGGAGGAGGATCAACAGGAGGTTTGGGAGGAGCCAACTGTGCAACCTCAGCTAGGCACGATTTTGACGAGTGGAACGGGTGGGGCCTGCGGCATTCACACTCCCAAGCTCAGCCTCCACCCAGGAGTGACTGCGCCCAGGCCGACCCCGGTGTCTTCCCACACTTGGCGTTAGCGCCTTCTGCAGGTGGCAGCCTCCTTGCACCAGCAGGGAGACCACTGAGTGGCTTCACTTCTCCCTGGTTTTCTAAGCCTGTAAGACTGCTACGTTCCTGCGTGCTCCAAAAGCGATTTCTTTTTCACTTAGTTTCGTCTGATTGACGAAAGCTTGTCACAAGCTTGACAGAGGTTCAGGGAATGTGGGCAAAGCCGTGCTGCCTTCTACATCAAGTGCTGTTCATTTGGGTCATTAGGATTTCATGTCTGGTCCTGGTCTTCGTAATTAAACGTGTAAAGAGATGTCCTCCCAGCACTGTCATGAGCAGGAACTTTTTAGTAGGAACATTCTTGTTGATGACATGGTTGTATAATGTGATTGTGGGCGTAGGGGGACAGATGTGTTTCAAGTGCTAGAGAAATGACAATGATTTGGGTCTCATGGGACCCAGGCACAGGACCGTACACAGAGCAGGTGCTCAGAATGGCTTATTTAGTACATGGAGTGAAATGAAAAGAAGCTCAACCCAGGTGGAAGGTGATGCTCCGTGTCTCCCGGCTCTCCGGGCAGTAGTCATTCCTTGGCCCCACAGATCCTCCATTTTGGGGGCAACGGTGTGGCTCTACTTTGTGGAGAAACAAATTTGGGCAGCTGAGTTCAGGGCTTCACGTGGAGGAGCGAGAAGGGGGCCACCCGATGCAGCTTTACCAGGAAGCATGTGGACTGGGGCACAGTTGTTGCAGGATGATTGGCTGCCACCATAAGTGGGCAGAATCATGGGCAGATCATCCTGCTTCCTTAATTGAATCTTGGAATGCGTTCAGAATCTTCAACCCAGGGGTCTGGCACTCAAGGCGTTTGTGACCTGGCACTGACTCAGTACGCTTTAGCCAAATTGGGCACTCATGGCTCCCAGATGCTGTGCCAAGCTTTCACCTGCTTATCTTTGCTTGCCACTGTTCCTGCCACCTGGAGGGACTTCTCTTCACCCATCTCTACCTTGAGAAATCCTCTCTGTCATTCATGGCCAACTCAGATACCCCTTCTTCATAGCATTCTTTGCCCGCCAGCCTCAGGAGCACCCTCTGGCCCTATCAGCATGCCCAGGGCTCCTTTCCACCCTTTTCTCCTGGCCACAACCCTTTCTCTTGGCCACACCCCTTTCCGTGTCTTTGCCTGGTCCTATGGGTGCTGTGCAGGCTCCCTCAGCCAAGCTCGGCATTCCCAGGCCTGGCTCCGAGTAGGTGTTTGTGGAATGAATGGCTAAAAAGTAAAGCAAAAAGCTCATGAAACAGAGGGGAAATCCAAAACTGATTAAAGAGAAAAAGGATTCTAACAAAAAAGACCGTGAGCGCTGGGTTCACACTGCCTGGGTTCAGGTCCTGCCTCCACCATTTAATAGCCCTGTGACCTTGGACAAACCAGTAAACCGCTTTGTGCCTCAGTTTCCCCCTATGTTAAGGATAAGCGTACTACCTACTCAGGGATGTTCTGAGAATTAAGATTCTTGAAAACATGTCAGCTTCTTGGAACGGTGCCTGCCTCGTAGTAAGTGTTAATATACGTTAGTGCACCACTCCCCTCCCAAGCTTTCCCAACTCCCTGGCTTGTCGAAGATAGTGTCAGAAACTGGCGTTTTTCCGAGCTCCCGCTAGATGTTCACCTCCGTTTCCATCCTGCACTTGCGGCGAAATCAGTGGGAGATGTTTTCCTGAGGCGGCTCCATCCTTACTGTGGAAAGGAGAAAAGACGGGAAGGTCCACGGACCAAGGACTGGCTCTTGCCAGGCTCTGTGCGAGGGCTCCTCATACGAAATGCTGTTTAATCTTCACACAGCCTCTGGGTATGGATTAATGTTCCTATCTGGGAGGAAGCTGAAGCTCAAAGAAGAGCAACAGCTTGCCTGGGATGACATGGCGAGTGAGGGGCATGGCTGCAGTTGAAACCCAGATTGGATTTTGAAACCCATGTTCTCTTGACTGCTTCATCCAGCTGTTCCCACCACCCGGGGCTGGGGGCTGGGGGCTGCGTGTGTGTATGTGCGCACATGTGTGCATGCGTGTGGGTGCGTGTGCGTGTGTGCACTGCTTCATCCAGCTGTTCCCACCACCCAGGGCTGGGGGCTGCGTGTGTGCGTGCGCACATGTGTGCATGCCTTTGCATGTGTGTGCATGCATGTGGGTGTGTGTGCGTGTGTGTATGCACGCATGTGTGCACTGCTTCATCCAGCTGTTCCCACCACCCGGGGCTGGGGGCTGGGAGCTCTGTGTGTGTGCGTGCATGTGTCCATGCGTGTATGCATGTGTGTGCATGAGTGTGCGCGTGTGTGTACACTGCTTCATCCAGCTGTTCCCACCACCTGGGGCTGGGAGCTGCGTGCGTGCATGGGTGTGTGTGTGCATGCATGCACTGCTTCATCCAGCTGTTCCTACCACCCGGGGCTGGGAGCTGCATGTGTGCATACGTGTGTGTGTGTGCACTACTTCATCCAACTATTCCCACCACCCGGGGCTGGGAGCTGCATGTGTGCATGAGTGTGTGTGTGTGCGCACATGTGTGCGTGTGTGTGCATGCGTGTGTGTGTGCGTGTGTGTGCGCACTGCTTCATTTAGCTGTTCCCACCTGGGGCTGGGGGCTCTGTGTGTGTGTGTGTGTGTGTGTGCGTGCATGTCTCCATGCGTGTGTGCATGTGTGTGGGTGTGCACATGTGTGTGTGCGTGTGTGTGCATGTGTGTGTCCGTGCACGCACACTGCTTCATCCAGCTGTTCCTACCACCCGGGGCTGGGAGCTGCGTGTGTGCATACGTGTGTGCGCGCACGTGCAGTCCTTGCCGGGGTGGGTGGGCTTGATGGCCCTGCCCCGAGTTGCCTCAGAACTGAGCAGAGTGGATCAGTGTGGACAGATCTTCTGGGGCTTGCGAACCCCAAAGCAAGAGCGAAACCCGTGTTTGCCCAGTGTTCAGCCATGGCAGCTCACAGAACCTGACCCGGATTCCAGTAGCCTTTTGCCCAGGTGTCACTGAGATGTCAGCAAGCCTCAGTTTCCTAGTTCATGGGCCCTCCTGACGGCTAGAAATGGTCTCGTGGGTTTTAAGAATAATTATAACTATCTTGTCCTCACTTAAGCTGATTTGGTATATACCAATGTACTGATTGATATTAGCACCCATCTCATTTGCACATTTCTGCAGTGATAGTAATGCCAAGTAAACTGTAGAAGAAATGAGTTCCTGAGGCATTTACAGGCAATCAGGATGTTCACTTTGCATGTAGAGCAGGCACGCGCTATTTGAATCAAGCTTCCACGATTGGGGCGAGCAAATGATCTTGTATTTACATATTTTTCCGAAGGCCACTTTACCTCAATTTTAAATCTTTAAGTTGAGTTCCTATTTTTGAAAATTCTGTTTTGTTGTAACTGAGGTAATCCAGCCTCAAGGCCCTGTGAAGACAGCATATGTTAGAAGTCTGTCTGTTAATCTTACCAGCTTGAAGACAGCGGAATTCTGTGAGAAAAGATAGGCTTCACGAGTCAGTACCAGTGGTAGATGGGTGGGCCAGTGATAGTATAATACTCGTTCAGCTTGGTCACAATCAGCGTGTCCTTTACCTGCTGCTTACAGACGTTCACAGTGACAGGTGCTCCCGTCATGAGAGACACTGGGCACCATCAGACACCTGCCCCTGGAGCGCCATCCTAGCCAGAGAGATACACACAGGCCCAGCACACTCAGCCCAGCCAGACCCTCTCCCCGACCTCCTTTCCCCTTGCTCCCCATCCAGCCTCTCTCCCCATCTCCCCTCTCTGTTATGGATTGAATGTGTTCCTCAAAAATTCATATGCTGAAGCCCTAACCACCACTCCCTCAGAATGTGACCTTATTTGGAATAGGGTCGTTGCAGATGTCATTTGTTAAGATGAGGTTCTCATGGTCGAGCCTAATCCAGTATGACTGGTGTTCTTATAAAAAGAGGAATTTGGGCACAGACACACACACACACACAGGGAGAACATCACGTAAAGGAGAAGTCAGATCACGGCTTTGCTTCTGCGTGCTAAGGAATGGCAAAGATTGCCGGCAAACCACCAGAAGCTAGGGGAGCGGCCTGGAACAGGCTCGGCCTCGCAGCCCTCAGAGGGATCCAGCCCTGCCGACCCATGATCCCAGACTTCCAGCCTCCAGGACTGCGGACAATCAGTGTCTGCTGTTTAAGCAAACCGGTTTGTACTTTGTCGTGGCAGCCCTAGAAAATAAATATCACCCTGCCCCCACCCACATAAACATACCTCACACACACACCACACACGTCACTCACACACACGCATACATACACCACACACCACACACACACACACACATACACCACACACACACTTATACAACACACACACCACACCACACACACTTATACACCACACACACGCACACATACACCACATACACTTATACACCACACACACCACACACACTTATACACCACACACACACATACACCACACACAACACACCACACACACGCATACACCACACACGCATACACCACACACACGCACATGTACACCACGCACACATACACCACATACACACACACCTCACCCACACACACCTCACACACACACACCACACACTTATACATCACACACACGCACACATACACCACACACACCACACCACACATTTACACCACATACACAGGCACACATACACCACAGACGCACTTATACACCATACACACACCACACACACATACACCACATACATGCACACACACCACACACATTTATACACCACATACACGCACACACACACCACACACACTTATACACACACAACACACACTTATACAGCACACACGCACGCACATACACCACACACCACACACACACACCACACACATACACCACATACAGACATACCTCACCCACACACACACAAACCTCACACACATACACCACACACCACACACACTTATATACCACACACGCACACATACACCACACACACTACACACACTTACACACCACACACATACACCACACACACCTCACCCCCACACACGCATACACACACCTCACACACATACACCACCATACACACACACTTATACACCACACACACGCACACATACACCACACACGCACCTCACGCATACACCTCACACACACGCACACATACACCACACACGCACCTCACCCATACACCTCACACGCACACATACACCACACACACTACACCCACACACATATACCCTACACACACCCACACACATACACACACCTCACCCACAGACATGCACACATACACCACACACACATATACCCCCACACACCACACCCTCACACACACCTCACCCACACATGCACACGCACACCACACACACTTATACACCACACACGCACACACCACACATACATACACCTCACCCCCCACACACATACTCAGACACCACACACACCACACAGACACCACACACACCCATACACCACACACACCACACACATGCACACATACACCACACATGCACACTCATACACCACACACACCAGACACCACACACACGCACACATACACCACACATGCACACTCATACGCCACACACAACCACACACCATGCACACACCCCCACCCACACACATACACACAACTCACACACATGCACGCACACTCATATACCACACACACCCCCCACACCCACCACACACACCCACACCTCACCCACACACATGCACACATACACCACACACACAGGCACACTCATACACCACACACACCACACATACACCACACACACACCCAGCCCCACACACCTCACACACATACCTGCACACATACACCACACACATGCACACTCATACACCACACACACCACACAGACACCACACAAACCTCAGACACCACACACACCTCACATACACTACACACACGCACACTCATACACCACACACTCATACAACACACACACCACACACACGCACACATACACCACATACACTCATACAACACACACCACACACACGTGCACACTCATATACAACACACACCACACAGACACCACACAAACCTCACATACACTACACACACGCACACTCATACACACACTCATACAACACACACACCACACACACGCGCACACTCATATACCACACACACCACAGACACCACACTGATGCCACACACAACCACACACACCATGCACACACACACCCCCTACACATGTACACCACACACACATGCACACTCATACACCACACACACATACACATACCTCACACACACATGCACACATATACCACATACACGCACACATATACCACACACTCATACACCACCAACACACACACACCATACACATGCATACATACACACACGCACACTTATACACTGCACACATGCCACACACAGACACACCATACACGCACACACACGCTGCTGGCTTGGGAGAGCCAGGCCTGGTTATTCCGCCTTCTCGAGAGTGTGGCTCAAGGTGTTCAGCTATAGTGAAGGCGCTGCTGGGCTGTCGGCCTCTGCTGTGGAAGTACCTTGCCTGTGCCCTCCTTCATAAAATGATGCTCCTGTTCAAGAGTGGAGATCTGCAAGCAACGAAGAGAGAGAATCTGGAGGAATGCTGAGCATGAATTTTGGGGGTAGCGGGACTGGGTGATTAACAGTCCTGGCTCTGCCCCTTTCGAGTTCACTTTCCTGAGAATTCACTGCTTTATCAATATATTGGAAATAATAATACCTTTGGGGTTTTCGTGAGAACTAAAGAAAATACAGGTAAAGCTCTGACGTAGTGCTTACCTCACAAGATAATAGCTGCCTTAATTATTATTTCTAGCCACTGCGTGGGACGTGACGTTACCAGTAGGGTGTTGTAAGGACATCCTTGGATTTACTTTCTAGCTTCGTGGAGGGGGAGAGTGAATTGAGTTACAGTCACATGCTGCGTAACATTTTGGTCAATATATGACGGTGGTCCCGTACGATTATAATACCATATTATTACTGTACCTTTTCTGTGTTTGGATATGTTTAGATAGACAGATACCATTGTGTTACAGGCACCTACAGTACTCAGTATAGTAACATGCCATGCAGGTTTGTAGCCTAGGAGCAGCAGACTGTACCATACAGCCCTGTTGTGTGGTGGGCAATACCATCTCGGTTTGTGGAAGTCACTCTGTGTGTTCACACAAAGACGAAATCACCTAACAATGCATTTCTCAGAGCAAACTCTGTTGTTAAGCGATGCATGACTGTATATGTGTGTTGTTTTTTCTTTACGATTTGTAAAGTTTTCCAGATTTTTTACTCCGAATGTGTATTTTACAGACAGGAAATCAATTTTCTAAAAAACTAGGAAGATGCTACTAAGTCTCAAATAAAACAAGAGTTAGCAGTTTGATAAGAGTCAAAGGCTCTTGAGAAAGTTCCCAGTTACGCCGCTGGTTCATAGGATTTCTGCATGTTTTTATCAGTATGGTGGTTTGCGTTTCTAATTAATGTTTATGCCTAGCTGGTTGTAACATGCAGTTATGTTTAGTAAAGAAAAACAAGAATGGATGGAAGAATATATGAACATTGCAGGCCGGGCCCAGAACTGGGACTTGCAGCTCAGGTGACCCAGGGTTGCCTCTGCAGGTCACCTAGGTCTCTCTGTAAGATGAAAGGCCAGACCTCCCTATGGGGAGTGGTGGGAGATGCATACAGCTAGAGGGAGGTTTCCAGCCACGTCTCATCTGACACGGTTCAACTGTATGAGAGCCGAGTGGCATCAGAGTTGTGTTGGCCAGATAAAATGGGTTGTGTTGTGTGTAGAGACCCTCCTCAGCACTGGCCAGCAGCTGACTGGAAGAAGGGCCCCACTGTGCGGAGACCTGGGCGGGTGATGCCTCCACGTGGGAGTCTCCATTTTCCTAATTTAAGAAACGAGGTGGTGTCTCTACCAAGATGGCCTCATGAGGCCATGAGGATTCCCAACACTGAGGGGCTGGATCCCCGCTGGAAGCGCAGGGAGGACGGGGTCACAGTGCGGAGAATACTGACTGTTCTTGCTAGGTTTGCCCCCCTGGCACTTGCGGCTCTCCTTCTCCTCCTCCCCCTCCTCCTCCCCCTCCTCCTCTCCCCCCCTCCTCTCCCCCTCTTCCCCCTCCTCCTCCCCTCCTCTCCCCCTCTTCCCCCTCCTCCTCCCCCTCCTCCTCCTTCCTCCTTCCTCCTTCCTCCTCCTCCTCCTTCTTCTTCCTCCTCCTCTCTCCCTTTTTTTTTTTTTTTTTTTTTTTTTTTTTTTTTTTTTTTTTTTTGAGACGGAGTTTCGCTCTTGTTGCCCAGGCTGGAGTGTAGTGGCATGATCTTGGCTTACTGCAAGCTCCACCTCCTGGGTTCAAGCGATTCTCCTCCCTCAGCCTCCTGAGTAGCTGGGATTACAGGCGCCCGCCACCATGCCCGGCTAATTTTTGTATTTTTAGTAGAGGCAAGGTTTCGCCATCTTGGTCAGGCTGGTCTCGAACTCCCGACCTCAGGTGATCCGCCCGCCTCGGCCTCCAAAAGTGCTGGGATTCCAGGCGTGAGCCACCGCACCCGGCCACCTCTCTTCTTTTTGAAGGGCGTCTGGACTCAGCTTTTCGTCTTGCTGAAGTGAAGCTGTAAATGTGAAGCTGTAAATGAAAGTCGTTCTGGGCAAAACAAAACGAGAGCTCTCCATTCCACCAGGCAAAGGGCAGGTGCTTGTGTGTGTTTGGAATTTATTTTTATTTTCTAATCCCGTTGCCAACAGAAAAAGATTCTGTGGAGCCTCTGATTGTATTACCATCCGGGAGCCGTTTACGTGTCGTCTGTGGGATGCTTGGCCCAATGTCCAGGGCTCCAAGTGTCTGCTCTCCTCCCGCGTCACCCCCACCTCTAGGGGGTGTTTTGGAGAATTTGGCCTTGGCCTAGGAGGGTAAGTGCCCAGGGTTCCATTCTGTCTCAGGGTCTTAGGACGGAAGCCAGACAGCTTGATGGTCCTGAGGCAGGCAGAGGTGGCAGCTGAAGACAGTGGTGAAAGAAGTGTGGAAGAGGACTTGGCTCCTGATGACCTGATGGGTGGCCAGCCCCCCACCCCAGCTTCTTTGCTGGGAGCGCCCCAGGCCCCTCCCGCTCTGCGGCCCTCCCTGCCGCGGCGTGCCTGCAGTTCCGCGCCTCGCCAGCAGGGGTCTCGCCTGTGTCGCGGCCGGATCTGCACGCGGGTCTAAGAACTCAGGGCCCTCCCACCGCAGCCCAGAATCACCGAGCCTTGGAAGGTTCCAGCGAGCCCGGCGTAGACACCACCTTGAGGCCCGGGAGAAGGGAAGGGGCAAGTCCAGTGAGAGAGGGTGTGTGCGGGGCCGTGCTGGGGCCAGAACCTTTTAGGGGGTTGGGGGTGAGGGTTAGGTGGGAGTGCGGAGCAAGAGCATCCCTCCATCAAAAACGACACAGCACAGCAAGAGCGCCTCTCCGTCGAGAACACTAGTGAATGACAGAATGGCAGTGTATTGGGCTTCCACAAAGAGGTTTTATTGTTTTTTTCAGAGTGATCATATAAAGTAACTTTACTGATTGGTAACTTTATTAATCATAACAAATTGGGCACTTTAGCATAAAGAGACCACGTTTAATTTAAAGTATTCTTTTTCCATAAGAAGCAATAACTATGGTGTTCAAGTCAATAGTTAAATGCTACGCGTCGGTGAAATGCTGCCGAAATTAATCAGAAGTAAATAATACAGGAAAGGGGAAGGCTTTAGGCTTACTAAGAAGTGATGATATGAGAGTAAGGGAAGGTGGGGAATGAGAAGTATGCCATGGAATGCTGGTGACAGCTGGAAACGTCACCAGGAAAGGAGAGAGGGAAGCGCAGGGAGGCCGGGAATAATACCATGGTTTCCTCACAGTTTCACCGACGGTGGGAAAATGACCCGGGGGGCTCTGCCACGGTGTAGATCTGGCTCAGGGATCCCTCGGCCCCCGCTGATAGTTGAAACAGGTCTCCAAATCACTGCTCGGTGGCCCCGTGAGTGGACGCGGAGGCGCAGACTTGGCTGGAGCATTCAGGGATGGACTCTGTTGTTAAACGACAATTTCCTGTTATGTCATTTTCTCCACCATCTGACACACTTTCAACACTCACATACCTTTGAACAGAAGTTTAAATAAAAGTCTGTTGACTTTGCACTTGAGTCCTGCTGTGGACTTCACGTGGCCCTTTGCCTTTGGGCGTAAGTCAGACGAGATGATGATACGGTGTGTAGATATGTCTGTTTCTCTTAAACTTTGGTGAATATCCTGGGGACAGCTGTACTCTCCAGTCACAGGATCAAAGCTTACTGCATCTTCCTGAAGAGTCAGTTTTACTCAAAGATTTAGTAGAGGGAAAATTCGTCTGTTAAAACATATGCTTATATATTATAGAGTTTTAATTTTTCATAAACCATTTAGATAAGACACACTTTCACACACTTGGTTGTGTCCCAGGTCCCCTTGACATTCACCCCTTTCCTATCCATGGGGTCAGCATATTTTGTGGTTTTATCATTCGATCATTCTTGTGATAGTATTTGACCATTATGAACTGGAGGTGTGAAACACTAGTGAGCAGTTGGTTATGTGGATGAAATACAAACCAGCCAGTGGTTTCCAAATGCAGCGCAGCCACACCGCTATCCCCAGGGTACCTCAAAAGACAGGCTCTCAGGCCTTGTCCCAGGCATCCCAATACTGTTGGTCTCCAAAGCTGCATTTTGACCATGTACCCAAAGTGATTCTGGCTTGTAGCTAGACTTGCGAATCAAAGAACCAAATGGTTTATTCTAGCTGTAGACACTGGGAAAGGGACTGCAAACTGATATTCCACAGACCAGACAGAAGAGGGTTTTTGGTGTGGGGTTTTTTTTGTTTTTGTTTTTGCCTGTAGCATTTTGTTGTTGTTGTTACTTTGTATTAGTTGCCAACATTTAAAATCAAGGTATTCTGTAGCTTTCCTTTAAAACTCAGAAGTCAGGATGATACTAGGCCTGCCTTTTCTCCAGAACCCCTGGCCTCAGCTGAACAACAGCAGCCTCTCTCAGGTGGTCGTGCCACGCTCTCTGGATCTCCCAGGTCCCCGCCTCGTCCCCACTGCCTTGCTCTCTGGGAGCTTGAGGTTGTGATCCCCTGCTCAGTGAACACATGGTCGTGTGAGCAGCTGAATGTCACATACCCTTTCCCAGCAGGCAGCATGAGTCCACTGCTGCCCCACCCCCTCCCTGCAAGGGAACTGCTCACCTGGGCACTCCTGCCTGGGAAGTGAAGTACTGTAGAAAGAAGAACTTAAGCTGAGGAATGATTGGGACTCAGAACCATCTCCTATGCTTGGTACTTCTTGTCTTTGAACCACTTCTTCATACTTCTGTTTCTATTCCTAGAGCCTTGTTTTCCTCTCATGGCACCTGCCCTCTCATAAAATACACACACACACACACACACACACACACACACACACACGGAGCCCTCATCACCGTCATCACCGTCACAGTGGGTGTGTGCTCCCAAAGGGCCTCTGCTCATCAGTAGATTTCATGGGCCCGACCTCCCATTTTCCTTTCCCCGTTGCTCCCATTCTAAACTCTGGGTCCATCTGTATGTAATGTCTAAAAAGGCGCCCAAACACCAGTTGGAAATAGTTGTTATAGGAAAATGTATTCAGAATTCCAAACAACAGACTTAAAGTGATGAACTTCCAGTGCGTCAAACCTTTCTCCCCTCGTTGGAGAGGCCACAGGGTTAGGCAGGAGCATAGGGACTCTCAGCCTGTGCTGGCCTTTCTCAGTAATCAGAAGCATATGACCCCAGCTAGTATTTTCTGAGTTATGCCAGGGACTGTCTTTTATTCCATGAGGTCAAAGGACACACTTGGAATTGGTCGCCTGACAAGATTGCATTGTTTCTCTAACTTTTTTTTTTTCCCTAGTTTCTCAGGGCCTGAATTTCATTCCTCTTGCCCAGCGACTTCCCCTTGATGGATGCTAAAGGTCTCACAGAACAGCACCTCTTCTGTCATTTATCTGAGTCTAGGTAAAGGCACAGCGACGGTGAATGTAAGGGCCTTTAAAAGGCTTCAAAAGACAACATTTTCCTATTTAAAATTAATTTCTCTCTTGTTTTACCTACACTGATTCTTTCTAGGTTCTGAGCGTGTGTGATTTAGGCCCATGCAGCTTCTAACAAATGCAGAAGAGATGGACGCAGGTCGCTGGTGTGGGGGTGCATTCCTGCACTCCTGTTTTTCTATAACAGAACAACCAGTGGCCAGCATTAACTAAACTAGGCCCAGCCTCATGGCCTGGAATTCCAGTCTGTTATCTGGAGCAAATCAGCATTTCCGTCCAGCGTTCCTAGGCTTCCTTTTATCTGCCCCCCACAGCACTGACTGTTACTAGCGTGAGCCGCCACTTCTCCCCGTTCAGTGCAGGCTGGCAGTACGGGGTTAATTCCTTAGACATATAAAAATCTGGCAAAATCAGAAAACAGTCATTCTCACTTCACACCTGATAGAATAGCCATTGTCAAAAACACAAGAGATAGCCACTGTTGGCGAGGGTGTGGAGAAGAGGGAGCCCCAGCACGCTGCACCGTTGGTAGGAATGTAGGTTGGTACAGCCATGATGGAAAACAATATGGAAATTCCTAAAGAAATAAAACTAGAACTACTATATGACTCAGCAGTCCTTCTTCTGGGCATTGACCCAAAGGAAATGAAATCACTACCTCGTAAAGATAACTGCTCTCCCGTGCTCACGGCAACGTTATTCACAGTAGCCAAGATACGGAAAGAACCTAAATGTCTGTTGATAGATGAATAGAGAAAGAAATTGTAACATACAAGACACACACACACACACACACACAATGGAATATTACTCAGCCTTTAAAAAGGAGGAGTCATACCATTTGCCACAGCGTGGATGAAACTTGGAGGACATTATTGCTAAGTGAAATAAGCCAGACACAGAGAAAAAATATGTCGCATGATCTCACTTATATGTAGAATCTTTTTAAAAAGAGGAAAAGCTGAATACACAGCGGTAGAGAATAAAATGATGGTTACCACGGCCACGGCAAGGGTGAGGGAGGAAATGGGGAGATACCAGTCAGGGGATACAGCATAGCAGACGTGTGGGATGAACGGGTCTAGAGGGTTCATATGTGACATGAGGGCTATCATTCATAATATTGTATTCATGAATGTTGCGAAAAGAGTTTGTTTTAGGTGCTCTTGCCACACACACAAAGATGAGTAACAATGTGAATTGATGGATATGTTAATTTGCTTGACTATTGTAACCATTTCACTACCTGTGTATTTCAAAATATCATGTTGTATATCTTATATAGAATTCAGAAGACATTCATTCTATTCTGTTGGAAAACATAGACTCAGATATACCAGACACTTTTCTTTTTCTCCCTCCCCTCCCCTCCCTTTCCCTTCCCTTCCTCCTTCCATTCCTCCTTTCCTCCCTTCCTCTTTCTTTCTTCCTTTTTTTCTGTTTCTTTACTTTCTTTCTGTCTTCCCTCCCCACTCCCTCCCTCCCCCGTCCCCTCCCCTCCCCTCTCCCACCCCCTCCCCTCCCCTCCCCCACCCCTCCCCTCCCCTCCCTTTCCCTTCCCTTCCTCCTTACATTTGTCCTTTCCTCCTTTCCTCCCTTCCTCTTTGTTTCTTCCTTTTTTTCTGTTTCCTTACTTTCTTTTTCTTTCTTCCCTCCCCTCCCCTCCCTTCCCCTCTCCCCTTTTTTTTTTTCAATAGAGATAGGGTCTCGCTACATTTCCCAGGCTGGACATAAAGCCCTGGGCTCCAGCAGTCCTTTTGCCTCAGCCTCCCAGGTAGCTAGGATAACAGGAACACACCACAGCACCTGGCTCAGATGTATTTTTTGCTATATCCCAATTTCATATATTTCATCTTTAAAAGAGGCCAGATGTTATCATTTTCATTCAGGAAATATGTTAATTAGAGCTACATGTGTAACTACCATATTTTATCCAAATCTCACTGAAATATGTAGTATACAAAAGGAATGTCCCTGGGACTTACTGATGTTTTAAAATATTTATGAAAGTGATAGCAGTTGTGTGCATTTCTAGAAAAAGTAATAAATGGGAAGGAAATGGTTTTGCAAAAGAGGATGTGTTTACCCATTTCATCATCATGATGCCCTGAGAGTAAAGATACTAACCAGCCAGAGAGATTCTGTTTTTTCCTAATGTGATTGAAGAGATTTTGATGAAGGTGGCAGTGGGGGTACAGTGTTTAATTAAGTAGTACATGTTCTCCTTAATTGCTCCCAATCAATTAAGTCGAACATTCAAGCTGGGGGTACCTGCCCAAGTGCCGTAAGGACGGCACAGCACTGGCAAGAGGCCTGGCGGCTCTGAAGGTGACATATTATGTACTTGTCATAGCCTCACTGTCACATGCTGGGAAGTGCTTTGTGGATTACAGCACCGAGGCTGGGGAGCTGCTGGGATTGCGCCAGAAACCCTTCACAGAGACTGGCAGAGGCCTTGGCTGTGGGCCGCTCTGTGGAACCTATAGCTGTCTTGCAAAAGGCTAGTTATATCCTTGCAGTTGGACAGTGAAAGTATACCTGTCTAGACTAGTTCGCTTCAGTAAATTTGGACTGAGTCCCTGCTTTGTGCCAGGCACAGGGTTAGGCAGCAGGGATATCCGATATAAAAAGACACAGTTTTTGTCCCCAAAGAACTCACAGTTTAATAGGACAGAAAGGGATGTAGGATCAGTATAAACCCCACAACCATAGACATAGTCCAAGGCTTGGGGGCGAGGAGGGAGCTGAACAAACGACATGGCCTGTGAGCTGGGTTTTCGTGGCAAGAAGTTTTCTGGTGGACGAGGAGGGAGAAGGGCACCACAGCCTCAGTGAGGGTAGCGTGTGTAGACCCAGGAACTTGGGTCTGGGTGGAGTACAGGGGAGAGTGCCGGGGAGAGTGCCAGGGAGAGAGGAGGAGGAGGCTGGCAGGGGTAGAGGCCACATCACCGGGAGCCTTATGTGTTGGGCTAAGGTGACGTTAATTCTATAGGCACTGAGGAGCATGCCATTAGCCTGATGCCAGGGCAGAAGACTCTGCAGACGCCTGCCTTCTGGGGGAGGCGCTGCGATGTGTGTGCTAAATGTGTCCCTCCTTGTCCTGGCTAAAGCATACTGTCCGGTGCTCTGGTGGGTAAAACTCCTGCTGTACCTGGCTTCCATACCATATAGGCCACACTTTCCCAGATAGGACCCCGTGCTAGGTGTGGAGGCAGGAGATTCGGAGACCAGTAGGAAACCAGCCCTGTCCATCTGGCCGTCAGACATCCACAGAGGATGAATAAAGGAGGGACAGACATGGCTGGGCCACTCCTTGCCTGTCGCATGAAGCAGGGGGAACGGTGGTGGCGGGGAGATTGGTTTCAGGTGCAGGATCTCAGACAGCTTTATGAAGGGACTGGAAGTTCCAGATTTGCAAATTTGGAAGTTCCAAATTTCCACTACTTTATTCTATAGATATTTATTGTACTTTATTTAGTCTGTCTTCTTTTTTAAGTAAGACAGGGAGAATTTTTCTCTTCTCCCTCCATTTTGTGCCCAGTGAGAAACAGATCCCAATTATTGACTGAAGCTACACTTTAAAAACAACTTTTTCTTAAGAACTTTTACACTGAACAAGATTCAAATATAGTTACTGCATTTTTTTTTTTTTTTTTGAGACGGAGTCTCGCTGTGTCGCCCAGGCTGGAGTGCAGTGGCGCGATCTCAGCTCACTGCAAGCTCCGCCTCCCAGGTTCATGCCATTCTCCAGCCTCAGCCTCCCCAGTAGCTGGGACTACAGGTGCCCACCACCACGCCCAGCTAATTTTTTTGTATTTTTAGTAGAGACGGGGTTTCAATGTGTTAACCAGGATGGTCTCGATCTTCTGACCTCGTGATCCACCTGCCTCGGCCTCCCAAAGTGCTGGAATTATAGGCGTGAGCCACCGCGCCCAGCCCAGTTACTGCATTTAATTCTTCGTCAGATGGTTCTGTCTTTGCTAACTTGCACAGGGAAAGGGGCTTGTGAACACCTTTATTATGGAGAATGGATTTTACTTTCAGCTGACTTGACTGCGTCCAGGCTGACAGCACAGGCCCCGGATGGTGGTGCTGGTTTGGGTGGCCCAGTAATGTGTGTGCTAAATATGTCTCTCTGTGGTCATGACGCCTGGGTGGTGATGGACGCAGATCATGGCTGTCCAGCTGCTACCCCACACGTGAGTCCACGCACCTGCGCCAGGGTCGACCTCGTACGTGTGAAGCTGAGCACGTTTATTTATTTCTTAGAGTTTATTATTTTAATCTCTTGGGAAGGGAGAGGGAGAGGGAGAGGAGGAAATAGACCCTCTTCAACAGCAAGCGGTTGTTTGAGAACGCGGTGTCTGTCTGCCATGTCCTCGGTTCCCCTGGTACATTCCACGTTAATTACACCGTACTCTGCTACCACAGTTTTTCCTTTGGTATCCACAGCTTTGGAAAGTAAATACATTGTGATTGTGGAATGGTCTATGCTTGAAGCAATGAGTTGGAAAGGGAGAAGCAGCAGCCCTGCCAAGCCAAGGGGCACATGTCCCAAGTCAACAGGGCCGCTCAGGGCTCGGGCAGAACATGGGACGGAAAGCCCTGAGGCGGCTTGGAGACCCCAGGCTGCAGGCCAGGAGGCCCAGGGAGGGTCCCACACGTATGTAGTGTTGGAATGAGGCAGAGAGTGAGTTTTCCAGTCCCTCTGATTGCCATCAAGAGGCACCAGGGCCTTAACTGTCAGAACCCAAAGGAAAAAAATCGTTTTCTTCTGATGACGGGCTCTGCAGCAGGGGCCAGCGCAGCGAGGAGGGCTCCCGAGACCTTGACAAGCATCAAGGCCCGTGGCTTCACCTCCTCTGCCACTGTGAAGAGAGATTATGGTCAAATATATACATAACACAGAATTCGCCATGTTAACCTTTTGTTGTTGTTGAGACAGAGTCTCTCTCTCTGTCGCCCAGGCTGGAGTGCAGTGGCACGATCTCCGCTCACTGCAAGCTCCGCCTCCCGGGTTCCCGCCATTCTCCTGCCTCAGCCTCCCAAGTAGCTGGGACTACAGGCGCCCGCCACCACGCCCGGCTAATTTTTTGTATTTTTAGTAGAGACGGGGTTTCAACATGTTAGCCAGGATGGTCTCCATCTTCTGACCTCGTGATCCACCCGCCTCAGCCTCCCAAAGTGCTGGGATTACAGGCGTGAGCCACTGCGCCTGGCTCCATTTTAACCATTTTGAAGTGTACAGTCACTGGCATTAATTCTATTCACAATGTTGTACAACCATCACCACCATTTCTCATATATGTGCATCACCCCAAACAGAAACCCTGTACCCATTAAATAATAACTTCCCATTTCCTGTCTCTCCCCAGCTCTAACCTGCCTGTGAATGTGCCTATTCTTGGTATTTCCTGTGCGTGGAATCATGCACATTTGTCTCCTCCGCCACTCTCTGCTGCCCCTAGGCCTAGAAGCACACTGTTCCCCTCCCGACCCGCCCCACTGCTGGGACTGTGGGACTCTGTGGGTCCTTCCTCATTCACCACCACAGTACCCTCCATGAGCCTTTCTCGATTCCCCTCCACCAGCCTAGTCTTTTCTTTGTCCAGACATTTGGTTTGAAGCGTCTTTCCTGCCCAGCCTGACTTCTTTGTGTGTGTGTGTGGTGGGGGGGTGGGGGCATTTGTGTGAGGGTCTTTTCTCCACTCACACTCCCCCGGAGAATCAGAAGCAGTTGTGTGGTCCCAGCGGAGGTGCTCAGGGCTGGGTTTTATCTTGGCGACTGTTCACAGGGCGCTCGCCATGCACTGAGAGGCAGCCGAGGACAGTCTCGTCAGTGGGGGCTCCAGGCCAGGCTGCCTGGATTTAAATCCAGACCTCACCACTTACTAGCTGGGGGGCTTTGACTCAGTTCCTTAACCCTTGTAAGCCTCAGTTTCCTTGTCTATAAAGTGGAGATCATGATAATAACAACCTCATAAGTTTATGAAAGCTGAATGAGGTCACAGATATAAACACAACAGTGCTTGCATGTGGTGGCACGTGGTGCTAGATACGTGTTGATACGCATTTGCTGCTGTTGTAACCCACACGTGGTGCTAGGTACGTGTTGATACGCATTTGCCATTGCTGTAACCCGCGTCACAAAGTTTTAGTGAGGATGAAATCATTGATATAAATTGTTTAAAAAGTGACTGGCATTTAGTAAATGTCAGCTACAGTATATCTCTCTGTCTGTCTGTCTGTGTATGTATTCTTATGTCAAAACCAACTCAGCACTGAGCCTGCTTCCAAGAACTGTCTCCAACTTAAAGTTGCCAGCAGTCTGGTTGAGGGGACTGGGCCACACCAGCAGCAGATTAAAAATGAACCGGCCTATATGTCTTGTTCCTTTCTTCAAGACAACAGGGACATGGGAAGTCCCAGCAGAGGGACGCCAGGGGAGCCCGTCTGAGGGGTCTGCCGGGCGAGAATCGGAACAGCCTGCCTTTGCCCAGCGCGCAGCCTGACCATTTTCACCCCTGTTGTTTTTCTTATTAAATTTGGAAACAAATTATACAAATTTGAACTATTTCTAACCTCCAGCAAAAGGTAGTCACATTCTATCTCAATTTGGAAGACTGAATGGGCATTACTGTTGACGTGAGTACCTACAGTTTCAATCAAGATTCTCATTTTTTTAAACCCATGGAAGAAAATTATCGTCTATGGAAACCAAGCTTTACAAAGCTTGTCTCTATGTTCTGATTTTAATTGCCAGTTGAAAGGAAAGTTCAGCCTTGCTTGTTAAATAACTGTGTAAATATTACCAGCGCACGGAGAAGGCCTGGGGAGGAGAAGGAATGGTTTCCTTGCACATCTGTGCTTCTTTCTGAAGAAATGAAGACTCAGACTCATTTCCGAAGAAACGAGTTCAACTTCAGATGGGAGGTTGAACTCCATTTTCCTGAAGGCCGAGGAAATGTATGCGTGTGTGTGTGTGTGTGTATCGTGTGTTTGTCAGCATGTGCGTCTGTTATGTACACGTGTGCGTATGTGCGTATTATGTAAGTGCACATGGGCATGGTCGTGTATATATACGTGTGTGTGTTGGGGACGCACTGGGAACAGAGCATGGTGTCTGGGTCACATGTTGTTTCTCTGCACCTGGAGGCCTCTGAGTGCTGTGTCTGCGCCACTGTCACCGGCCTCCCCGCCTGGCCACACAGATCCTCCTGCTGTGCATGGGCTGCAGCCATGCTAGAGGGACCCTCCAATCTCCCCTAGGTGGCCCCAGGCTTAGCAGGTACCCTATAAAAGTATGTTGAGACAGTGTACTTTTCTGCTTAAGGTCAAAGGGCTTTGCTTTTGTCTGTGTGTGGAGAGCCGTGGCGGCTGGGAGAAGGCTGGGTGGGTGTCCATAAACGCGTGCTAAGGATGGGGCCATCCATCAACCTTATTTCTCCTCTTGCCTTTGCTTTAGACCCTAGAGTGGACACTACTATATATTACATATTGAATTGGGTTCCCGGAGCCTCTGGCCTCTCCCCGGAAACAAGTAAGACCTTCTCTGAAGCTGCTTGAGTTCCTATGGGCTGGGAACAGGGCAGGGAAAGAGAGGTCTGCTAACTGGTTCATTCCCAGCCAGATGTGGTTAACGTGGCCTCGGAAAGCACCTTACTCATCCCTGTTGAGCTGCTGACCTGCAGCTCCACATGTACCCACTCTGATTCACTGAGACTCACTCCCCCTCCAGTGAAGGCTGCCCCACCCACACATCAGGGGGCCGCACGTGTTAGGGCCTTACCTAGGGTTCCCTGGCCACTGCCTCCTGCAGGCCCTCGCTTTGTTGTGGCTCTTCCCAAGAGTCATCAGGCGCTGTTGCTCACGCATAAGCACACAGGTGACAAAGTCACCTGAAGAATTGCCCACCAGTGTGACCTGAACGACCCCTTTCCCCAACACCACACATGAGCACTCAAACTGGATGTGGAGGCCCGGCTCTAAGAGTGCCCATCTGCAAGGCTCAGCTCTAGGAGCGGGGCCTTCAGGCCTCCCGCTGTCCCCCTGCCTTCCCTGACCATATGGGGCACAGGTTCTGTGCTGGCCCCAGTCCCAGATGGTGGAAGGCAAGGAAGGAGAACCCACATCACCCACCTGCCACCTGCCGTGCACCGGGGGGTTCGCGTATGACTTTGTTTAATGCCCTGGCAGAGTATTCTGAGGCATTACACTCACCACTGCCACAGGGAGAAGACTGGAGCAAGAGGAAGAGAATTTGCATTTGCGAGTGCACGCTGCGTTCCCGCGACAGCCAGACACTGCATTACCTCATGCAGCCCTCACGGCAGTCTCATGAGATGTAATGCTTAGTTCCGGTGGAGCTGGGGCCAGAACACACTTTCCCTGACTCAGAGTCCTCACTCTAACCTCCACCTTCTCACTACTCAAAAGTGTGGCCTGCAGACCAGTAGCGTTGGTATCACCTGGGGGCTTGTCAGCGATGCGGAATCCCGGTCTGCATTTTAACCAGATCCCGGACACACATTTCCCCCGCACAGTAAGGTCTGGGAAGCACTGCCCTGTATCTAGTAACTCTTATGTGAGAGAACCCTGGGAGGGGAGGTGGAGGCCAGTGGGGTTAGCTGAGAAAACCTTCTGGAGGGCCAGTGGCAGAGCTGAGCCACAGAACAGGCACGTGGTGGAGCAGAGGCAGCATTTGCTAATCAGAATGGCATCTGCGATGCCTTCGCAGGCTGTGTGGAGAGGGGAAGGTGCGGCCTTGTGGCCCCTTGTCTGTGTGGAAGGGCAGGCGACTCTGTGGGGGAAGGGTGGCGTGGAGACGGGAAGCGTGATTACCCACACAGGCCTCGAGCACCCGCATCCAGGGACCACGGCCGCCAGGAGGGGCTGGACTCTCTCAGGAGATGCGTGCGTCTGGGAATCCCAGCTGAGGGGGCTTGTGAATGTGGGATCTAAGCGCTTAGATCTTGGCTTCTGGAGGTCTCTGCGGGTGTCCAGCTTTGTACAGGCTGTGGGGATGAGTCTGCCGACCAGACTCCCATGTCAGCTTTGTGTCTGGACAGAACAAGGGGCGAGGAAGCCTGGTCGGGCCACTCTGGGCCTGCATGCGTGTGGGCAGGTGTCTGTTGGTCTTGGGCAAAGGGCGAGGTGACACTGAGGGCGTGAGGGAGGAGGCCCCAAGAGAGCAGGGAAGCGTGGAAGATGCCAGCTGGCCTGGAGGCGTGGATGTGGGTTTCAGCAGAGTGCAGACAGGCAGTGGGGCGTGGGGCCTCCGTGGGGCCTCGCTGGGCTGTGTCGGGTGCTTGCTTTCTTTTCTCCTTTGCCTCCTTCCAAGGTGTGTCCACAGCCAGCGTTTCTTTATGCTTTTCCCTCAGTCTGAGACCTAGGAACAGGAGAGGCCAGTGCTGTGAATTTCATGTTTCATGGCCTCCCCAGCAAGCCAGCCCACCAAATTCCACACAGGGAGGAGGAAGAGGAGGAGGAGGAGGAGGAGGAGCTGCCACTGTCCCCGAGGGGAGCAGCTCACACTCTCCCCTTGACTGCACCAGGCCTTGGGGGTATGGGGCCTCCACGGGCGTGGGCTGCGGGAAGATAGGCTCCTAATTAGTTTGGATGCGCTTGGAGTCAGGGCACCTTTTCCCCAGTGGGCAGTTCTGCACCCTGAACAGCCGTGGGGAGAAGGGCAGCAGGAGGACGGCCAGATAATTCCAGAAGAAAGGCTTCAGGAGTGGCAGTAGAACTGCTGTTATTTTCAGAGGAGTCTAATTACTTTCCCCAGGGAGTGGCTTGAAGTAGCATCTAATTTTAATGCCCGCTTTGATCTGGCTGTTAAAAATTCCACTCTTTATGTTCATTCAAATCCCAGTTGGCTGTTCTGGGTAAGCCCAGGCCCCAGTGCCCTATCTGGAGAGAGCTGAGAAGTTGCAGGCCCTGCGTGCAGGGAGCCTGACTGCCTTGTCTCTGTGCTCTACCAGCTCCAGGCAGCCCCAGGCATACCTGTGTTGATACCTGAATAGAGCGCGCAGTGGGGAGAGACAGGGAGGGTAGCTCAGATGCTTTTCTGCTTTCACAGGGAGCACCCCAAGCACAGCAGATTTTCAAGAGATTTATCTGGAAGGCCTGGAGAAGCAACTCAAGCACAAGGGATCTGAGGAGGAGCCAGGGAGCACATTTCCAGTTTAAAGGGGAAAAATGTCTCCCTGGAGAGTGGGCACAAACGGGAAGAGGGCGGAAGAGGAGCTCCAGGGCCACACGCAGCCTGGCAAGGGCAAGGCCGGCTGTGTCCAGAGGAGCGGGAAAGGCGGGTTTGCTGCAGGCCACCTGGAGAGACGGTGGCGTGTCAACGGGCCACACGGGCAGTGCCTCCCAGCCCCTTTACTGCTCCTCGCAGCCTGCCCTGAGTTTAGAGAAGCTGCACCGAGGCAGGAGGAGGTGACCACAGTGCTGCCACCAAGGCGACCTGGAGCCGGGAAGGCCTAGGAGGCCACTCTCCCTCCTTGTGGTACAGGTGGGAGGTATCAGGGAGGGGCCTGGCCAGTGTCATCATGCGAGTCAGTGATCATGATTAGAACAGCCACTGCCACTGACCCCATAGCCAGAATGCTTAAGACAGAAGCCAGGACCTGGAGCTCTTTGTCCCCCTTCATCACCTACATGCATTCGTTCTCAGAGCTAGTCATGCACCTGCTAAGTATCTCCTAAACCCTTTGCTTGTCTCCATCTTGGCACTGCCACCCTCCCCCCCATCACCAAAGCATCCTCCTGCCTGGTCTTGCTGCTTCCAGCCCTTCCTCCTCCATGCCAGTGCCCACCCAGCCAGAGCGACCTTCCTCATACCTCACTTCAAACCTTTTGTTCCCTTCAGCAGCAAGGTCAGCTTCCCTGACCTTCCTCACAGGGCCCATCCTAAACTGGCCCTGGCTCATAGTCAGGCCTCTGACCCCACAGCCCCTGCCCCTAACCACTGTGTTTGTTGAATACAACTGGATAGACTCCTCCCCTACAGGTCTGTGGTCTCTGCTGAAATGCATTCACATGCATGGAGACAGGGAGACAGCCTCTGTTCCAGGGAAGCAGGGGTAGGGGAGCGGCCGAGACGCCAGACCTGGCCACCTTTGATAAGTTGTTTATTTTCTGAAGCAGACAGTTCTGATAAAGCCGTCGTAATGATGCTCCTTGATCCAACCTAGCACGATAGGAATCTGAGCTGGCCTGTCAGAAGGACAGATTGTTTTGTGGATTTTCTTCCCTTAAAAAAAAGAAAAAAAAGAAAAATTTAAAAGCAAGGACAGTGCTGTAGAGTGCCGAGCTGTAAGGCTTCGAGGCACACAGCGCGGCCAGCTGTGGGGCAGGCTGGGGGCAAGCTGGATGTTCGGGGGTGCTGGAAACCAGGTCTGTTTTGCCCGGGTGTGCTCTGTGTGCACAAATGGCCTTTAGTGCAGCTGCCCCTGTGCACAGGCCCCAGGCAGTCCTTGAAAGAGAGGCTTGAAAAGTCAAGTTTGGGTCTTCTGCAGCTCGGGCACCACCGAGTCATAGTGAGTGTTGGCCTCCGCAAGGCCTGACAGCACAGAGGACAGAGGTGAGTGGGGGCAGCTGCCTCAGGGGCTAGCCTCGGGGTGGGGGAGGAGGCTAGCCCAGCAAGCTTTTGAGGTTCCTCTTTCCTGTGTTGGGTATGAGGTGAGTGCTCAGAGCAGTGGTGCTGTCACCACAGTCGAAGGACAGTGAGGCTAGTAGCGACCTGACGGTTTTGAACCAAACTCTGGGCCAGCCCCTGGGGCTGGGGGAATGGAGTGGTCTCGCCGCATCAGTCCAGAACTCTACTAGGATTGTCACCAGACACGGTTGTGGCTCGCGGCTGCCCACCGCGGCCCGCAGGATGACTGGGCTCTTGGAGCTGTGAGGGAGCACAGGAGCTAAGCTCCTGCTCCTTTCTCTCTGACCGCACTGCTGTGCTTCTCGAGTAGAACTGGGTGGACTCCCCCCTCCCACCGCGGTCTCTGGTGAAATGCTCTGGCATGCTCAGACATGGGGATGGAGGCTCTATTCTAGGGAACCAGGGATGGGAGAGTGGCAGAGATGCCAGACCTGGACACCTTGGGTGAGTTGCGTATTTTCTGAACCAGCTTGGAGCTGGAGCAGCAAGGCCAGGGGTGGGGACCAGGACTGTGACACTGGTACCGAGTCACCATTCCCAAGAGGTTTGGAGCGGTCGGAAGGGGTGTTGAGCCAAAGGGCAAATCCAGATATTCTCTCTCCAAAGCCCGTGCTCCTCTGAACTGTTCTCCAGGGACCTCACTCAGCCCCTTTTGTCCCCAACTTGAACTTTCATATGGCAATCATTTCTTTTCCTACTTGACCTCGTGCAAGGAGAGGATTTAGAGCGCTATAACTCCCATGGGGGTCATCCTTGCTTGGGAGAAGGTTACGTCCACGTGAAGACTCTGCGGCTGCTCAGATGAACCACACACTCTGGAGGTTTTTGGCATTTCGAGGGTCTGGGAGTGGCTGCCTTGCTAGGCCTCCCTTTCCTACCCTCAGCTTCTGCAACTGGCAGGAGCTGCTGTCTTGGGCACCATTAGAGAAGCTCCCCTGCCAAGAGCCAAGGTGTACTGTCCCCAGCATGGAGAATGGTTCTGCCATCGGAGTGGGCTCTCCAGGATGAGGGTGTCTGTGTGATTCACTGTGCTCTTCACATCCTGGACCCTGAAGCCTAATTGGATGAATGAATCCCTGGGGTTGGGTTTCTGGGGCCGATGGAGTCCTGTGATCGTGTGTAGTGGTGGGAGTTTTGCCTAGAACATCCTTGGGTGGTTTAACTCACTAAAATACAGCAAGTGAAGAACAGCAGGCTGCAAGAGCTGACCTAAGTATTTTAGGGAAAGAATTGGACCTCTGAAAAGAGTATGGTTTACTTTGCTCAAAATCTGGGTTGCATGAAATACATTACACTGAGGCTGCCATCTCGCTGGTGGGAAAGGCTGCCATCTCGCTGGTGGGGAAAGGCTGCCATCTCGCTGGTGGGAAAGGCTGCAGGCAGTCTTGTGGTGCCCTAGCGAGGGTGGACTTTATGTCCTAGCTGGCAGCCTTGCCCAGGTGGCTTCCATGCTCCATTTTCCTGGGTGATCTCTATAGGTTTTTTTCAGCGATAAGATTTTGGGTCTAGGGCCAGGGCCCTGACTCAAATCGGGCTTCCTGCCTCTAAGTATCCCTGGGGCAGGGAGCAGGCTAGCTGATCCCTGCCATCTTCCCATCCTCACCCACAGCCTGCTCTGTGGTTGGAACTGGCCTGATGCAATTCAGACCTCATAGCCTGTTTTCTGCTTTTCTGCCTTACCAGCCGGACCTTCCCAGAGAACCAAAGCCCTCTAGGAATCCTTTCTGTGATGTTGTTTCTCACTCCAGCTCTGAACTTGGTGAGAGCACAGGAGATGAGCTCTTTCTGAGTTAATGGAGCAAAAGGCAGAATGTGTGACCATCGGCACATCACTTTTTTTTTTTTTTTTTTTGAGACCAATTTTCACTCACTGTCACCCAGGTTGGAGTGCCGTGGTGCAATCTCGGCTTGCTGCAACCTCTGCCTCCTGGGTTCAAACCACGCTCCTGCCTCAGCACCTTGAGGAGCTGGGACTACAGGTGCCTGCCACCGCGCCTGGATGATTTTTGTATTTTTAGTAGAGATGGAGTTTTGCCGTGTTGGCCGGGCTGGTCTCAAACTCCTGACTGCAAGTGATCTGCTTTCCTCGGCCTCCCAAAGTGCTGGGATTAGCGGCATGAGCCACTGTGCCCCGCCAGGCGCAGTAACTCTCTGGGCCTCCATTTCCTCGTCCGTAAAATGGAAATAATACTGACCGTAGGTAGTTGTTGTGAGGAATTGAGATAATGTACATATAGCTGGGTAATGATTCCTGTGAATGGGGAGAGGTGTTCTTCTCCTCCTCCTCGTCATTTTTCTGGGCATGGTGCTTGTCCGTAATAGGCTTGAACAAATATTTATTGCCAGCCTGGATGTAGGGATGACCCTGACTTCTGAGGAGGAGATGAGGAGAAGGACCTCTGGTGTCAGGAAAGCCTGAGGAGAGGCCCCAGGGATCATCTCAGCAGGGAGGGTGTTGACCAAAGGAAAAAGTCAAGCTTTTAAAGAATTAAATTTGTTTTATTCAGAAGTTTCCTGAGGACTCCAGCCTGGGAGGAGTCTTTTGAGAGGTTCTGTCAGGCTGCCCCAAGACTGTTTCAGCTCACAGTTTACACACAGGTAGACAGGCTCGGTACACGCAGGGGGTTATCAAGGCTTACGTGCAAGGGTGCATCTGGTTAGAGACTCCAGAAGCGACATCACTAACCCCTTCAGATGCGATCTTATGCATAGGAAAAGGCAAGCACTAGGGTCACGGATCTTTTAAGGAATATAGTGACTCAGGAAGAGACGCTGGGGGCCGGGCGCTCTATCCTGTTTTGTCTTCACTTCATCCTCCGGAGGGTTGAGCGTTGTCACAGAGTCAGGGGCTTTGTGGAATTTGGCTGGCAAGCAGAAATGTGCAGACATGGCTTCTTAAGTTTGCAACTTTATCTCACGGGGTGAGCAGGGCTTCCTGGCTGGGGCCATGTCTGTGCCACATGTGACCTGGCACCTCACTGTTGGCTCTTGGCAGGGGGGGCGCCCTATGGCTGAGGGCAAGTTTGGGAGAGGTCCTTCTTTTTTTTTTTTGAGATGGAGTTTCACTCTGTTACCCAGTGATCTCGGCTCACTGCAACCTCCGCCCCCCGGGGTTCAAGCAATTGTCATGCCTCAGCCTCCCGAGTAGCTGGGATTACAGGCACGCGCCACCACACCCGGCTAATTTTTGTGGAGTTGAGATGGAGTTTCGCCATGCTGGCCAGGATGGCTTCAAACTCCTGACCTCAAGGGATCCACCCGCCTCAGCCTCCCAAAGTGCTGGGATTACAGGCGTGAGCCACCGTGCCCAGCCGAGAGATCCTTCTTCAGGGTTCCTCACTTTTTCTTCCTGCTGGACTCCCACGAGGTTCCGTGTGTTTATGCCGAAATGCCTGAGGAAAGGAAGTCCCAGGGACACAGGGAACTTTTCTGGCCCTGCCTATTCCTCCTTCCTGCTCCTGCACAGCTGCTCAGACAGTAGCACCAGAGGGAGAGAGAAGACGGGCAGGTGTCAGCAGCCCTCCAGGAAGACCACCAGGGAGGGGGGCTGACGGGGAGGCAAACGCCTGAGACTCATCACCCCTAGTTCCTGAAAACTGAATCTGCAGACACCCAAATAGGACAAACCTAAGGACTCTGCAAAAACAAATAAGAATAGTGGTTGCCTTACGCGCCCGCCACCCTTGACACACAGCACACTGCTGAGGTCCCATAATTGGAAACCACCCAGACGCCCCACACTGGATCCATCGTGAGGCTTTGTCAATACATAGAAGTGAGTTTTTGAAACAAAAGCAAGTAACAACAGCAGCAAATCCATGTTGTAATCACGCACTTGGAATGCAGTTAAAGAGACATCATCAATCGTTGGAGTTCAGTGATCGCCCCCCGGAAGCTTCTAGTCCTGGCCTAGAACTGCAGGCTTTCAGGACTGACAAGAATCCTCTGGCCGATTCGTCCATCTGATAGGTTTAGGAACCGAGCGCCCAGGAGGGGAAGTGATTTGCCCAGGCCCACCCTGGTGGTGGGTGCAGAGCCAGGTAGACCAGGTGCAGGGCCCACTGGCTGCTGCAGACCACAGGGGAGGCTGGTGTGTTTGGCATTGAGAATCTGCACTGCTGCTCGCTGAACTTGACATTGTGGCTTTCCTTATCTCATCTGAATGTATTGAGTATTTTACTTGCATTACCTCATAACATTTTCTCGGCAGCCCTGTTTATATTTGGAAGCCTGCAGCACAGAGAGTTTGAGTGCCTTCTCCAGTGTAGATGCAGAGAACCAGGACTGAAGCTCCGGACTGGGACCGTCTGCCCCCAGAACCTATATTCTTAACCTGTATGTGCACTGGTACATTTTTTTCAAGGCAGTGGAAATCTGATATATTGCTGCCTCCCGGCCTTCCCTCCACCCCAGACCGATGGAAGGTGGCGGAGCTGGGCCTCCCTCCTGGCACCTGTAAGCATTATTGTGCTGCTTCCAGGAAGCCTGTCCCCGGGCCCTGCTCAGCGCTGTGACAGAGGGAGAAGACGGGACAAGTATTAGCATAGAAGCTGTGTATACTTTGCAAATTGCTATGCCACCTGTTGTATGGCCATTTTCAGGATAAAATAACTCAGTGGCTTTCATCTCTTTATAAAAATCATAAAAACACTTTTTTTTTTTTTTTAAGTGTGATTCTTGGACCAGCAGCATTAGTGATCCCTGGGAGCTTGTCAGAAATGCAGTGGCTGACGAGCTCCCAGGTGAGCCCGGGCACAGTGACATCTGAGAAGGGCTGCCCACCTCAGCATGACAGGCTCCTGCAGGCAGGGCCTGGGCCTGGCCCATCACACTGTCGCTGTGCCAGCTACTATTTTTGCCTTGGCCAAGATCCATGCCACATTGTGTAGGACGGCGACCAGGGACAGCCAAAGGTGGGGGTCCCCTTAGATGGAATGGGAGGGCGCTCCACTTTTTCTGATCTTGAGAAGTAACACAGTTTGCAGCCGGGGGTCATACTGCCCAGCACCTTCGTGCCTGGGTGAGCCTCGTCCACGGAGTCTCCGCCACCTCTGGCTCCTGGGTTGGAACACCCCCTCCCATGAGGGTGAAGGGCGCTGGTGCGGACTGATGGAGTCTAACTGGGGACACAAGGTTAAATTCCACACATACCCTCCCTGCCGCCTTTCCCACACATGGCTGCACTCTGCTCGCTGTCCCGGAAAACACCCCACCATGTGTCCTGGCACTCTCTCCTGTGACCTCCAGCGCCATGAGGCTGTCGGGGACAGTGAGCCGATTCTGAAGGTGACCCTCTGTGGTTTTGTCTTCACTCTGACAAACCCTCCCCCATCCCCCCCACCCCCGCTCCCTTAAATTCAGGGAAAGAGGAGGGTTGTGGAGCTGAGCTGGGGCCTGGCTGCCCAGCTGGGCCAGGTGCATGTGGGTCCTCACCAGCTTTGGCTGCCGGCTCTGTGGTTTCCTGGTTGGGTCCTGGGGCTCCCACTAGAATTGAGCTGCTCCCTGTGACAAGTACTGGGGCTTGAACAGCTGCTCCCTCTACAAGCCCCAGTACTGGAGGCTGGGTGCCTTCCAGGGCCAGCGCTAGGAAGGGCGTTGTCCAGAGGGCTGTGGGCATCCCCGGGTCAGGTCACCATCTGGGCCCCTTCCTTCCTAGTCTTTGTCACACTGAGCACCTCGTCACAGATGTGGATTCCTGGGCTTGGGGAGCCAACTTTTCTGCCTCACCTCCTCTGTCTTCACTTCCCTCTAGTGACTGGGGCCAAGGCACGTTCTCCTCCCGCCCCTGCCTTCATCCAACATTCTCCTAAATTCCTGCCATCTAGCTTTAGAATCTCTTATGCCTTCCTTCATTAATCCATCCATTTGAAACTAACAGTTCTGAGGGCCCTTCTGTGAATCAAATGCCCACGCCAGGCCCTCCAGACATGAAGATGAGCAGGACACATCCCCTTATCAGTCCCAGAGTCACCTGACTCTGCCCACACCCTCACCCTTTATTTGCCTGTTATTCATTCCCGATTGTATTACGCAGAGCCCCTTGTAAACAAATTCTTTCTCAAACCCTTCTCGCACCCAGCTCCTCCTCCTCCTCAGATGACTTCATGTCTTCCTTTCCTGACCTCTCAGAACTGCTGCTGTCCTCACTTCTGTCCCTCTCTGCTCCCAGCCACATCCCGGGGTTCCCTCTTCCCGGACAGCTCTTCTGCCTGGCAATTCTCCCCTTGCTGACCTTGGGCAAGCGTTTTAGAGCTCTCTGCCTCAGCTTCCTCATCTAGAACATGGAAATCATAGTACTTACCTTGTTTGCTTATTACAAACAAACATTATACTGAATACATTTAAGAACTTACGACAGGGCCTGGCACATAGTAAGTCCTCACTAAATATTAGCCATTATCATTATTCTCATTCCTCAAAGAAGCCACCCTGCCGTTTTCCCTGTATTTCTTCAGTCTGTCTTTCTCTCATGTATGCGTTCCTTTCCCTTGGCATACAGAATCCTCAGCTCTCCCTCTGTGTAAAATATCCTCCCCTCTGTCCTCTCTTTGCCTCTAGGTGCCATCTGGCTCCCCGGCGTCTGTTCTCTGCTGTTCATACGCTCCCCAGGGCCAAGGGTGTGGCTTCCCGGTCTCCATCCCTCTCCTTCTCCAAGGTCACTGTCACCTCTTGCGGCACTTCCAAGTCCTTGCCCTCTACAGCTTTCCACACTGCTGTATTCTCACATGCAGTGACGTACTGGGGGCAGATGACACTGGGTAAGGGGCCAGGAGATGCAAGTTGAGGCTGCCAATCTGGGGGCAGGGGTCAGAGCTTCCCAAGGGTCTGATGAGCAGGTTCTGTGCAGGGTAGGTCAGGACGTTGCCACCGGAGAGGGATCTCAGTTCCCATCACTGGAGCAGAGTGCCTCTGGTGGCAAAGTTCATGGAGAGCCGAGTGGGTAGCTTAGGTGTGGTTTGAGGACACTGTGGTCAAGGTGAAGGGAAGGGCCATCAGCATTTGGAATTCCTGAGGGTGTCCCTAGGGATGGAGCAGAGAGGAAGGGGATCCCAGGTGGCGAGCAAGGAGCTGCCAGCCGGATGGCGCGATGGGAGGTGGGGAGGACAGCTCTGGAAGTGTGGGGGGCCGTGTGCAGCCCTGGGGACTGGGGAGAGTGGCAGCAGGATGTGTCTCTACTTTGTGGAGGGGTACTGAGGTACTGTCTGGGTGTCATTCTGTCCAGATCCAAGTGTTTGAGTGAGAGGCAGAGAACGGGCAGTCAATATTAGTAGGAGGCTTGGAGGGCATCACTGGGGAGAAGGCCCAGCTTGGATGGGGATGAGGAAGAGGGGGAGGTAGGCTGGAGGGAACTTGGTGGGACACATCTCGTGCCCACAGGGCTAGGGCACGGGAGGCACAGTGGGCCTGCAGAACTAGCTGGAAGGCCCGTGTGGCTCAGTGGCTCTGCAGGAGCTCCCACAGCAGAAAAGGCCCCCACGGCCTGACTCGCTACTGGCCTCTCGGCTGTCAGTGTGAGGGACAGGTGGCCGGGGTCCTCCAACGCCCTGCATCTTCCTGGCTCCTCTTCTTCCACGCCCTAAATGTCAGAACTCTCCAGAATTCTGTACCACCTGCTTGGTGCTCTCTGCTTATGGCCGGTACCTCCAGCCACCTGCCGGGCTCCTCCACATTGCTGTTCTCTGGGCGCCTGTTTGGGACTCAGCACGGAATTCCCTTTTCCTCCGCTCCACACCCACACCCACTCCTCCCAGCTCTGCCGTGGCTGTTGCTGGCTCCGCCCTCTGAGTAGGGATCCAGGCTTAAAGCCCCTCCACTGCCTCTTCCCCCTCATCTCTGTCCCTTGCCCCTCCCAGGGCCGAGGCTCCGGGGCTGCGTGTGACTGAGTGAGGGTGAGTTCCCCAGTCCCTGCCCATCTGTTTTTACAGCTCCAGGGCTGCAGGTGTTGGGGGAAGGTCACGTGACTGACAACCCCAGGCAGGCTGGGCATGGGGAGCAGAGGGCCAGGAGTAGCCTTTGAGAAGGGCATGGCACATCCTGAGGATACGGGGCAGCAACCTTGGGGTCCTGGTGGTGCTGTGCCATGTGGAGGCCTCAGGCCTGCCAGCTGCCCTTCTGCAGGGCTCTGGAGAAACGGACGCCTGCAGGTGGCTGAAGGGCTGCCCTGCACCAGGTCAGAGGCCTTGCCATCAGGGCCATTCACCCCCTACGATGTCCAGCCCCAGGCCAAGCTTTACAGGGCCCCACAGAGATGGGCTGGTCCTAGCTGGTACAGCTTTGGGAACGAGACTGACGCTATGGGTCACCTTTATCATTCCAGACTCCAGGAGGCTGGCTGGGTGGACGAGGGCTGATCACTGAGGAGCCGCCACACCCTAAGCCTGGGCAGGGAGGAGCATTTGCAGCATCAGCCCTGCAGAGGCTGAGCACCCACAGGGACAGTCAGGGCTGCTCCTCAGGGCACGCTGCTGGGTAGGGTCAGTGCACTGATCTGCACAGAGTCCCGGCCCAGCTCAGTGGGGGGATCTTCCCCATCCCATCCATGTTATTGCGGCACTGTCTCTGGGTTGAGATTGCAGGCGCTCCCTGTTCACCTTGTGACTGCCCCCATCGGCAAATTCACGTGGAGGATCTTCTCTTCCCCTTAGCCCAGTTACCGGAGGGCAGGGAGGTTCTACTTGCTTCCCCACCTGTGGGGTCCAGTAGGTGCTCCTCTCCACATCTGGGTGACCGCTGATTGCTTTCTTCTCTCAGCTCAGTGTGTTCTCGGGTGTCCCTGCGTGTCTCAGTAAGAGCAGGAGATGTTGCAAGGGGGAGCTTTTGGACATCTCTCTGCTGGGGTCCCCGTGCTGCCCCCTACATCATCTCCCATCCCTCTGCTTTTCCCTTCCCCAGCCACTGACACCTGCCTCTCCCTGGACAGAGGCTGCCCCGCCCACTGTGGGTCATTCTGTCTCCACCCACTGAGAGCCGCAGGGGCTGGGGGTTTGCTGAGGGCAGTTCTGGGCCCCACAGGTGTCCTCTGAGTCCCTGGACAGTGAGAACAAGGTACCAGTGAGCTGTGGTGTTTTTCTCCATCTTCATTGCTGGAGAGTGCTGTGGGTTGAAGTGTGTCCCTCAGAATTCCTCTGCAGAAGTCCTAGCCCCCAGTACTTCTGAGTGTCACCTTTTGTGGGAATGGGGTTGTTGCAGATACAAAGAGTTGAGATGAGGTTCTGCTGGGGTAGGGCAGGCCCCGATCCTTATGGCTGGCGTCTTGATAGAAAGGGGCAATATGGACACAGAGGCACGTGCACGCAGGGAGAATGCCATGTGAATATGAAGGCAGAGAGCTGGGTGATGCCTCCCCAGGATCCCAGACTGCCAGCAAGCCACCAGGAGCGAGGGGAGCGCCTGGAACAGACCCTCCCTCCTAGCCCAGACAGAGCCAGCTGCCAGCACTGTGATCTTGGACTTCCAGCCCACAGAACGGAGAGGCAGAACCTTTCTGCTGCTGAAGCCGCCCCATTGGTGGTACTTTGCGATGGCAGCCCTAGCGAACTAACAGAGCCCGGTGGTCTTTAGGTAAAAATGAGGCCCACTGTGCAGACTGTAACAGGGGCAACTCTCCAGAATGCTTGGCTCGTCTACTAGCCACCCCAGTGCCCTGTCACGACTGCCCCTCCTCCCACCGAAGACCCCTGCGTGACGTAATTCAAAACAACTCTGACTCTGGGAACACGCGCAGTGGAGTTCCAATGCCTGTGCCGCAGTCGGCCCCGTGACCCCGTGCAGGCTTCTTCCTCTCCTGGAACGGGTGGGTGGTAACACTGTCCTGATTAAAGCTGTGCACATCTGCTCAGCAGATGTCACCTCTTCTCTCACTTCCCCGAGCCCCCAGACCTTCCTCCAGGCCCTCTTCCTTCCCTGAACCCTTGTTCTCTCAGGCTGTGCAGGTGGTGCAGAGATGCCAGCAGTTGCAAAGCAGGGCCCTGGCAGCCTCCAGCATGCGGGGAGAGGTTCTAGGAGGCGGAGGCCGTGGTGCTGGTTCTTTCTGGAGGGGAGGAGCTGTGGCTCATGTTGGGGGGAGGGCCTGAAGGGGAAGCCCTCTGCCGTGTGCCTCCCCACAGGGTCTCTGTGGGGCTCGGTGCCCCAGCAGTCCTCTCCTGTCCTGCCAGGCAGCCTGGTTTCAGCACTGAGGACCAACCCCAGTGCCCACTCAGCCTGCGAAGCAGCAGCCCTGCCTCGACCCCGCTTGCCCTTTCCAAGTTCTGGGGATGTTGTGGTTTGGCAACTCAGTTGCTGGCCTTCAAAGAGGGCTGGGGTTTGAAAACAAGCACATGTTTCTTAGGAGGTCCCACAGACAAGGGCGAGCACATGCCTGCCACCTGCTTAATGTCCCTCCTATTGCCCCAGGCAAGTCCTGCCAGCCATTCGGGCACCCAGCTCTCCTCCAAGTGCTAGTGTGGTGAGCTTGGAGGACGTGGGCCCTGCTGGAGGGGAAAGCACAGCCTCTGCGCCTCCTGGCAGGCTGGCTTTGTCTGAGCGGTGCTGCCTCGCCTCACCACAGGGCTTGTTTTGGGCAGGTGGGAGGCAGCAGTTCCCTTTTCTGGGCAGAAGCATTTGTGGAAAAGCATAAATTATTTGCCTGCAAATGTGGAGTTGCCCTTTCAGCAGCGTGACCCTGGGCAGGCCAGTTTTTGAGCCTCAGCTTCCTCATCTGCACAATGGGTATATGAACCAGGAGTCCCTCAGTCTTCAGGCTCTGGTAGACCGTGGCTCTATGAGAAGCATCTCTTAGTCCTACTGCGAATGGCCTGTGTGATGTTGGGAACACTTATTCTTTTTTTTTGGGACGGAGTTTCACTCTTGTTGCCCAGGCTGGAGTGCAATGGCGCAATCTCAACTCACTGTAACCTCTGCCTCCCGGGTTCAAACGATTATCCTGCCTCAGCCTCCTGAGTAGCTGGGATTACAGGCGCACGCCACCATGCCCGGCTAAGTTTTGTATTTTTAGTAGAGACGGGGTTTTGTCATGTTGGCCAGGCTGGTCTTGAACTCCTGAACTCAGGTGATCCGCCCACCTCGGCCTCCCAAAGTGCTGGGATTACAGGTGTGAGCCACCGCTCCCGGCCTGGGAACACTTCTTACCTTCTCTGTCCAGTAGAGCTGGAGACCTCAGCCTGCTTTAGGTCTTGTTATCAAGAGATCCTAATAAGGGTCAGTTCTGAGCTGGCAGTAAGGACTGCTCTAGGGACATGGGTACTTAGAGCTCCGTGGTGGCCCTACAACTCCAGGATGTCCATGTCTTCTCCAGTTTGATACCACAGGGCAGTGGTTCCCCTAAAGGACTGAAGAGCTCGAGACTGCCCCACAGAACTTCAGCCTCAGCTCCAGGTAGGACCAAGATGCAGGGTCATGGGTCTGAAATTAGCCGACATCACCCAGCCAGGGCGCAGGGTGTCCGGAGAGCCTCTGGGCCTGGGTGGACTTGAAATGTCCCTGGATCACCCCAGAGGACCTGGCTGGTGTGGATGAAGTGCTGGGCAGCTGCTGAGTGTTGCTTTTCCCTCCTGGACTCTCATCTTGGATGACTGGAAAACAAGGTCCCTTCCACGCCAAACGAGCTCATTGGGCCAGGCACACATGCATGGGTATAAGGGAAATCACATTTCCCGCTTCCAGGCCTCGCTGACTGCACAGCCTCCGGGCCGGGTGCTTCCTCCGGGAGGAGGCCCAGATGCTGGCCCTACAGTGACTGCTCTCAAGGCTGAAGGACGCCACAGAGGTACGCCTTGCGAGGCCGTGTGCTGAATCTCAGACCTCAAATGGAGCCTTCTTTGCCTGACAGTCTACAGCCTGAACTTAGCCTGAGTCAGCACAGGCTTCTAGAACCTTCCTGCAGAGTCTTGTGCAGACAGCCCAGGCTCAGCATTTTCCCATCCTCGCTTCCTCCCTCTTGGAGGAGGTGGTGGTGGTGAACTCGACCTGAGGAGCTGAGAAAGGAGCAGGAGAAAAAAAATCACGAAGAGTCGGAGGCAAAAGGGCCTGTGGTTTGGAGGGGTGGGAGGAGGGGGCGGGAGGGCTGATGGCCACGTGTGCCCTTTACTGAGGAGGACGAGCCATAGATTCTCCAGCCCGGCTCTCTCGAGAGCCCTTAGCAGAACGGCCTTGGTTGTGATCGTCAGGGAAAGACTTGAAGCAAGGAAGTAACTGTGCTTTTCCAAATGACTTCAGATGCCCTTTTCCATAAAGAAGGGTTTTCTTCATGAAAACTAGTTGACTAGCTTCTAATAGTCTTTTTTATGATTATTAAGTTATATTCAATGTTAAAAATTTAGAAAGTGCATTTATGACTGGAAGAATGTTCTTAAAGCTTCTTAATTTTTATTTTCCAAAAGGGCCTCCTTGACTTCTGAAAAGACCCAATATTTACCAGGGACTGTCTGCGTGGGGGCTTGTTTTCCAGTTGAAATTATTTCTAAAGGGGTGAGAAAAGCTTATCCCCTCTACCGTGGGTCTCCAGGTGACTATGGAAGACAGACAATCCAGATAGTTAGAGCAAAGTGGCTGGGTTGTGGGCATGGGGGGGGTGGGGTTAGTCAGAGAAACTTCTGGATGCTCCAGGACTCAGAACCAAATACCTGCATTTATACAAAGGTTTCCTGCAGCCTCTGCACATGCCCGGACAGTGCCCCTGAATATACGTTGTCAGCCCCAGACTCCTGTGAAGAAGGGCAGGCGTCTGGGACACTCACTGCCCTGCCTCGTAGAGGCCTCAGGTCTGAGCCCTAAGTTCCTAATGTGCCAGCGGTGCCTGCATCACCTGATCACCCTGTCCCCTGGCCTCGGCCTGTGCCACCCAAACTCAGAAATAAGATTGAAATCCAAGCGCACCTCCTTGGAACCCTAGCCCGTGGAATCCGAGGCAGTCAGATCAAAGGGACCTCAGAGATCAGAAGCCCTGCCTGCGACAAACTGAGGACCTCTGTTCCCTTTCTGCAAAAATGCAGGCAGTAATGTCCCTGGGCTGCCAGAGAGAGGGAGCCGAGGTGGAGAGTGTGAGAGGGCTTCGTGACCCACGCTGTGCTGTTGCGTTGGGGGGATTGGCGGTACTGCCTGTTTAGGCCATTTTGCCATGGGATAGAAGTTCCTTGCATGAGCTCCAATACTGTCCACACCCCGTATCATTCCTTCTACCCCGAGGCTGATGCGATTCCTCTACGAGAACCAGCGGACACAGAAGCCAGAGAAACCCACCATTCCCTTAGGTGACTGCTCTGTCTTTCTGGGTTCATTTGGGGATAGCAGGAATTCCTTGAACAAAGGCCCCCTGAACATCGCTTTGGGTGGGGACAGTCATTGTTCCTTTTCAGGCTGTGTTTCTGCTCCAGCACACACACGGGGCAGCTTGCATGCCCAATTTCCTGTCCCTCCTTTCCTTCTCAGGCTGATGCCCAGACCAGTCCTTTCTATCATCAAATACCTCTTCATCCTGATTGAGTGGTGGTGCTGAGCATTGTCCCCAAAGAGCCACTTGTGCTGTGGCCTTCTCCTGGAGGCATATTCTGTCCTCTTCTCTCTGCCTGCGGCTCCCATCTCCTGAGCCCAGCGAGCTCAGTGGTAGTTCACTGTTTGCTCCTCCTTGCTGCAGACACAGAAGATTTGGGAGCGTTCCTGCTGAGGTTGGTAAGGATACCTGGAGCTGTGGGCGGCCTCTTTGCTCCCCACTTGCTAGGGAGTAAAGCCGTTTAAAAAGACATCTGAGCAGCCTCTCCGGGTTCCTGCTCCTCACTCAGCCCTACAGTAGATCTGGCGGGGAGGTTGAGGGCTCAGTGAATCTGCAGGTGCAGCAGCGGCAGCATCGTGTCCTGCCCCCTGCTTCCACCCGGTGTCCACAGCTGCACGGTCCACCCCACGCCTGCCTTTCTATCGTTCCTCATCAGCCCTGTGATCTTTCCTGTGGCCCTGCTGTGCTGGTGCCCTGTGAGGTGCTGTGGACACAAGAGACTGCACGGGCCACACCCCCAGCTGGGCGAGTCCTCTCCCTCCTGGGTCCTCTGGACAGTAAAGATGGACACGTGGGCTCCATGGAGCATGAGGTAGTCCAGGACCTCGGTGGGCACAGGTCCTGCCTCTTGTGCCCTCCCTCCCTTTGGGTCTCTGCTCCACCTCGGTAAATGCTTCCGTTCCCACCCCTTGAAGGGTAAATCGAGCTCCTTGGTGGTAAAGCACCCACTGCCCCTCGTCAGAGGGTCCCTCCTCTATGATGTCATGGTGCCCTGGTCTGCCTGGTAGAATTTTAGCTGCTTTATAACCTGGTCCTGAAATGAACCACTGGGAAGAAATAGGGTAAAATGAACACACAGCTGCCACGCTGCATCCCAACCCTGTGTGACCCTATCACCGCAGACTTTTGTGGCAAGATGACAGCATCTCAGTTTGCTTGAGAAGCTTATTTTTGCCAAGGCTGTTACCACCAGGCAGGCACCAGAGCTCGGTTCCACTCACAGCCAGTCACAGCAGAACACAAGCAGTGAACCTGTGGATTCCCCTGTAAGAATGTCCGGAGGGAATGCTTCCCCCTCGCCAGGATCAGACTCTCAGCACTCTTTGTGATACGTGAGACCTTGAGGAAGGTTCCTCCGTTCCCAGAAGCGGAACAATGTGCTGGTGCTGAGAAGTGGCCCCTCAGGGCCACCCTGGGCAGGGTCTCCGGTTTTATTCCCCCATGCCTTCTGCTTCATCACGCAGATCCTATCCTGGGTTTGGGTGGGGAATCTCTCTGCGGGGGCCAGTGGGGCAGCATCTCCAGGCTGGGAGGCAGAGCTGGTTCTGCCATGATGCGTCCTCCCCGTGAGGACCCACTCCCACGCCTGTCCCTGCCACAGTGGGCCTCCTGATGGTCCTCCTTCCTCCAGGTCACCGGCACGATTGCTGTGGCCCCTCCTCTGTGGGTGTGGGCTTGGACGCCTCTCCCCTCCGCCTGCACACCCCTTGCAGCACACACGAGGCTTAGCTATTAGAGGCCGGAGGACAGTGCAGCGCTTTGACCCTGGCCCTCACAGGGAGGTGTCTAGGTCTTTCTTCTCCCTCCAGATGGAAGCATTTGGGTAGAGGACCTAGAATAGGCTAACACTCCCTGAACTATGAACCTAGATTGGTTTCGAAATCTGCTGAGAGAAAAATTGAACTTGAAGTGACATTCCTTCTAAAGTAGACATCATCCTGCATGGGTCTTCTACAGCTGTCTTTCACCCTAACCCATGGTGTGCCCTGGGCTGTCGCAGGCCCCCAGCCCCTGCCCAGCCTTTCTGAAGTGCCAGGCTTGGGGCTCAATGAATGAGCCTTGTTCTAAAGCAGAAAACAGTTCGGTTCCAGTCAGGGTTCAGCTGCCTGCGTCTTGACGAGATCTCTGTTCAGGATTGTGTCCCCTGCTTCTCTCTCCCTCCTCCTTTTCAAGATCACAGGTGAAGACAAGGGGGTGGAAAGTTCTGCCTAGATTGCTGCTATCTTAAGAATGTGGACTTTGGAGCCAGATTGTCTGGGTTTAGCCCCTGCGTCTGCTGCTTACTAGGTGTGTGACTTTGGGCAAATACCTTGACCTCTCTGTGCGTCCGTTTTCTTGGCTGTGAAATGATGTATCATCTCAGAGCACCCATCCCCTGGGGTTGTGTGGGGAGTAAGTAAGCCGGTCTAGTATGGCGCCTGGTACATCCTCAGTCAATAATATCAGTGTTGGCTGTGGTGAGGACGTAGCAGAGGATGGTAGAAAGAATCTGAGGCTTGGGGTCCAGAGCCCTGGGTTCAGGTCCCAGCTCTGCCACTTGCTGGTGTAGTGATGCGGATTCTGCACCCCCAGAATGTGGCAGTGTTTGCACGCAGGCTGGCTGTGAAGACCCAGGGCGGCAGGCTGGTTCCCCTGCACACCGGACTAACTCTGTCGTCTCTCTCCACAGGCACACGTTCTGGCAGTTCCGCCATGAGAACCCCCAGACCCGGGTTGGGGGCCCGCCCCCCGAGGGGCTGCCGGGCTTCAACAGCGGGGTGATGTTGCTGAGCCTGGAGGCCATGCGCCAGTCCCCGCTCTACAGCCGCCTGCTGGAGCCGGCGCAGGTGCAGCAGCTGGCCGACAAGTACCACTTCCGCGGCCACCTCGGGGACCAGGACTTCTTCACCATGATCGGCATGGAGCACCCCAAGCTCTTCCATGTGCTGGACTGTACCTGGAACCGGCAGCTGTGCACCTGGTGGAGGGACCATGGCTACAGTGACGTCTTCGAGGCCTATTTCAGGTGTGAGGGCCACGTCAAGATCTACCACGGGAACTGCAACACTCCCATCCCGGAGGACTAGGCGCACCCCCTGCCTTGCCCCCGGGGCCTCCAGATCTGGGGGAAGGACAGGGCTCCTTGGGACAGACCCAAGGGCAGTATCTGACCCACTAGAGAGACACCGCAGGGAAGTCCTGTGATTAAGGTGCTGAGACCTCCTGCCGGGCAGGTCACTGTGCTGAGGCCACCCGCCAAGGACTGGCCTGTGCACTGCTGGTGCTTGGGACCTTATTTCTCCAGGGAGCAGGTGACACAAAGGACACGCATGTCCAGTGGGCTGGGAAGCAAGCACTTGAAGAGAAGGAAGGGGAGAAAGGGTCCCCCTTGCTGTCTGCCTCTGAGGAATGGAAATCCTTTAGACCCGGCCTTTTTTGGACCAATGTAAATGTAATTTAAATTGACAGCCTTCCATTTTTCGAGAAAGTACAAACGGAACTGCTTTAGCACCCATCGAGCCCCAAACGGGTAAGGTAAGCCGAGGTTTTAATGACCAGCCAGTATCTAAGCGTCCAAACGAATGCCAGCCCATCGCATACTCACCCTGGGAGGCTGCTGCACGCGCATTCTCCTGACGCTCACATCACTTGGTGTAGGTTTCAGGATCGCCTCTTCGAGGAAGGACTTCAGGACCAACTGGGGCCTGCATAAGAAAACTTATATCATTATTAGAGCACTCACAGCTTGTATCTCCCAGCTACATCCTAGAACCCCATTGTCCTTTATTCAACCAAACCAGCTCCAGGTGACCAGACTCTACTCAGAAAGCAAATTCATCGTCAAAGAACAGAGATTGGCCACCACGAGGACATGCAGGAGAACTGTCTGGATCAGGAAGACTCATTCCAAAAAGGAGCCCAGGCCGGGCACAGTGGTCAAGCCTGTAATCCCAACACTTTGGGAGACCGAGGTGGGGGGATCGATTGAGCCTCGGAGGTCGAGATCAGCCTGGGAAACACAGGGAGGCCCCCATCGCTACAAAACGTTTTAAAAATTAGCCAGGTGTGGTGGCTTGTGCTTGTTGTCCCGGCTACTTGGGAGGCTGAAGTGGGAGGGTGGCTTGAGTCCAGGAGTTCACTGCACTGAGCTGTGATCACACCACTGCACTCCAGCCTGGACGACAGAGTGAGACGTCCATCTCAAAAAAAAAAAAGGAACCCAGCAATTCCCAAGTGTGACCATGTGGGCTTGGAAGACATGTCACTCATGGGCTAGTAAGCATTCTAGTTTCTTTGTTTAAAAAATCCCCTTATCATACCACGTTAGACCGTAGACCTTAGCAGAAATTAAAGCGTCGTTTCTTTTGATGGGGCCTCCTGTACGTAGGCTGCAGACGTGAAAGCCCCAGGGGTCCATTTGTATCATCTAGCTGAGGTCCTTGGAGAAATGCTGTGGAATTTAATCTTGTTTTGTTTCAATTTCATTTACGTTTTTCTTTTTCCCATGAGTGAGGATAGCTAATAAATCATCTTTGAGAACATGGTGATTCATGTTGTTTGTTCTCTGATCAGTTTCAGCTGCATGAAGGCTCTGAATCAAGTGTGTACTCAATGCCATTCGAATCCCCACCTCCCGTGACGAAGATGAGTGCTTACAGGAGATCCTAAGGACCAAGGAGAGGGCACATCTGAGAGGGTAGTATTGGCATGTTTGGTTCAAAGCAAGGAATCATTTCATTCTAGGTACTGGCAGGTCCACCTGCACCGGGGAGCAAAAGCATCCCCATTTCTTCTCATCCCTCTTACCCTAGACTGCCCAGTTACATCCTGCCCTGAAGAGGTCGAGCAGATTTCTCTCCCAGCCCTCTGCTGTGACAGAATTGGTCTGTTCTCTCACCTACTTGATTTCCTATTTATAGGTAACAATTCTTGAATGCCTGCTGTGCACCAGCCATTGTATTGGGGGATTTATTACGCTATTGATAATGTTTATGAAAACTTCATGAAGGTCATTATGTCTAAAGTCGACTGTAAGAAAATGTGAGAGATGTGGACAGAGTCATATACTATATGTTTATCACAACATTTTTTATAGTAGAAGAAAATTGGAAGCAACTTAAAATGTGGAAAAAAGGGGCCAGGCGCGGTGGCTCACACATGTAATCCCAGCACTTTCAGAGGCTGAGGCTGGCAGATCTCTTGAGCCCAGGAGTTCAAGACCAGCCTGGGCAACATGGCAAGACCCAGTCTCTACAACTATACAAAAATTAGCTGGGCATGGTGGTGCACGCCCAGCTATTCAGGAGGCTGAGCTGGGAGGATCACTCAAACCCAGGAGGCAGAGGCTGCAGTGAGCTGAGATCACGACACTACACTCCAGCCTGGGGGACTGGGCAAGACTCTGTCTTTAAAAAAAAAAAGAGTGGAATAGGGAGGTAGATGAATAATACATGCTTCATCCATATAACAGAATACTTTAGGCATTATTTGAAGACTATGTAATGCCTCAGGAAATACTTACAATGTGCTATTAAATAAAGAATGCAAAATGTAAGATCATATGTTTAATACGATCCTATTTTTAAAATTACATATATGTGTATGTATATCAATGTACACACATATATGTGTGTATAGATATATACCTACACACACGTATGTATAAAAAGAGCAGCTATTCTGCTATATTTCAACTTCTAAAAACATAGGTGTTTCAAACACCACATTAAAAAAACAATTATTTCAATGGGAAAAAAGTGAGTTAAAGGCTAAAGAATTTTAGACTCACAATAATAAAGGTATTTTCCCTGCAATCCTTTCTATAATTAAAATGTGTCTATAGCTATGTGTGTATTTTGTTGTTGCAAGAAAAAAACAATAAGCTGGTTGGTCAAAATGGGCAAAGGCCAAACAACATCCCTCATTTGCTTTTGAGTACACCTCTCAGGAGCTTCCCCTCTGTCACCAGTGGCCTCGACCTTCCAACCCCCCAGTGCACAGCTGACTGTCACTGCACAGGCACCCCAGCCCGCCGACAGATCCCACCGCAGCCCGCCAACAGATCCCACCCCGGCCCGCCGACAGATCACACTCCAGCCTGTGGACAGATCACACCCCAGCCCGCCGACAGATCACACCCCGGCCTGCCGACAGATCACACCCCGGCCCGCGGACAGATCACACTCCAGCCCGACAGATCACACCACAGCCCGACAGATCACACCGCAGCCCACCAACAGATCACACCCCGGCCCGCAGACAGATCACACCCCGGCCCGCGGACAGATCACACCCCAGCCCGACAGATCACACCGCAGCCCACCAACAGATCACACCCCGGCCCACGGACAGATCACACCCCAGCCCACCGATGGATCACCACACAGGCACCCCAGCCTGCCAACGGATCACCACACAGGCACCCCAGCCTGCCGACAGATCACCACACAGGCACCCAGCCCGCGGACAGATCACAACACAGGCACCCCAGCCCATGGACAGATCACTCCACAGCCTGCCGACACATCACACCCCGGCCCGACAGATCACACCCCGGCCTGCCGGCAGATCACACCCTGGCCCGCCGACAGATCACACCGCAGCCCGCGGACAGATCACACTCCGGCCCGTGGACAGATCACACCCCAGCCCGCCGACAGATCACACCCCGGCCCGCTGATGGATCACCCCACAGGCACCCCAGCCTGCCCACAGATCACTGCACAGGCACCCCAGCCCACCAACAGATCACCGCACAGGCACCCCAGCCCGCCGACGGATCACCACACAGGCACCCCAGCCCGCCAACAGATCACCACACAGGCACCCCAGCCCGCTGACGGATCACCCCACAGGCACCCCAGCCTGCCCACAGATCACCGCACAGGCACCCCAGCCCACCAACAGATCACTGCACAGGCACCCCAGCCCGCCGACGGATCACAGCACAGGCACCCCAGCCTGCCCACAGATCACACCCCAGCCCACGGACAGATCACTGCACAGGCACCCCAGCCCGCTGACAGATCACACCCCAGACCGCCGACAGATCACACCACAGAGCGCCGACAGATCACACCCCGGCCCACCGACAGATCACTGCACAGGCACCCCAGCCCGCCCACAGATCACACCTCAGCCCCCCGACAGATCACACCCCAGCCTGTCGACAGATCACACCCCAGCCCACCAACAGATCACTGCACAGGCACCCCAACCCGCTGACAGATCACACCTCAGACTGCTGACAGATCACAGCACAGACCGCCGACAGATCACACCCCGGCCCGCCAACAGATCACTGCACAGGCACCCCAACCTGCCCACAGATCACACCTCAGCCCCCCGACAGATCACACCCCAGCCCATCGACAGATCACACCCCATCCCACCGACAGAACACACCCCGGCCCGCCGACAGATCACTGCACAGGCACCCCAGCCTGCCCACAGATCACTGCACAGCCCCCCGACAGATCACTGCACAGGCACCCCAGCCCACCCACAGATCACACCCCAGCCCCCTGGCAGATCACTGCGCAGGCACCCCAGCCCGCCCACAGATCACACCCCAGCCCCCTGACAGATCACTGCGCAGGCACCCCAGCCCGCCCACAGATTACACCCCAACCCGCCCACAGATCACACCCCAACCCGCCAACGGATCACTGCACAGGCACCCCAGCCCACCCACAGATCACACCCCAGCCCGCTGACAGATCACTGCACAGGCACCCCAGCCCGCCGACAGATCACACCCCAACCCATTGACAGATCACTGCACAGGCACCCCATCCCGCTGACAGATCACACCCCAGCCCGCGGACAGATCACACCCCAGCCTGCCAACAGATCACACCACAACCCGCCAATAGATCACTGCACAGGCACCCCAGCCCACTGACAGATCACACCCCAACCCGCTGCCAGATCACTGCACAGGCACCCGAGCCTGCCGACAAATCAAACCCCATCCCCCCGACATATCACTCCCCAACCCACCAACAGATCACTGCACAGGCACCCCAGCCCACCCACAGATCACACCCCAGCCCCCCAACAGATCACTGCGCAGGCACCCCAACCCGCCCACAGATCACACCCCAGCCCCCCGACATCAGTGCGCAGGCACCCCAGCCCGCCCACAGGTCACACCCCAACCCGCCCACAGATCACACCCCCACCCGCCAACAGATCACTCCACAGGCACCCCAGCCCGCCCACAGATCACACCCCAGCCTATGGACAGATCACTGCACAGGCACCCCAGCCCGCCGACATCACACCCCAGCCTGTGGACAGATCACACCCCAACCTGCCGACAGATCACTGCACAGGCACCCCAGCCCACTGACAGATCACACCCCGACCCGCTGACAGATCACTTCCCAGCCCACGGACAGATCACTGCACAGGCACCCCAGCCCGCCGACATCACACCCCAGCCCACTGACAGATCACACCCCAACCCGCTGACAGATCACTGCACAGGCACCCGAGCCTGCTGACAGATCAAACCCCATCCCCCCGACAGATCACTCCCCAGCCCGCCAACAGATCACTGCACAGGCACCCCAGCCCACCCACAGATCACTGCACAGGCACCCCAGCCCACCCACAGATCACATGCCAACCCGCTGACAGATCACTCCCCAGCCTGCCGACAGATTACTGCACAGGCACCCCAGCCTGCCGACAGATCACACCCCATCCCCCCGACAGATCACTCCCCAGCCTGACAGATCACCGCACGGGCACCCCAGCCCACCAACAGATCACTGCAGAGGCACCCCAGCCCACCCACAGATCACACCCCAGCCCCCCGACAGATCACACCCCAGCCCGACAGATCACCACACAGGCACCCCAGCCCGCTGACAGATCACACCCCAGCCCGACAGATCACACCCCAGTCCACCAACAGATCACACTCCAGCCCGCCGACAGATCACACCCGAGCCCGACAGATCACACCCCAGCCCGACAGATCACCACACAGGCACCCCAGCCCGCTGACAGATCACACCCCAGCCCGACAGATCACACCCCAGTCCACCAACAGATCACACTCCAGCCCGCCGACAGATCACACCCGAGCCCGACAGATCACTGCAGAGGCACCCCAGCCTGCCCACAGATCACTGCATAGGCACCCCAGCCCACCGACAGATCACCCCACAGGCACCCCAGCCTGCCGACAGATCACACCCCAGCCCCCAGACAGATCACACCCCAGCCCGACAGATCACACCCTAGTCCGCCAACAGATCACACTCCGGCCCGCTGACAGATCACACCCCAGCCCACCAACAGATCACTTCCCAGCCCGCTGACAGATCACTGCACAGGCACCCCAGCCTGCCGACAGATCACACCCCAGCCCCCCGACAGATCACACCCCAGCCTGACAGATACACCCCAGCCTGCCAACAGATCACACCCCAGCCCAACAGATCACACCCCAGCCCGCCGACAGATCACACTTCAGCCCGCCGACAGATCACACCCCAGCCCGCCGACAGATCACACCCCAACCCGCCGACAGATCACTCCCCAGTCTGCCGACAGATCACCGCACAGGCACCCCAGCCCACTGACGGATCACCCCACAGGCACCCCAGCCTGCCCACAGATCACCGCACAGGCACCCCAGCCCGCCGACGGATCACAGCACAGGCACCCCAGCCCGCCGACGGATCACCACACAGGCACCCAGCCCGCGGACAGATCACCACACAGGCACCCCAGCCCACCGACAGATCACTCCACAGCCTGCCAACAGATCACACCCCAGCCCGCAGACAGATCACACCCCGGCCCGCAGACAGATCACACCCCAGCCCGACAGATCACACCGCAGCCCACCAACAGATCACACCCCAGCCCACCGATGGATCACCACACAGGCACCCCAGCCTGCCCACAGATCACTGCACAGGCACCCCAGCCCACCAACAGATCACTGCACAGGCACCCCAGCCCGCCGACAGATCACCACACAGGCACCCTGGCCTGCCGACAGATCACACCCCAGCCCACCAACAGATCACTCCCCAGCCCGCTGACAGATCACTGCACAGGCACCCCAGCCCGCCGACAGATCACACCCCAGCCCCCCGACAGATCACACCCCAGCCTGACAGATACACCCCAGCCCGCCAACAGATCACACCCCAGCCCAACAGATCACACCCCAGCCCGCCGACAGATCACACCCCAGCCCGCCGACAGATCACACCCCAGCCCGCCGACAGATCACACCCCAGCCCGCTGACAGATCACACCCCAGCCCGCCGACAGATCACACCCCAACCCGCCGACAGATCACTCCCCAGCCCGCCGACAGATCACCGCACAGGCACCTCAGCGACCAATAGATCACACCCCAGCCCCCCGAGAGATCACACCCCAGCCCGACAGATCACACCCCAGCCCAACAGATCACACTCCAGCCCGCCGACAGATCACACCCGAGCCCGACAGATCACTGCAGAGGCACCCCAGCCTGCCCACAGATCACTGCATAGGCACCCCAGCCCACCGACAGATCACCCCACAGGCACCCCAGCCTGCCGACAGATCACACCCCAGCCCCCAGACAGATCACACCCCAGCCCGACAGATCACACCCTAGTCCGCCAACAGATCACACTCCGGCCCGCTGACAGATCACACCCCAGCCCACCAACAGATCACTTCCCAGCCCGCTGACAGATCACTGCACAGGCACCCCAGCCTGCCGACAGATCACACCCCAGCCCCCCGACAGATCACACCCCAGCCTGACAGATACACCCCAGCCTGCCAACAGATCACACCCCAGCCCAACAGATCACACCCCAGCCCGCCGACAGATCACACTTCAGCCCGCCGACAGATCACACCCCAGCCCGCCGACAGATCACACCCCAACCCGCCGACAGATCACTCCCCAGTCTGCCGACAGATCACCGCACAGGCACCCCAGCCCACTGACGGATCACCCCACAGGCACCCCAGCCTGCCCACAGATCACCGCACAGGCACCCCAGCCCGCCGACGGATCACAGCACAGGCACCCCAGCCCGCCGACGGATCACCACACAGGCACCCAGCCCGCGGACAGATCACCACACAGGCACCCCAGCCCACCGACAGATCACTCCACAGCCTGCCAACAGATCACACCCCAGCCCGCAGACAGATCACACCCCGGCCCGCAGACAGATCACACCCCAGCCCGACAGATCACACCGCAGCCCACCAACAGATCACACCCCAGCCCACCGATGGATCACCACACAGGCACCCCAGCCTGCCCACAGATCACTGCACAGGCACCCCAGCCCACCAACAGATCACTGCACAGGCACCCCAGCCCGCCGACAGATCACCACACAGGCACCCTGGCCTGCCGACAGATCACACCCCAGCCCACCAACAGATCACTCCCCAGCCCGCTGACAGATCACTGCACAGGCACCCCAGCCCGCCGACAGATCACACCCCAGCCCCCCGACAGATCACACCCCAGCCTGACAGATACACCCCAGCCCGCCAACAGATCACACCCCAGCCCAACAGATCACACCCCAGCCCGCCGACAGATCACACCCCAGCCCGCCGACAGATCACACCCCAGCCCGCCGACAGATCACACCCCAGCCCGCTGACAGATCACACCCCAGCCCGCCGACAGATCACACCCCAACCCGCCGACAGATCACTCCCCAGCCCGACAGATCACCGCACAGGCACCTCAGCGACCAATAGATCACACCCCAGCCCCCCGAGAGATCACACCCCAGCCCGACAGATCACACCCCAGCCCAACAGATCACACTCCAGCCAGCCGACAGATCACACCCCAGCCCGCCGACAGATCACACCCCAGCCTGCCAACAGATCACACTCCAGCCCGACAGATCACCGTACAGGCACCCCAGCCCGCCGACAGATCACACCCCAGCCCCCTAACAGATCACACCCCAGCCCCCTAACAGATCACACCCCAGCCCGACAGATCACACCCCAGCCTGCCGACAGATCACTGCACAGGCACCCCAGACTGCCGACAGATCACACCCCAACCCGCCGACAGATCACACCCCAGCCCGCCGAGAGATCACACCCCAGCCCGCCGACAGATCACACCCCAGCCCAACAGATCACACCCCAGCCAGCCGACAGATCACACTCCAGCCCGCGCCAACAGATCACACCCCAGCCCGCCAACAGATCGCCGTACAGGCACCCCAGCCTGCCGACAGATCACACCCCAGCCTGCTGACAGATCACCGCACAGGCACCCCAGCCTGCCCACAGATCACACCCCAGCCCGCCGACAGATCACCATACAGGCACCCCAGCCTGCCGACAGATCACACCCCAGTCCGCCGACAGATCACCGCACAGGCACCCCAGCCCGCCCACAGATCACACCCCAGCCCGCCCACAGATCACTGCACAGGCACCCCAGACTGCCAACAGATCACCCCACAGGCACCCCAGCCCGCCCACAGATCACACCCCAGCCCGCTGACAGAGCAGCCGGGGCTTGCTGTGCCTCGCCATTGCCGTGCTTGACAAGTCGTGGAGTGCCGGCTCCTGACCTGGGCCCTGTTACAGTTGCTGTCATGCAAGCATAGTTCCTTGTGCTGTGCTTAACTTGCTTCATGGAAACCCACTCTCGAGAATATGCCTGTACATATGAGGAAAACAGAAATCTGAAAAGATAACATGTCTGGGTCCTAGGATTAAGGTGCTTTTTGTTTTCATCTATATTTCTGTATTTTCCACATCGAATATTAATTACCTTTATTATAAGATAATAAATGCTGTACATTTTTAACCACACCCCTTCTCCCCAGTTCCAGGTGAGTGTCAGCCTGGCCGTCTTACAGCTCCCGGCTGGCCATGGCCGATGTCACCCCTAAGAACACATAATCTAGGCTGAGTCTGCTCTGGGTCTTCAACTTCCCAGTGGATGCCCCAGTTCTCCAAATAAAAGCGATCTAATAATAGCAGCTCCAGACCCTGCATTCATTTCTCAGATACTGTCATCTTTTGTGTATACACAAAGTCCACCCTACAAATGATGATGGCCTTTGGAAAGCACGCAGGCTCGTTGAAGAGATTTGCTCTTCTGTGTGTGTCAAACCAAACAGACTGCGGCCTCTCCTTCAACAGCATTTCATCAAGTCAAAGTATGATGTGTTGGTTCACAGCCCCAACCTAGAGCACACCAGGAGTTTGTAGGTTAAGGTAGTAAGTGCAGCTGTGTCTTGGCACCTGCTTTGACTAGAGGCCAAACCTCTGCTAATTTTAACACTTCCTGGCTGATCTTAATATGGGAGGCCCAGGGGCTGGGCTAAATCTGGAGGTTGGCAGGGAGCAGAAATTTCCAGGCAAGCAGGTGGTGTAGTGGAGACAGCCTCACACCCGAGACGGAGGCCTGGCTTTGAGTCCACATCCTGCCCTCACTACCTGGCCATCTTGGACAGGCAAGGCCACCTCTTTCCCCAGTTCTAGACACTGGTAAGAGCTCCTCAAAGGAGTGTGGAAGGAGGAAAAGATGTGCAAGGACTTGGTAAGCTGTGAAATAATACAGATGTAAGGGAATTCTAACCATTATTACTTAGAATATTCTTTTTAAATTATAAATTACAGCCGTTTTGGAGCTCACGAGATGTGTTGGTAGCATCTCCGTAACCCCGTGGATGAACAGATGCATGCTTGTAAGCTGTCCAATTTTTGTTGGCTGTGCCACTCCACAAAAACCAGTAGGTCAGGGGCTACCTCAGCTCACAGTGAACCTGTCAGTCAGGTGTCCACAGACAACTTGCTGGGCATGTCCAGGAGGTGGGGGCAGGGCTGCCTCAGCTCAAAGCTAACCTGTCACGAGTCCTTGGATAAACCTTTTTCCTCTCTGGGCCTGTTTCTTCATCTGCAAAAACAAGGAGCTGAGGGATTGAACCAGATCTCTGGGCAGTATCCCTGCCCCCAGCTGTTTGGGGAAACACATGTTTCAAATGCAGCCCTTGGGGTTCACATGTGGGTAAAGAAGAGAGTCCAGATCAAATGCGAAACTGCCAGACCTCAACTCATCATTCACCCACTTAGGATTCATGACGTGACCATGCAGAGTAAAACTCTCTCAAAATATGCGGTTACACACTTCCCTCCTCCCGCATTCTCCGCAGGCACAGTGAGGGGTGCAGACCAACTCTGGAGGCGCATTTAAAATCCCAAGAGAATCAGCTGTCCCCCAGCAGCCCTCACCTCTCTGCTTATGATCCATTGACAGCTATACCTGCTAACATCTTGTCCCGTTCAGCTATGTGACCACCTTCCAAAGGGTCCCCCCCCAACAGAAAGTCCCGTGCCTCACTGGTCTCACCTTGGGAAGTGCCGAGTCTTCACCACGGAGACAAGGTAGAGCCGCCCTGCGGGGCATGTTGAGCGGACCAGCCAGCCACTCCCCACGGAGCTTGCAAAGAACAAAACACCTTCTAGAGTGAAGGGAAGGCCGGTTTAATTGGGGCTGGCTCAGCTCAGAGCATCTCCACTGGCACCCCCATTCTGAGGGGGAAGAGGTGTCCCACCACGCAGACACACTCAGCAGCCTTGCTGAAGGCCACTCATCTGCGGAGCCTCGGAGCGGGAGGGCCTCTTCACATCTCCAAAGCCGGCTGCCCCCCTGTCTCCAGCCTCCCTTCCTGAACCGTAGGGCTTTGCTCCAGCCCGCACCTCAGCCCCCTGCCGGCTGCCGCTCAGGCCTGTGCAGGAGCGCGGGAGCATGGAGCCCGCGGACCTTCCCGGCTGCCTGATGGAGCAAGACAACGCTCCCCCTCACTGCAGGACCCACGCTCGCCGCTGTTTTCTGTAGGGCCTCTCGCTCCGTTTCTCATTCCCTTTTATTCCCATAGTCCTCTCCCATCCCCCGAGCAGCCAACCATCCTAATGGGCTCACTGTGCACTGACCGATACCTATGGAGCCCGGGACCACACGCCCATCTCAGTAACCCTGCGTGAGCATCCCTGTCCTTGTTCCGTACAGACCCGATGAGAATTTGTGTTGCATGTCCAGGAACCAAACCGCCAGATCATAAGCTATGCAGATACTTCATTTTTGACTAAGTGGTGCAAGCTACTCCCCCGAGACCTGGCCCCCACCCCTATGGTCACCGGCATGAGCCCCCACTTTCCCTCCACCACAGTGCTCGTGTTCACGAGTCTCTGTGCATTGACATGTTGTGATCCAAGATACACTGGAGTCCTCCAGCGCGTGTGGCCCGCATCAGAGCTGCCTCCGCATGAGTGGCATATGCCGCTGTGGAAGGAGGCTGGACGGGGAGGCGGGGGCCCTGGCTTCTGGCCTGTCCTCACTGCATGACTGTGGCCAGCGGGTGCACCACTGTGAGTGGGGGAGAATGTAACCAGCTCCTGATCTGCCCACCCTCCCAGGACTGCTGTGAGTAGCAGATGAAATAATTCATAGCAAAGAACTTTCGAGACCCTAGACATACCTCACTCCCTCACACCCCAGCCCAACCCAGTGCCGCATGGAGACGCCGGGGCAGGCACAGGCCATGGCTGAGCTTCCTCGGAGCCCTGTGGTGTGCTGAAGTCCTGCCAGGGGAGTGCCATGGCCATCCAACCCCACACTCGAGCCGTCTCATGGATGGAGCCTGGCATTCGTCCATTAAGCCTCGGCCGATCCCACACAGAGCCCCAGAGCCAGGGTGGCCTTGCACAGAAGCCGTGGGGTGAAGCCCAGGAGTGGGACCTTCAACCCCCACTTATCCCGTCACTGGGCACCTCCACCTTCTCTCAGGAAAAGCCCCTCTCCCTTATCTCAGGCAAAACCAGGAAGCTCTTCCACCTACCCAGCCCGGTCCTGGCACTTCCCAAGGCCCAGAATGGCTTGACACAGGCACAAGCCCGAAGGCTGAGAGTGCCCGCTGGGTGTGAATTTCCGTGCTCGCAAGGCACGGTGTCAGGGAAGCAGGTAATCCTCTTCTTTCCAGCAACAGAGAGTGACACGACCGGCTGTAATCTTCCAAGGCCAGGTGAGCACACGCACGGAAAACTCAAAGTGCCTGGTTATGGTCATGGGCAGGCGGCTTCAGGGTAAGCTTAGATCCATCTCATCCTGTCCATCCTTTTAGGAAAATTCATCTTCTCTCCAAACCAAGAAGCCACGGCAGTCTCTTTCCTTCCAGCCTCTTTCCCCAGCTCAGCCTCCTTTCCCAGGGACCCCAGGATCCTCCTGCCCCACAGGCCTTGAAACTCCCCAGCTGGGGCTCCCCCTGTCTCCCTGGCACCCAGACCCCTTGTACTACAATCCCACACCACTGCTGCCTCTCCCTGCTGGGTTTCTGCTGTTCCTAGGACACAGATCGGGAGATGGGAGATTCACTAGCAGGAGGCTTCCTGGAAACTGCTCTGTGGGAGGGGAGGGAACAGGATTAGGCAGGGAGATGTTGAGCTCCGAGACAGTCATGACAAAGGCCTCAGCCAGTCCCACACAGAGCTCCAGAGCCAGGGTGGCCTTGCACACAAGCCCTGGGTCGATGCCCAGAAGTGGGGCCTTCAACCCTCACCTGTCCTGGCACTGGGCATGGGCAGCCCCGGGTGAGGGCATAGCCTTGGGCAAGGCAGCTCTCTTCAGCCAGGGTCACTCCTGGGGACTCTGCTCCCTGCCATCAGCGCCCAACACTTGCAGGAGAACAAGGCCTCCATCCTGAAGCAGGGGCTGGCGGCACAGCAGCGTCCCTCCCGGAGCCCTGCCCCTGCAGGCCCGGCGGCCCACAGCACCCCCTCCTGCAGCTCCCACCTTGGCTGCCCTCTAGTCTACTCTTGGTTCTTTCTCCTCAAAGGCTTTCAGCTCTGGGCATGTCCTGCCTCCGCTCTCTCCTCTTGCAGGTTCCCTGGCATCCTTCCCTGGGCGAGAGCGCAGGCCAGGCTGCCTGTGCAGGTCAGCCACCTCTCCGTGGTGACACTGCCCAGACTGTCCCAGCCCAGCGTGCCCCAGTGGTGCTAGCTGGTCCCAGTGGCAACACCAGTGAGGGTCATCTGCTTTTAGCAGGGAACAAGACCCTATTCTTCTGTCCTTTCCTTCCACGTGTGGATCCCGACAGGGCCCAGTGGCCCACAGGGGATCTGTGAGCAGCCCTGGGCACACCGACAGGCTGTAGGGCTGTGGCTCGGCAGGAGGAGGCAGGACCTCAGCCACCTTCGAGACAGGTGAGGAGCTCTCCAAAGGTGAAGAGCCCTGCAGACCCAGAGGCAGCATCTGTCCGTGCCAGGGGTGATGCCAAAGTGGTGAGCCTCCATCGGGGTGAGGCCACTGCTTATCATGGGCAGGGTCAGTCAGAAGAACTCCGTGAAAAGAATATAGGCTTTCAGCAGGGGGCACAAGTTGACATCTGTGACACTTTGTTCATTTGTACCTGTCACAGGTTTTTTTGTTTGTTTTCTTTTTTCTTTTTTTTGAGACAGAGTCTTGCTCTGCCACCCAGTCTGGAGTGCAGTGACATGATCTCAGCTGACCAAGTCCCTGCATGGGCTAGATTCTGGGGTCACAGAGGTGAAGAGGGCGGGTCAGTCCTCGTTCTGACAGAACTTCCCACGCAGTGAGTCTGTCTCACTGCTGCAGGTCGGTGCCCAGAGAGGGGTCCCCATGGATCCACACTGAGGGTGAGGGATGCCTCCTGGATTCCTGCTGCATGCCCCAGGTGAGAAAGCACGGCTGTGTGGCCTTTAGTTAGGAGCGTACTTGGCCTCTCTGAGCCTCTCTGTGGCACATGCTAGGGTCCCAACTCTACACAGGGAGCTACCAGGGAACTACCAGAGAGGCTATGACCTGAGCCCTAGAGAGGAAATACGTGCTGTGTTCCATCCAGGCTCTGGGTGGACTCTGCCCCTAGGATTATTATCCTTGCCCTGCCACAGACTTGCTGTGTGACCCAGACAAGTTAGTCCCATCTCTAGCCCTCACTTGCCTCCTTTGTAGCAGAAAGGGGTTGTGCCAGAATCTATACTTCAAGGCCTAGGTGGAGACAAAGTTTTAAAAGCAAAGCGAGCATCCTCACGTTCTAGGCAGTCGTCCCGCGTGGAAAAGGGGAGGGGTCCCGGCACGGCGCGTGCAAAAGGGGAGGGGTCCCGGCACGGCGCGTGCAAAAGGGGAGGGGTCCCGGCACAGTTTGGGTGAGACAGGACAGGGCCTTCTCAGGCTGGGGCTCCTGGCCGTCATCACAGGCTTTTAGACCTGCCAGGGGACTGAAGCCTTTGGTTGGAATCTCTTGGTACCAAAAGACAAGAAAGTGGGAATTATACCAAGTGCAGAGAGCGCCTCCGGACTCAGGTCTGTGTGAACAAGCCGTCGTGGGAAAAGCTAACTTTGAGTCTGTCTTTTCAGCCCATGACCCGTGGGGATGAAGGAACGAATGGCCCAGGCTCTGCGCTTGTGCCCAGAGCCTCCTGTGGCTCTGCTGGAGCACCTGCCCTGCTCCTCACCGCTTTCTTCCTTCCACCTCTGCTCCTCTGTGAGGACTAAGCTCAAGGGAGAGGAAGCCTCCCTGTCCCCTCAGCTGGAGCTGGGTGTCCCTCCTGTCACCTGTGACACCCTGAGCCTCCCTCTGCAAGTTGGTGGAGAATTTTTCTTGTCCAGGGCTTGTAAGAAAAAGCATTATCCTGAGCAACGAGCTGCATGTCCTGAGGTGGGTGAAGGAGGCGGGGGCGGAGGGCAGATGCTGGGGCCTCTGTCTGGGAGCAGCCTGTGTTTTCTGGCATGGCCTGCGGAAGGAAGCAGAAGTCCAGGGCCCTTTTGACAGGAGGCCGCGCGGCTGGATGATAGGGGAGAGGAGAGAGGTGCTTAGGGCCTGTTTCACAGAAAGAGTCCTGAGCGAGAGGCTGAGAGTTTGAGAGATGGCGACGCTTGTGGCCGGGGTTATGAATAGGACCCTCACTCTTTTTCAAGGCACACAGATACAGACGGACCTTTGTAATTTCCCTTTGCCGGGCTCCATGTTGTTGGATGCCACAAGAGGCTGATGCGGGTCCCCGGGGCCTGGCGTGTCAGCGGGTTGCACCTCTAGCTGGACAGGCACCACCGTGCTCCCACCGCCTCTTGCATCCCACTGTGCCTCTGGTTTCCGCACCCCTGGGAGGCAGGAGCTCTGGCATCTTCGTGCTCCCTGCACCTGACTCCACTGACTCCACTGCCAGGCACAGGGTGGGCCCTCATTAACTCTCTGCTACTTGCCTGGGAATAACTGAAAACCATCCCCTTCCTCAGTACAGGAGAGAAATGGAAGCAGCGGATTCAGGAAACAGGAGGGCAGAGTGAGTGGAGACAGGCCCAGGGCTGCCCAGCCCCCAGAATCCCAGAGGGGGCCACAGGAGGGAGGGATGGGAGAGTGCCAGGCACTTGGGAGGACTTGGCATCAGGGCAGACTGAGGGGTGGAGGCTCAGAAATGAACACTCCTGGCAGGAAAGGCCCCTCTGTGCCCCCACTGAATTAATATCCTGTGTTCACATCTGTCCTCTTCTCTAGCTTAATAGATTCCTGGGACATGACAGTCTCTGCGGCAATTGTTTCACCATAAAATTCCCTTTATCTGGCCGGGTGCAGTGGCTCATGCCTGTAATCCCAGCACTTTGGGAGGCCGAGGCAGGTGGATCACAAGGTCAGGAGTTCAAGACCAGCCTGGTGAATATAGCGAAACCCTGTCTCTACTAAAAATACAAAAACAATTAGCCAGGCGTGGTGGTGGGCACCTATAGTCCCAGCTACTTGGGAGGCTGAGACGGGAGAATCTCTTGAACCCAGGAGGCAGAGGTTGCAGTGAGCCAAGATTGCACCGCTGCACTCCAGCCTGGATGACAGTGAGACTCCATCCCAAAAAAAAAAAAAAAAAATTCCCTTTATCTGATTGGGAACACCCTCAAATGTTCTATTACCCCTGCTCCGCAGAGCCCAGCTGGACGGTCCTGAAGTGCAGGCAGACATGGCAGGAGATGCTTAGAGAAGGAGTGAGCGCCGTGTCCCTGGGGATGTGCAAGCCGAGGCCATGAGAGCTCGCGAGAAAAGGAACAGATGAGAGCTTGAGGGGCCTGACCTGGGTGTCCTGAGCGCCCTAGGATTCTAGACTTCCAAGCTCATTTCCCTCCTGGTCTCCTCAACTAACTCCTTTGAGAAACAGTGACTCTGCTCCTGAGCACATTCAGGTCCCAGCTTCAGAGGCTCTTCCTACTTCTAGGAAGGGGAGTACCCTCTGAACAACCGCAGGACCGGGTCCTTAGGAAAATGACCACACTCATCACTCTCCCTTTTCCCCTTTCCCCATGGCAATCTCAATTTCCTACAAAAAGCACCACAGAAAGCCACCGTGAGCATCCCAAAGGCAAACAGAGACACGGGAGAGTGGGAGGTGCCTTGGGGAAGGGGCACCCACTGCACCTGTCCTGAAGCCGATGCGAAAACATGGCTCAGTGGAAACGCTGGAGCCCAGGAAGAGCCCTCTTGGTTTGATTTGTGCTCTGGACAGTTTCCAGATCGAATCACACACTCATGGTTGGGCTAAAACCCTGAGAAGGGAGGGGGATTAATAAAAGGAGCCCTAGGAAGCAAAACACAATATCATTTTTTAAAATTGCAGCCAACATTTTTAAAAAGGAAGATTGACAACCTTACCTAAATACAGAAGGAACTGTCCTGACCCAGCTAAGATAACATTGACCTGTGCCAGAAGGTGCTGTGATTTTTCTAAACAAACAAACAAAACAAAACAAAACAAAAACACACACACACACAGATGCTGGGTGCAGTGACTCACACCTGTAATCCTAGTACTTTGGGATGCCAAGGTGGGCAAATAACTTGAGCCCAGGATTTCAAGACCATCCTGGGCAAGATGGCAATACCCATCTCTACAAAAAGTAAAAAAAAAAAAAAATTAGCTGGGTGTGGTGGCGTGCACCTGTAATCCCAACTACTCAAGAGGTTGAGGTGGGAGGATCCCTTGAGTCCAGGACTTTGAGGCTGTAGTAAGCTGTGATGGTGCCACTGCACTCCAGCCTGGGCAACAGAGCAAGACTCTGTCTCTGAAATAATAATTTTAAAAAGATGTCATCAGTAAGCACTGCAGCCCTCTTGACTCTAGCTGAGTCAGTATAATCCGTGGAGTCCTGGGTCGTGGTCTGACTCCACGTGGGTTCAGGTTGCAGAGCCTGGGCCACCTCGCTGCTCAGCCAGGGCCAGTGCAGGAGCTCCCCAGCCTCAGATACAGAGTCCTTGCCTGCCGAAGAGCTGCTACTCTCCTGCTTCCTGCTGTGCAAATGGCAGTGGGACTTTCACTCTGAAATAAGGTTATTAATTTCAAGTGCCCTTTCCCTGCAGCCCTCCTTTCACTCCCAGGTTCCCTTGGGGTAAGTGGGGGCTAGAGAGGAGTGGTAAAGATGGAAGCAGCTCTCCTGCCCTTCATGAGTCCACAGGACCTCACGGTTCACAAATATGCACTTACGAAGGGTCTTCACTTTCGTTTCACAAGGTTCATTTCACCTTACAACAGTGTACCCACCCACCCCAGATGGAAAGGAAAGAAACTATTATCCCCATTGTGCAGGTAGGGGAAACTGAGGCTCACAGAGGTAAAGTTACCTACGCTTGCCTAGCTTGCAAGTGGTAAAGCTGGCACTAGAGCAAATGACTTCTGGCTTCCAACTAGTCTATCATTCAAGAAGTATTTATTGGGTTCCTACTGTGTCTCCAATACTGTTCTAGGTGCTGGAGATATAGCAGGGATCAAGGTGGACGTGGTTCCTGACCTCAGGGGGCTTATCTTCTGGTGGGAAGAGAGATGGATAACAAATAAGTAAACAAGCTTAAAAGTGAGGAGGAGGGGGCCAGGTCGGTGGCTCACGCCTGTAATCTCAGAACTTTGGGAGGCCTAGGCGGGCGGATCACCTGAGGTCGGGAGTTCAAGACCAGCCTGGCCAACATGGCGAAACTCTGTCTCTGCTAAAAATACAAAAATTAGCTGTGCGTGGTGGCGGGCGCCTGTAATCTCAGCTATTCGAGAGGCTGAGGCAAGAGAATCACTTGAACCCAGGAGGTGGAGGTTGCAGTAAGCCGAGATCACGCCGTTGTACTCCAGCCTGGGTGACAGAGCAAGGCTCCGTCTCAAAAAAAAAAAAAAAAAAAAGTGAAGGAAGCAGCTATGTGAGGTCTTGGGGAGAGGATTCCAGGCAGAGGGAACAGCGAGAACGAAGGCACAAGGAAGGAACAAGTTGGACCTGTTGGAGGGACGGCCAGAAGACCGTGGTAGCCCAGGCATAAAGAGGAGAGCAGGCACAGGAAGTGAGGTCAGAGAGAGGCAGTGGGTCACGGAGGGCCTCATTGCCACAGAGAGAGGCAGTGGGACACGGAGGGTCTCATTGTCACAGAGAGAGAGAGAGAGAGGTGAGTCATGGAGGACCTCATTGCCACAGAGAGAGAGAGTGGTGGGTCACGGAGGGCCTCATTGTCACAGAGAGAGAGAGAGGTGAGTCACGGAGGGCCTCATTGCCACAGAGAGAGAGAGTGGTGGGTCACGGAGGGCCTCATTGTCACAGAGAGAGAGGCGGTGGGACACGGAGGGTCTCATTGTCACAGAGAGAGGTGGTGGGACACGGAGGGTCTCCTTGTCACAGAGAGAGGTGGTGGGACACGGAGGGTCTCATTGTCACAGAGAGAGGTGGTGGGACACGGAGGGTCTCATTGTCACAGAGAGAGAGGCGGTGGGACACGGAGGGTCTCATTGTCACAGAGAGAGGTGGTGGGACACGGAGGGTCTCATTGTCACAGAGAGAGGCGGTGGGACACGGAGGGCCTCATTGTCACAGAGAGAGGCGGTGGGTCACGGAGGACCTCATTGTCACAGAGAGAGGCGGTGGGTCACGGAGGGCCTCATTGTCACAGAGAGAGGTGGTGGGACACGGAGGCCCTCATTGCCACAGAGAGAGAGAGGCGGTGGGACACGGAGGACCTCATTGTCACAGAGAGAGGCAGTGGGACACGGAGGGCCTCATTGTCACAGAGAGAGAGGCGGTGGGTCACGGAGGGTCTCATTGTCACAGAGAGAGAGAGAGGTGAGTCATGGAGGGCCTCATTGCCACAGAGAGAGAGAGGCGGTGGGACACGGAGGACCTCATTGTCACAGAGAGAGGCAGTGGGACACGGAGGGCCTCATTGTCACAGAGAGAGGCAGTGGGACACGGAGGGCCTCATTGTCACAGAGAGAGAGGCGGTGGGTCACGGAGGGTCTCATTGTCACAGAGAGAGGCGGTGGGACACGGAGGCCCTCATTGCCACAGAGAGAGGCAGTGGGTCACGGAGGACCTCATTGTCACAGAGAGAGGCAGTGGGACACGGAGGGCCTCATTGTCACAGAGAGAGGCAGTGGGACACGGAGGGCCTCATTGTCACAGAGAGAGAGGCGGTGGGTCACGGAGGGTCTCATTGTCACAGAGAGAGGCGGTGGGACACGGAGGCCCTCATTGCCACAGAGAGAGGCAGTGGGTCACGGAGGACCTCATTGTCACAGAGAGAGGCAGTGGGACACGGAGGGCCTCATTGTCACAGAGAGAGGCAGTGGGACACGGAGGGCCTCATTGTCACAGAGAGAGAGGCGGTGGGTCACGGAGGGTCTCATTGTCACAGAGAGAGAGAGAGGTGAGTCATGGAGGGCCTCATTGCCACAGAGAGAGAGAGGCGGTGGGACACGGAGGACCTCATTGTCACAGAGAGAGGCAGTGGGACACGGAGGGCCTCATTGTCACAGAGAGAGGCAGTGGGACACGGAGGGCCTCATTGTCACAGAGAGAGAGAGAGAGAGGTGAGTCATGGAGGACCTCATTGTCACAGAGAGAGGCAGTGGGACACGGAGGGCCTCATTGTCACAGAGAGAGAGAGAGAGAGGTGAGTCATGGAGGACCTCATTGTCACAGAGAGAGGCGGTGGGACACGGAGGGCCTCATTGCCACAGAGAGAGGCGGTGGGACACGGAGGACCTCATTGCCACAGAGAGAGGCGGTGGGTCACGGAGGGCCTCATTGCCACAGGAAGGAATTGGGTCTTATCCAAGTGTGATGGGAAGCCAGGAAGCCACTGGAGTGTTTGAAGCAGGGAAGTGACATTTGTGGTCATTGTATAGAGTAGGCTGGAGGGGACAAGAGTGTCAGGAGAAAGCCCAGGTAGGGGGTGATAAAATTGTGTAGGCAAAAGGTGAAGGAGGCTTGGGTTGGTGACTGATTGAAGTGGACAGAATGAAGAAGCAGGAAGTGTGTGAAGGGGGAGCATCCAGGCCTTCTGAGGGCTAGGGCTGTAGGCGGACTGGGGACGAGCAAAAGAGGGGAGTCCAGGCTTCTGCCAGTGGCTTTGGCTTGAGGAATTTGGGGAATGCTTTTATTGAGATAGAGAAGATGTGGACAGAGCAATTTGGGGTGAGGGGAAGAAATCAAGTGTCCTGTTGGTGACAAACTTGAGGTGTCTATTCAACAACCAAGTATAGATCTCAAACAGGCTGTTGGCATTCAGGGGAGGGTCCAGGAGAGGGGTTGGTTGTGGGCTATACATCTGGGTGTCAGTTGTATGGTTTCAAGATGATTAAGTGAGGGACACATTGCCTTCCATTCTCTTGAAAATCACCCCCAAAATGAAAGAGAAAAAAAAAACCCTAAAATAAAACTCCAGTCTGAGGAAATGGGAAGATGTTTATGACTCCAAATCACAGTAGGTGAAGATAGGAGGTAGACAGAAGAATGAGAAATGACTTGGCAAAGAGGAGAAAGCCCCCATGTAGGTGCCTGCAAGGCACAGCGTGCCCACAGAAAGGAAGCTGAGTCACCTTACAGAAGCCAGGAAGGAAGGGGAGTGGGAGGCACAAGCTGGGAAGGGTGGGAATGAGGCCTGGGAAATGGGGGCTGGAAACGGGAGGGGGCGGGAGGCATTGAAAATCTAAGAAGCAGTCCCCATGAGGTCCCCACCGATAAGCACCCTCTCCCCAGTCCTGCAGGAGACTGGAACTTTATTCTCTGTTTAAAATGCACTAGGAGGCCCCGAGAATGGGGGCGGGGGGCAGTAGTGAAGCCCTGACTAAAAACAACAAGCTGAGCGAGGGTCTGCACACTGACTGGAGACCTGCCCCAGCCCCTTTCCCTCTTGGACCCAGCAGCTGGGCTTCTGTCCTGGAGCAGGCAATTGGAGGAGACACCTTCTATTCTCTGGAGAAACTGAACTGCCCAGAAAATACCTGTAGCTATGACATTTCGGGGTCCTAAATGGAAATACCAACTGACCACCTGAGCACCTTGCAAGGAAGCCCACCAGTCTCCTAATCCCACCTGTACACCCAGAGTTTCCTGTTTGCATTTGGACACAAGGGCTCAGATAAAGTCCATCAGACATTTGAGGAAAGTCCTCTGACACAAAAGATAGAGATCAAAGCACACAATCAGAGAAAAGGCACTCAGAGAAAAAGAAAATGTCAAAATAAATTATAATATCCTCAAAGGATGAGGAGGTACCGCATCTGTGAAACACAAAGAAGGGCTACAAAAAAAGAAACACCCAGGACTAATCAAATGTTCTTGGCAATTAAAAATGATAGATAAAATAAAAAAATTCGGCCGGGCGCGGTGGCTCACGCCTGTAATCCCAGCACTCTGGGAGGCCGAGCTGGGCAGATCATGATGTCAGGAGATCGAGACCATCCTGGGTAGCATGGTGAAACCCCGTTTCTACTAAAAATACAAAAAATTAGCCAGGCTTGGTGGCGGGCACCTGTAGTCCCAGCTACTCAGGAGGCTAAGGCAGGAGAATGGCGTGGACCCAGGAGGCAGAGCTTGCAGTGAGCCGAGATCGTGCCACTGCACTCCAGCCTGGGTGAAAGTGTGAGATTCTATCTCAAAAAAAAAAAAAAAAATTGAATAACATGGTTGAACAACGAATTAGAGGAATTCTGTAAGAAAGGAGAAGAGAAAAGACAAAAGTGAAAAATAAGGGAAAAATATATTTTCAGAAATTAGAAGTTTCAACATCTGCCCAGTGTAAGTTCTAAGTAATTTGGAGGATTGTACCAAAGAAATCATGTAAGAAAAGTTGCTAGAACTGTAAGACAGAAATGCGCAGTACAAAGAAGGTAAAAAGGCTGACCTCAATGCAATCAATTTGAAATTTAAGAATATCACACAAAAAGAAAATCCTAGAAACTCCAGTCAAGTGTGAGATAAGAATGAAGACACAGCACACAAACTCTTAGAACATCTGCCTCCTTTCTCGGAAAGCTTCAGGAGGAAAGCGTCACCATTGCGAGGAAGTAAACCAAGAAAAAAGAATGCACAAGATCCAGGAAGCAGGGGGCTAATGGAGCCGGGAATTGAAGGGGATGCTTGGCTGTGCAGCAGGCTGGGAGAGCGGCAGTGCAGATGGGAGTGGGAGGTGGGAGCGGGAGGTGGGAGGGGTTTGGAGGGAAGTGGAATTGACAAAGTAGTGACATACTTGACCATGCGAATAACTGACAGGCCTTAGAGGGTGTAGGGAGAGCTAGCCAGAGAGTAAAACAGCAATAACAACAACAACAAAAACTAAGCAAATAAAAATTATTGACTCCAGAAAAAAAGGTTTAAAGAAAGAATATGCATTTGGTGGGCCCATCAATGAAAATATTAACTTAATCCTATCAATGAAACACTACTACAGATTTTTTTTTAAAACTCAAAGTGCAAGGAGGGAAACAGATGATGTAAAATATCTCAAATCATTATTTACTATAATAAGAAGTTAACAGATAATACATTAAATCGAGGCTGGGCATGGTAGCTCACGCCTGTAATCCCAGCACCTTGGGAGGCTGAGGCAGGTGGATCAGTTAAGACCAGGAGTTCGAGACCTGCCTGGCCAACATGGCAAAACCCAGTCTCTACTAAAAATACAAAAATTGGCCGGGCATGGTGGTACGTGCCTGTAATCCCAGGTACTCGGGAGGCTGAGGCAGAGAATCGACTGAACCTGGGAGGCAGAGGCTGCAGTGAGCCGAGACTGTGCCACTGCACTCCAGCCTGGGCAACAGAGCAAGACTCTATCTCAAAAAAAAAAAAATTACACACACACACACACACATATATTTATATAATTATATGTGATTTATATATGATTGTAAATTTATATATGATTGTAAATTTATATATGATTGTAAAAAGGCTAGCAAGATATGCATGCTGTTTAGAAATATGGAGATAAATAGGTAAATCCTGGAAGGAAACAAATGAAAAGAGATTGTTTCTGAAGAGGTGTGGGGAAGACAGATAAGATACTCCTGCTTTTTAAAAATAAACTTTTTAGCACTGTTTGGGTTTTTAAAAAATTATTTCTATGTGACGCTTAGACAAAAAATAAGAAAGCACTGATACATGATATTTAGAGCCTCTGGACTAATTGAAATCCCTAAGAAGAGAGTGTAAATAGTGAGAAGAGGGCCCAGGATCAAACTCCGAACACTCCAACATTCACACACTGAGCTGAAAAGGAGGAATTAGCAAAGGAGACTGAAGTAACAGGGGAACAAGAAAGTGAAGGGGCCAGAAGAACCGAGAGAAGAAAGTTGCTCAAGAAGAAGGTGGTGCTTAACTGAATACTGTTGACCCTGGAAAGCAAAATAGGACTGAAATTATTCAGGGTACATGAATGCAATGGAATTAAATATGTCGTGAACTGAAGATAATCTACATGATTACCTCCACAGATGTAGAACAGGCTTTCAGAAAAGTCAACATCCCTTCATGTCAAAAACTCACAATAAATTAGGTATTGAAGGAATGTACCTCAAAATAATAAGAGCCATCTATGTGAAAAACCCACAGCCAACACCATACTGAACAGGGAAAAGCTGGAAGCATTTCCCTCGAAAACCTGCAGGAGACAAGGATGCCCTCTCCCACCACTCCTATTCAACATATTGAAAGTCCTGACCAGGGCAATCAGGCAGGAGAAAGAAATAAAGGGCATCCAAATACGAAGAGGGGAAGTCAAACCAACCCTGTTTGCAGATGACATGATTCTACATCTAGAAAACCTTATACTCGCAGCCCAAAAGCTCATTCCACTGGTAAACAACGTCAGCAAAGTTTCAGGATAAAAAACGAATGTACGAAAAATTACGAGCATTCCTATACACCAACAACAGCCAAGCCAAGAGCCAAGTCAGAAAGGCAATCCCATTCACCATTGCCACAAAAAGAATAAAATACCTAGGAATACTGCCAGTCAGAGAGGTGAAAGATCTCTACAATGAGAATTACAAAACACTGCTGAAAGAAATCAATTACAAAACACTGCTCAAAGAAATCAGAGATGACACAAACAAATGGTAACACATTTTATGTTCATGAATAGGAAGAACCAATATCATTAAAATGGCCATACTGCCCAAAGCAATTTATAGATTCAATGCTATTCTTATCAAACTACCAACAACATTCTTCACAGAACTAGAAACAAGTATTTAAAATTCATATGGAACCAAAAAAAGAGCCCGAATAGCCAAGGCAATCCTAAGCAAAAAGAACAAAGCTGGAGACATCACATTACCCAACTTCAAACTATACTACACGGCTACAGTCACCAAAACAGCATACTACTGGCACGAAAACAGACACAGACCAATGGAATAGAACAGAGAGCCCAGACGTATGGCCACACATTTACAACCATCTGATCTTCAGCAAAGCTGACAAAAACAAGCAATGGGAAAAGAACTCCCTATTCAATAAATGGTACTGGGATAACTGGCTAGCCATATGCAGAAGACTGAAACTAGACCCCTCCCTTACATCATATACAAAAATCAGCTCAAGATGGACTAACGACTTAAATATAAAACCCAAAACTATAAAAACCCTAGAAGACAACCGAGGCAATACCATCCTGGACATAGGAACAGGCAAAGATTTCATGGCGAAGATGCCAAAAGCAATCGCAACAAAACAAAAATTGACGAAAGGGATCTAGTTAAATTTCAGAGCTTCTGCACAGCAAAAGAAACTATCAACAGAGTAAACAGTTTACAGAATGAAAGAAAATGTTTGCAAACTATGCATCTGACAAAGGTCTAATATCCAGCATCTATAAGGAACTTAAACGAATTTATAAGAAAAACACAAACAAAAAAGTGGCAAAGGACATGAACAGACACTTTTCAAAAGAAGACATACACGGGGCCAAACAGCACTTGAAAAAAAGCTCAACATCACTGATCATTAGAGAAATGCAAATCGTACCAGTCAGAATGGCTATTATTAAAAAGTCAAAAAAGAACAGATACTGGCAAGGTTGTGGAGAAAAGGAGACTTTTATACACTGTTGATGGGAGTGTAAATTAATTCAACCATTGTGGAAAGCAGTGTGACGATTCCTCAAAGAGCTAAAAGCAGAACTCCCATTCAACCCAGCAATCCCATTACTGGGTATATACCTAGAGGAACAGAAATCATTGTATTATAAAGACACATGGCCCCGACTGTTCATTGCAGCACTACTCACAATAGCAAAGACATAGAACCAGCCTAAACGCCGATCAGTGACAGATTGGATAAAGAAAACGTGGTACATACACACCATGGAATACTATGCAGCCAAAAAAAAAACAGGAGACATGTCTTTTGAGGAAACACGGATGGAGCTGGAGGCCATTATCCTTAACAAACTAGTGCAGAATCAGAAAATCAAATACCCCATGTTCTCACAAGTGGGAGCTAAATGATGAGAACACATGGACGCAAAGAAGGGAACGACAGACACTGCGGTCTACCTGAGGGTGGAGGGTGGGAGGAGGGAGAGGAGCAGAAAAGCTGAGTGCTCGATACTAGGCTTAGTGCCTACGTCATGAAATAATCTGTACAGCAAACCCCCATGACATGAGTCTATACAACAAACTTGCACATGTTCCCCTGAACCTCAAATAAAAGTTTTTTTTTTTAAAAGAATTAAAGATCATTTTAAATTGTGTGCTTCAGACATAGCTAAGTCAGACTGGTCTCCTTCCCTAGTATAGACTTATAGAAGTTGACTGTCATTATTTCACTGTGATCGCCTTTCAACTCCTGCTTCCAGTATAGAACACCTTTTTCCTTTGTGTTCCAAATCTACCTTGAGCTGGAGCCACCTCATACTGGGAAAGCTGATTATTAATTTTTCAAGAATTTTGTGATCCAGTTGTTCAAAACAACCATTATTAAAAATTAAATTGGCTGGGCGCGGTGGCTTATGCCTGTAATCCCAACACTTTGGGAGGTCGAGGTGGGCGGATCACAAGGTCAGGAGTTCGAGACCAGCCTGGCCAATATGGTGAAACCCTGTCTCTACCAAAAATACAAAAATTAGCCGGGTGTGGTGGCAGGTGCCTGTAGTCCCAGCTACTCAGGAGGCTGAGGCAGGAGAGTCACTTGAGCCCAGGAGGCAGAGCTTGCAGTAAGCTGAGATTGTGCCACTGCACTCCAGCCTGGGCAACAGAGCAAGACTCCATCTCAAAAATAAATACATAATTAAATTAGATAAACCATCAATTACTAGATCCTAAAAACAAAGGTAGTCAATATTCAAAATACATCAATTATTAATTATCATCCTACATTTTACTATAATCTATGCCCTTGAGGTTATCTGTATGTGTATGGTAGAAATACTATATGAGAGTGTGCTACTATCCATCTTTTCCCAGTTCCACATCGGTGACATCACGTTGGTAACTTAAAATTGTGGGAATAGTAACACCATGGAAATTGGCAAATGGCACAAGTCAGGGCTTTTTGTTCCGGAGAGCCAGTGGTTAATCAGCATATCACTGCTGATGCAATCCTTTGCCTGTTTCCCTTGAATGTACAGATGAGTGGATAGGAAGCTGTTTGGTGTCTGGCTGGTTGATCGGATGACTGGACGGATGGGCGATGGACTGACTGTATGGCTGGAGGCTGCTTCCATTTCTGACAGTCATTGGACCCTAAAGACCACGTGCCCAGTGCGTGAAACAGCAGAGCAGCACGAGGATGGCCTGACTTTAGACGGTCAGCCAAAGGCCTATTCTTAGCTGAAACCCAGTATCAGTCTGCTCACTCTTGCCTAAGTATAGGAAATGGACAGCTTGCTTTGAGAAGTGGGGCAACATATCCACCTAAATGTTGCTGGAATAAGTAAAGCATTCCCTGCAGAGGAAAGGGACACCTTTATTCTCTTCGTGTCTGCAGGTGGCTTTGGTGCCAAGCTGTCCCCTGCCTGCTTCTGTTTTCACCCCCAGCCCCAGCGCTGCAGGCTGATGGGGCTCCTTCTCCACTGACTCGCGTTTCCTCATATTCATGGAGCTCTGCCGGCAGCTAGGCTGAGGGAGGAGCTGGGCATACAGCTCTGGCCATACAGAAGGTGCTGGTAAGAAACGGAGGCAGAGAGCAGTGCAACAGGATGCAGAGGGACCGGCACTATCAGGAGTGAGAGAGGTGAGAATGTCAGTGGGGTGGTGTGTGCGACCTGCTTCCACTGGAGCAGCAAGGCGGGGCACCATGGACTCATTAGCATCTGCCGCCTCTTGTCCAAGCAGCTGTTGGAAAACAACTAGCACCATTTTCTAGGACGCTTGAAAGGGAGGAGGGTTGGGTTCCAGCCCCAGCTCTGCTTCTAATACCCTGTGTAACTGAATATATTAATTCACAACTCTGGGCCACAGTTTCCCATCTATAAAATAATTATGAGCTTAGATCAGTATCCCCATGTTAAAGGATACTTACTCTGTGGTCAAAAAAGTTTCTTGGGCAAATGTTTAAGAAACACTCCATTCACACTGGATCCCCTTCTTGGGGATTCTCAGTGCTCCTCAGTGCATTAAAGGCTCTGATCAGTCCTGCAGGAGAGGGCCATGTTTATTTTTAACCCAGCACATCCCAAATGTATTTATCCACAGAAACCTTCTGAGAGAATTGCTGTTCTGGAGTATCTCAGAATCGAGGTCCCTTTCAACTCTCTCATCTGTTCTGGTTTTATGGACTGTAAGAGAGAAACGTCCTCCATGTGAGGAGTGCCTTGGAGGAGAGAGATGGACCATGTAAAGATGGAGGGAGTGGCCAGGCATGGAGGCTCACGCCTGTAATCCCTGCACTTTGGGAGGCCAAGGTGGGTGGTTCACGAGGTGGAGATTGAGACCATCCTGGCCAACATGGTGAAACCCCGTCTCTACAAAAAATACAAAAATTAGCTGGGCATGGTGGTGCGTGCCTGTAGTTCCAGCTACTTGGGAGGCTGAGGCAGGAGAATCGCTCGAACCCGGGAGGCAGAAGTTGCAGTGATCCAATATTGTGCCACTGCACTCCAGCCTGGTGACAGAGCAAGATTCCATCTCAAAAACAAACAAACAAACAAAAAAAGATGGAGGGAGCTTTTGGAACGGATCTTCAAGGATGGCCAAGAGCCTTCTACATGGAGGAAGGGTCCACTGAATATAACTTGCCACATTCCAGGAGGAGTGGTAGGCATTTCGTGTTAATTTCCAAGTCACTGGCCTTGAAATAAAGTGGAACAGGATGGAACAGCCATTGTGAGCCTGCTCAATTCCACGTACTAGATATACATCATGTTATTTAAACATGAAAGGAGGGGACATTGTGCCCATTCAATAGATGAGGGACACAAGGCTTCAAGAAATTAAATGGCTTGCTCAGAGCCACATCCCTAGCACGTGGGAGAGCTGAGGGGTGGTCCAGAGCTTTCTGATTCCAAAGCCTCCATTCTTTCCACCCCACTGTGCCTTTCCCAGGAGGCAGGGAGGCCTTGGCTTGGCTTGGGTTAATTCTCCTTTTCCAGGAATGACCTGCAGCTGTTCCTATTGCCCCGGAGCCTGGGCAGTTCCTCCCCACCCAGAGGGCTCCTCCGCTTGGCCACCCAGGTTGGCTGCCCTTGGGGGGCCATTTTGGCTCTGGCCTCCTGAGAAGCTCCAGTTGTTGCCCCTCTGTGGCCTGGCTGTGGCCCCTCCCCTGCCATCCGTCCCACATTACAGGTTCGCCAAGAACCTGCACGTCCCTGGCTTCTGCCTGGTGCCCTGAATCTCATGTCCTAGAGGAAGTCTCCCCAGTCCTCCTGGGCCCCCTCTCCTGGATCATCAGAGGCAGCCCTGTAGTAGGGACATACATGTGTTTTTCCCCATGGGCCTGTTTGTTCCTAGAGGATAGGGGCTGCATCTCCTGCGTGGCTCAGGAGCCCTGGCTGCTGGCCCTGGGGTTACTGTGGGAAGCCAGGGTCAGCTGGCACTTTCCTGAGTGTCACAGGCATTTTCAGAACCCTGCTCCTAGTCCCCCTTTCTTTACCCCCAACCCCAACTCCAGAGGTTCGCATGAGTGTGTGGGCCTCCCTGAGATGCAGGAGGGTGAGCTGGATAGAAGCTGGGCTGTGGCATCAGACAGAGCAGCCCCGACCCTCCACTATTGGGGGACACAGGCAGGTCACTTAACTTCTCTGAGCCTCACCTGTAAGATGAAGCTCCCAGGGTGGTCTTGGGAATTGACAAAACAGTGCACTTAAAGTTCTCATCCCCGGGCCCTGCACACAGTGAGTGCTTAACATGCTGTAGTGATGGAGGAGGAGGAGGAGAACGGAGAAGGGAACTGAATGTCAGAGCCCGTCAAGGCTACTGCAGGCTGGAGTCCCCCGGGTAGCAGGCTCCACAGTGACTGGCGTGCAGGGCATGTATAGAGAGAGCTCTTGGGATTGAGGCCTGTGGGGGAGAAGGAAGGAAGCAGGACTGTGTCGAGGAGGAGGCTGAAGCCCCTGCTGACCCCAGGAGGTCTGGAGCTGGAGGGCCCTTCAGCACTGCCCTGGGTGGGGGTGAGGGGCCTTTAGACCTGAAGCCAATCACTCGGCTCCTGTAGGCTGCCCCGGAAGGTGCTTTCCTGCTGCCCAGGCCAACCCCCGCATGGAGTGAGGGTGGAGGGCGGTCTCCTGGCGGCACTCTGAAGCCAAGTCTGAGTGGTCCATCGCGGTCTCCACCACCGAGGCCCTCTAGTGCAGCCCAGGTCACCTGCACAGGGTGTTAAGACAGATTGCTGGCTGGGCGCGGTGGCTCATGCCTGTAATCCCAGCACTTTGGGAGGCCTAGGCATGTGGATCACCTGAGGTTAGGAGTTTAAGACCAGCTTCAACAACATAGAGAAACCCCATCTCAACTAAATATACACAAATTAGCTGGGTGTGGTGGCGCGCTTGTAGTCCCAGCTACTGGGGAGGCTGAGGCAGGAGAATCACTTGAATCGGGAGGCAGAGGTGGCAGTGAGCTGAGATCATGCCATTGCACTCCAGCCTGGGCAACACAGCGAGACCCTGTCTCAAAAAAAAAAAAAAAAAAAAAAAAGACAACTGGGCCCCAACCCCCAGTGTTCCTGATTCAGTGAGTCAAAGTGTGGCCTGGGAATCTGCATCCGTAACAAGTTCCCAGGGGTTGTTGATGCTGCTGGACCCAGGACCACATCCTGAGAAGGACCATTCAGGTCTAATCCCCTCAGATTCCGCAGATGGGGAAGCCAAGGCCCTCTGGAGAAGGATCTGTCCAGGTTACACAGCAAGCCAGAAGCCAGGACAGTACGGAGCCCAGGCCTGCTGACTTCTGGCCCCAGCAGGCAGGATGAAAAAGCACCCGGAGAACTCCCTGTTGAAGGGGAGAGGGAGAGGAGAACCCGGCTGGACGGGCAGGGGTGGGACTGTCTCTGAGGTGGCACCTCGTTGGTTGGAGCACGCGCAATGGGCCAAGGTATGGAAGAATGCATCTCCCCAGCCTGGCTCCTTTCCCTGAGCCTTGGGAGAGGCAGGGCTTGTCCTGCTCACTGTGGTAAGGGTAGGGGAAACTGAGGCAAATGCCTTGCTTAGGAAAGAGGGGGCAGCTGCCCTGTGTAACACAAGATCTAGCAGCCGAGCGGACAGGGTGGGCTGAAGGCAGGACACCAGGGGGAGGCCTGGCTGGGCCTAAGCAGTCCTGTTTGAGGGGAGCAGGGACTGGGTGCCACTGCCCTGCCCCTTGAGAGGCATCAGGGAGTAGCTGGGTGAGGAGGGACTTCAGAGGGGCTTCCATGTCATTCCAGGTCCCTCTCCTCCCTGTCACCTGACCCACCCAGAAAGGAAAGATCTGCGGGAACTATCAGTGCTTCTCCCACGGGGGACCTAGCCCTCCAGGGAGAGCAAGGTGGCCTGGTTTGATGTGGGTGGATAGGTGCCTTCCTGCTTGAGGTGTTTCCTGAGTTCACAGGGAGGACGAGGCAAGGGGGCCAGAAGGGATTGGCTCAGCATCACAGAGCCATGGATTGACAGCCAGAGGGGACCTGGGGATGACCCTGCCGCTCCACCTTCTTCCCTTACCAGCACAGAAAACAGAGCAGAGAAGGGACTCACTCAGGGTCCTTCTGTGAGCCAGTGGCCAAGCCCAACCTGGAGCCCAAGGCTCCTGACTCCCAATCCAGTGCTCTCCCTGCCAGAGCAGGCTGCTGCTCTCCAGAGGGGAGTCCTCACCCCTGCATCTCCTGGGACCCAGTCTCTCCCTCACGCAAGCAGAGAGGGAGGGCAGGCTCCCTGGGTTGGGGAGACAGCCACTTACGCAGGTCTCCACAGGGCTCTGTTAGATCATCATTCCCGTCTCTGCACATCTGTCCTTGGACATTCCATGGAGTCCCTAGATATCCTTGCCCGTGTAAGAAAAATATCGATTGCATTCATATGGTGTTTCCATGCAGAGGAAGCGGTGCACATAGGAAGGAGAGCTAAGGCACAAAGGCTGGGGAGGAGGGGGCCAATGCTGGCGGACTTGCATGGGAGGGCAGCACATTTTTTTCTGCTAAATCCCGGGCACCAGAATCTGGGGGGAAGAGGGATGGGGATGGGAATACGGATGATTTTGGGAAGTGTTTAGGTCCCATTTCCTCTTCCTTGGCTGAGCTAGCAGCAGGGACAACGAGCAGGTTGGAGGACATGATTTACAGCTCGGTGGTGCCTGTGGACTTGGCTGGTCAGGCTGTGGGGGCAGGAACAGAGAGGGGAGAGGGGCTGGTCTGGCAGCCCAGCCCAGAGTCCGTGCCTGTCCTAAGGCTGTGCTCATTTCAAAGAGATGGGCAGGCCGGCCCAGACCTGTAAGCGGACAACCTTAACGCTCACTCACCCTAGATGGGCCCTTTTTCAGATAGACAAGGCATCTCTGGGATAATAATAATAACAGTTGTAACCTTGAGGTCAGCTGAGAGCTGTCTTCTGAGATTTAAATAAACTGACCTGTGTCTCCTGACCCACACCCTGTGAGGTCCAGTACCCTCCCCAAGATGCCTCCGAGTCCCCAGGACATACAGCTCCATGAACAAGCCCCTCCCTCAAATGCCACCTCCTAGGCCGCTCTTTTTTGAATGGCCCACAGTCTGCACTCTTCAGATTGAGGAAGAACATTGACTCAGAATGAACGTTACAGGCAAAAATTCTACCTGGATGGGGGCATCTCCTGCCCTTGCATCAGGTGGGAGGAGCATGGCGTAGCCCCATGGCTGGTGATGCTGGGTTTTAGAACTTGGTTCCCTAACGTACAGGTGCCGTTTTCCCTTCGTAAATTGTCATTAATCTGTGGGGTTTTCCCCTGAGACTGTATGAAGATCCGGCTCCCCAGGAACTTGTCACTCAGTGGTTTTCGCATCTGTTGAGCTGCCTGCATCAGTATTAGTGATCTCCAAGTGATGATTTACAAATCCTGGCTCCGCCCGGCCTTACTTCCTTACCAGCATTCCACTCTGAGGAGATTCCCTTCCCCACCCTTACTCTTCAAACCCATGGCTCTAAACCTGAGCTGCATATTTGAATTACCTGGCAGCTTTAAAAAGTTGTTCATGCCTGCCTCCCTGCACACCCCCCCCAACACCGCTGCATTCTGATTTTGGGGTCTGGGTGGAGCTTGAGCATGGGTGTCTTTTTAAAGCTCACAGGTGATGCTGTTTCATCATGGGGGTGCTGAGCATCACTGCCTGAGGAGATGGGGAGCCACGGTGGGGGGCGAGGGTTGAAGCAGAGGAGAGAAGATCTCATGGGAGCTTCGGATGGTCCCTCTGGCTGCAGGAGCGTGGGCTTCTGGGGCTTCTGAGGACAGCAGGGTGGGGGCAGGGAGACAGTGGAGTGAGGAGGCTGCTTCAAGAATCCCGCTGAAACATGATGAAGGGCAATCGAAGGAATCCAGTCCCCTAGCTGCTGGAGTCCCGAGGGCTGTCTTGGAGGGGCTGAAGTCAATAGAAGAGTCATAAACATTCTTTTTCATGTGCATGGAGGCGTGTTTCACGCATTTCCACATCCCTCAAAACTGACACTTAGACGGGATTGGGAGGGCAGAGAACGACTGAGAGGGTGGGCTGAGAAGAGGCCAGGGCCCGAGCCAGTCCCGGTCACGGTGTTTGCTTTCCAGCCTGCATGTCCCCTTAGCTGAGCTGCCAGCTGGCTGTCCCTCATCTGGAGAGTGACTTAAGGCACATGAGGGGAAAATGCTCATCTTGACTTAATGATTCTCATTAGTTTGAGGATTACTTACGCTGGGCTTTATTCTGCTCTTTATTTAAAGAACATACAGGCCAGGCGCGGTGGCTCACGCCTGTAATCCCAGCACTTTGGGAGGCCGAGGCAGGCGGATCACCTGAGGTCAGGAAGTCGAGACCAGCCTGGCCAACATGGTGAAACTCTGTCTCTACTAAAATACAAAAATTAGCTGGGTGTGGTGGTGGGCGCCTGTAATCCCAGCTACTTGGGAGGCTGAGGCAGGGGAATCGCTTGAACCTGAGAGGCAGAGGTTGCAGTGAGCCGAGATTGTACCACTGCACTCCAGCCTGGGCGACAGAGCGAAACTCCGTCTCAAAAATAAATAATTAAATAAATAAATAACATACATATGTATCTTTCAAGAACAGTAGGCATGTGGGAACCCAGGGGACCGTGGGGTTTGGGGAGGATGTTACATGGCTCAGTGACCAGAATGTGACCAGAATGGAGTGCTGGCTGCTGGGGTTGAGCCCATGCCCCCTGGGGCAGATACCAGGGCAGCCGCCCCAGCCGGAGCCTCTCAGGCCCTTCTGGGGATGACGGGACCTGGCTTGGCACCTCTCCTCCAGAGAATGGGGGTTGGGGGGCCTTTCTTGGAGCCCCTGAAGGGTTCCTCACTAACAGGTTTCTTAAAGGGCTGTGGCTCCAGTCACTAGAAGCCTGGCCCAGCAGCTGTTTCGTGGACCTTTGCCCTAAACTCAGGAAAACCCTTAGGCCAAGGCCTGGCCGGGAGCCACCCACTCCTCCAGCCTTCGAGACCTGCTGTTCACAAGCCACCCTCTCAGGAACTGCCACCCAAGGCCCAGAGCACGTGACCACAGGCACTTGGCACCTACAGAGTCCTCTAGCCCAGCTTCTCACTGCCACAGCTAACCTCATTCCATCAGGAACTCCTTTGATGTCTTTCTCTCATACCCCCAGGAACCTGGGGGGCCTGGGCATGGGCTGTGCCTGGAGATTATGCCCTGGGAAGCACCAAAGTCACAAGTCAACGATCACACGTGACTCCAGGGAGGGGGCTGTGAGAGGTGCAGGCCGGGTGACGCAGGTGTTGAGGGGACAGGGTGGGGATGCAGGGGGAGGGTTGTCATCCTCGAGAGAAGTAGCATCTGAATGGGGTCTTGAAAAGACAGTAAGGCCTTTCGGGGGCAGGGGAGAGTGCTTTGGTAGCCAAGAACAGCACTGCCTCTCCAGAGAAGCCAGGCTTCTGAGGGAGCCCCTGTTACCAGGAGGAGCGGAAGAGGGGTCAGAACTCCAGGTTCCACTTGTGCGTGGAAATGGGTGAGGGCAGACAACACCCCTTCTCACTGTTCGGCTGTTTCTTTGTCATAACAATGAGAAAGGGCATTGTCTATGTGGCCTTGGGCAAGTCCCCTCCTCTCTGGGGCCTCAGTGTCCTCACTTTCTGCGAGGTCCTTCTGGCTCTAGCAGTCCGTGGCCCTGAGATACTCCTGGGGCATGGATTCTCCGATAGCTGGCTCAGGCTCAGCTTGTCACCACCCTCTCCTCCCCACTGTGGCTCCCGTTCTGGGCACAGTGACAGGCAGCACGAGGGGTTTTCAGACTGGCAAGCACATGATCAACCGTCAACCCAGGAGCTGAAGGCAGTGGGAGGAGGGACATCGGGCTCTAGCTTTGGCACCGCGTGACCTTGGGCAAGTCACTTCCCCTCTCTGGGTTTCAGGCTCCTCTTCCATCGAAAGGGGCAATGCCTGCCTCAGTCCTTGAAGAACTGTTGTGTGGCGTGAACTTGATGGCCTTTGAAACCAGTGCAGAGCCACTGGGTGAATGTGGGGGTGAGGACAGCTAATTCTTTTCTGAGTTAGACTCGGCAGGTCACTCTCTCCCCATGGGGCATTGTACATCTGGGGCAGTGGCATTTCCTCATAGCTGGGAGGCAAGAATTCATTGTAATTCTCCTTCTTCGGTTCCCCATCCCCCATCCCCCATCCAAAAAATGGTGTTGCCCCCATCCAGCCCCAGGGAAATGCTGTGAGATTCAATGAAGTGACATTTGCAAAACAGCCTGGCTATGAAACCAGCTCTTCTCTTGGCCTCCTTGAAGCTCTTCATGTCTCCCCTACCACTGAGTGGGGCTGGTGGAATCCTCTGGACCTCTGAGCCCCCAGCTTCAGAGGCTCTTCCTGGCTGCAGGGTCCCTTCCACACTTAACCTCCTGCGGCCACAGCTCTGGGTTCTCAGCAGTTTGTTGCAGTCTCTGAGGCCTCTAGATCACTCCTTCCCACACTGCTCAGTCTCTGAGGCCTCCAGATCAATCCCTCCTACACTGCCAAGCCCTGGCGACCTGGCCCTCTGCAGGCCAAGGGTTCAGCTGAAAGGACAGCTCTTTTCTTTCCCTGCAGTTTTTCTCTTTTTAAGAGAATACCAAACCAAGAAATGCAGCTTAGAAGAAATCAATCCTTGCTGCAGTTACAGCAAATCAATTCAGCACAAATTTACATAGCACCTGCTGTGGGTGGGGCCCGCAGCCCTGAGGAATCAAAGCTGAATCAGGCCGCATTGAGCCTAAGATGAGCCCGCCCAGCTCACAGGGCAGGAAGGGAGATGGAACCGGAGATTCATCATTTAGATTCAAGCTGAAGAGTGTTCCAGACCAGAAAACCAGTCACCACTCGTGCTACCATGTCGTTACTTGGCAATGTGTACCTAGCTTTTTATTATATTATGATTTGGGGGGACAGGGTCTTGCTCTGTCTCCCAGGCAGTGGCACAATTGGTTCACTGCAGCCCCAACCTCCTGGGCTCAAGCGATCCTCCCATCTCAGCCTCCTGTGTAGCTGGGACTACAGGTACATGCCACCACACCTGGCTAATTTTGTTTATGTTTTTGTAGAGATGAAGTCTCACTGTGTTGCCCAGGCTGGTCTCAAACTCCTGGGCTCAAGCCATCCTCTTGCCTTGACCTCCCAAAGTGCTGGGATTATGGGCGTGAGCCACCATGCCCAGCTCCTACCTTTATTATATGCTGACAATAATACCTACTTTGGATTGTTCTGAAAATGAATAAAATACTGCATGTGGAAGAACTCTGCAAGCAGAAGCACTCCAACTGTGCTTTGCTGCACCCAGTGACCAGTGCTCTGATGGCCATGGAGGTGTGGGAAAGGTTGTGTCGGCCTGGAGAGCTCTGGGCATGTTTCTTGGAGGAGGTTGGATTTGTTCCTTTAAAAATCGTGTGTTCTGCTCTGATCTTTGAAAACTGGCAAGCCACATGTAGAAAAATGAAACTGCATCCTCATCTCTCACTTTATATAAAAATCAACTCAAGATGGATTAAAGACTTAAATCTAAGGCCTGAAACCATAAAAATTCTAAAAACCTCTAATAACCTTGGATAAACTCTTCTAGACATTGGCTTAGGCGAATAGTTCATGATTAAGAACCCAAAAGCAAATGCAACAAAAACAAAAGTAAATAAACAAATGAGATCTAATTAAACTAAAAAGCTTCTGCACAGCAAGATAAATAATCAGCACAGTAAACAGACAACCCCAGAGGAGGAGAAAATGCTTGCAAACTATGCATCCAACAAAGGTAATATCCAGGATCTACAAGGAACTCAAACAAATCAGCAAGAAAAAAACAAACAAACAATCCCATCCAAAAGGGGACAAAGGACATGAATAGACGATTCTCAAAAGAAGATATACAAACAGCCTCCATCATATGAAAAACGCTTAACATCACTAATCATCCTCAGGGAAATGCAAATTTCAACCACTTTGAGATATCACCTTACTCCTGCAAGAATGGCCATAATTAAAAATCAAAAAACAACAGATGTTGGCATGGATGCGGTGAAAAGGGAGCACTTTTACACGGCTGGTGGGAAAGTAAACTAGTACAACCACTACGGAAAACAGATGGAGATTACTTAAAGAACTAAAAGTAGAACGATCATTAAATCCAGCAATCCCACTAGTGGGTATCTATCCAGAGGAAAAGAAGTCATTATATGAAAAAGACACATGCACACACATTTGGAGCAGCACAATTCACAATTGCAAAGATATGGAACCAACCTAAGTGCCCATCAACCAATGAGTGGATAAGGTATTTATACACCATGGAATACTACACAGCCATAAAAAGGAATGAAATAATGGCATTCACAGCAACCTGGCTGGAGTTGAAGACCATTATTCTAAGTGAAGTAATTCAGGAATGGAAAACCAAACATCATATGTTCTCACTTATAAGCGGGAGCTAAGCTGTGAGGATGCAAAGGCATAAGAATGATAAAATCGACTTTGGGGCTGGGGTAGGGGAAGGTTGAGAGGGGATGAGGGATAAAAGACCATATATTGGGTACAGTGTACACTGCTTGGGTGATGGGTGCACCAGAATCTCAGAAATCACTGCTAGAGAACTTACCCATGTAACCGAAAACCACCTTTACCCCCCAAACTATTGAAATACAAATAAAAATTATTTAAAAAACTAACAAAAGTTTACTTCAAACAACAAAAAAGGTGTGTTATTTCATATTAACTTTGTCCCAAATAACAAACAACTTAAACTATAAAGCTATTTTTTTTTCCATAAAACTTTCAAAATGTCGGTGGGCTAGGCCAGTACGGCAGCTCCATGGGGTCAGGGACACACAGTATGCTTCTGTCTTGTTTTTTCTCTAAACTTAGCTTAATTCCCAAGATTACTTCATGATCAAAAGTGGCTGTTTCAGTTCCAGCCATTACGCCTGTATTCCAGCCACCAGGAAGGAAGGAAAGGGTATGACCACTTCCCGTAAGAAAAGTCCCTAATGTTGCATTTACCTGTTGACTAGATCCTAGACATGTGGCCATATCTGCTGCAAGAGATGCTGGGAAATGCAGTCTTTATTCTGAGTATCTATGTGCTCGGCTTAATATCCTATGGAAGAGCGGGGAACAAAGATCAGGACTAACAGGCAGTGGCTGCCACAGCCGAGTGGGCCTCTGACTCCCCGCAAACCGTGTCTCCAAATTTTATTCCTTTTTGCTTTAAGGAGACTTCTCCCGCCCCCGCCATCTGGTATTCAAAGAGTGGACCTGCAGGGGGGTGGGCTGGCTGGGTCTGATTTCTGACTGTCCTGGGAAAACATCAAGCTGGACCTCCAGCTGCTCCACAGCGAGCTCTGCCAGGAGGGAAGGGGTTATGGTTGGGGGCTGGGGTATGCACAACCTCCGCGAGAATCAGTTCATCTGAAGGTTTCCCCCAGCATGGAAGACAGTCCCAGGTGTGAAGGCAGAGGATGGGGACGAGGTGCTAGGGAGGGCTGTGGGTAACCCCTGCCCCTTGCTAAGCCCACCGCCCAGGGGTCTCCTGGCTCAGCCGCTTTCTAGGTTTTGTTTTCTCCTGGGATTCACGTGCCTCCTCCCGTCAGGTGCTAACAGGAAGGAGATCTCTGTTCTTACCTCCTGCCCGTGTTTCTCTTCTTGCTGAATAGCGTCACTGCTCCTCAGCCTGCAGGACACGGAGGGCGGTGGCACCTCTTGCTTTAGACTTTCCCGGAGGGTGGGACAGCACCGGGCTCAGGAGCCCAGAAAGCACCAGCCCGAACAGCGGCGCCGACCCCTTTCTCCCCTCGGTGGGCCCCGCTTTCCGACTCTGCCCGCGTTCTTGGTTCCTTCTCCAGGGTGGCTGCTAGATGATACTCGGGTTCCAGACATTCTTGGGGTGACTGAACAGACCTTCCATGGGTGCTCGTAAGGCCTCGGCGCCACATCTTAGTACAGGCATCCGCCCTGCCCGCCCTTACTCTGGGGAGCCCCCTGTTGCATCTCTCCCCCTCACCACCTCTCTGACCTTGGGCGGCTCAGGACCCCTCGCTTGGCCTCAGTTTCCCGTTCCCTGAAAGCAGGGTCGATAATCCTGCACGGGCAGCCCTGTGCCCCCGAGAACCAGATGTGGAGCTGGATTCCAGGGGCTCTGCAGACAGTGCTGCGTCCCAGCTGAGGCCACGTGTTTGCTCGACCTCCTCCTTCAGGCTGTGCCCCACCCACCACGCTCTTCCCCGATTGTATCGATGCTATGACCACGTCTTCAGGGCAGGGCTGGTGCCAGTGGGCGAGGAGGCCTCTATCAGGCCAGGATCAGCCGGCCCCAGTCCTTCTCCGAATGCCCCCATCCCTGCTGCTGAAGGGGGCCTCTGTGCCCGGGTGAAGAGCCAGAAGCCCTGGCAGAATGAGGAGGCCGGCAGGAGGTGACACCGGACGAGGACAGGCAGAGTCCACCAACTTCATTTCCCCAGGCCGTTTACGGAAGGGCTGTGCTTTGCAGCGTTGGGGAGCTGTGGGGTGGGGATGCTGCCATTTGGGCCCCAGTTTCTGGCGGGGGCGGTGGGGAAAGCACGGGAAGCAAAATCAGCCTGGGAAGCTCGCCGACGCCTCTTGGCTGTGAAAGAAGGTCCCACGTGGCTCTGGGTCCTCAGGTGCAGGGCTCCGACAGGGACAGGAGGTGTCAGGGCTGGGCCCTGGGGAAGGAGGGAGCTGCTGTGCGGGGTGTGGTGGAGGGCGAGTTGCCCTCCCTCTCTGGGCCCTCAGCTCCGTGGATGGAGGAGGGCCCAGGTTAGGCCGCCTCCGTGCTTCCTCCTGGATTGGAGTCCAGTTCGTGTGGGGGTTCCTGGGAAGAGCCAGTAGAACCTTTGCGCCTCCATGCTCTCCACCTGCAAGGGATTCAAGGTGCTTTTCTTCACCCCCACAGACGTATATGATTTAAACTTAATCTTCATAATCATGAAGCAAAACAGGTGATTTCATAGCCCTTTGCAGGTGAGGCCCTGGCTGCAGGAAGCTCCTTAGGCCAAGGGCAGCGTTTGGCAGGCACTTTCTCTTCAGAGCCTCGGCCTCCTGAGTGGCCTGGAGAGGTTGGGACTCCATCCCCTCTGGATCTAATCACCTGGGATTTTTCTGACCCGGGCGGGGATTTGGGCTGGCTTCTCTGAGGCCCCGTCCAGGGGGCAGTGTGAGGAGCTGCTGGAGACCCACTCCCCAGTCCTCAGTGCTGGGGAAGGAGACTCTGTGCCTCAGTTCACCTTTCCCACGGAGCCAGGCCTGCATCCCTCCACGCAGAGCAGAGGGGCCGGAGCCACGCCTGCATCCCTCCATGCACAGTGGAGGGGCCTGGGCAGGAGCTGGGGGGCTTCGCCTGCTGCCTCCCTTAGGTGTTCCCACCTTGCCGTGGCTCATGCCTGCCCTTCCTCCCCCGTTCCCCTTCCAAAGCCTGGGGAAAGGGAAATTGCTCACACCTGTCCTCGGCCTGGGACGCCCTCCCCTCCCTGCCTTTCAAAGTCCAGCCCATCCTCTCAAGTTTCTCTTCAGTTCCCTGCTTCCACCCCACTTGGATGTGGCCTCCCTACCTTGAAATCCCCTCTCCAGGCATTATCTACCTCTCCTAATAGGACCATTTTTGGTCTCAGGTGTAGGTATTTGGAACCTGTCCTGAATTCTGCCCTAAACTGAGACCTTTGAGGTATACGAGGCATCTCTCTGTTTCCCTAAATAAGGACCTGGCCCCGAGCAGGCACTCAGTGGCTGTGTGCTGAAGGAACACTGGTGGACACAAGGTCCCCACTCCCCAGTGTCCACCGAATGAGCAGTTCAGATCTAGAGTGTGTGCTCGTGGCAACATGGTGGTAGGTCCAGAGCTTTCAGGACTTCAAGGTGCAGGGATGGGTCATAGACTTCGTGGGTCAGCTGGCCACGCTCAGTGCTGTTAGGATGTTGTTTGCATGGGACACACTTCGAATTCCAAACAGCCTAGTGTTAAATGAGCTCCTGGGAACAAACTGTCTCGGGTGAACTTGGGGACTGGTTGGATCTCCAAGCCCCACGCCCAGGTGCCCGTCTGAAGACAGGCCAAGGTGGGAAGCACAGGAACACTCCTGAAGTGGGAAGCCGCAGGTGTGAAATGGAAAGGCATCCAGCCCCTGGTCCTTGTCCTTTTAAATTAGAAAGGCCTGAAGCCGTCTCCCTGCTCCACCCCGCCCCAGCCTGCCCCAGAAGGGCAGAGGACACTGGAAATTCCACTGTGGCTTGGACTGCAGCTGTCTATTTCACTGTGTGTCCTAAACACTCTTCTCTGAACCTTGAAGGTCAATATCACAACACTTCCTGGATCTGAAATAAAATAATCAATTGTTAGATCCACCTAGCCAAGGCCCACCTCTGAGTATGCAGTGAGGCGGCTCTCCCTTTCTCTTTCAAGCTGGAATCAATCTCTGCATAATTAACCCAGTCTGACTCAGCGTTTAATCTGCAGGTGTGTCTGCCCAAGGCCTGTGGCCTGCGACCTCCTGGCTCACTGACCGCTGTCTGTCTGCTACTTCTACCCAGATATATTTTTCCAGCTCTGCTGTTGCCAAAATGCACCAGTTAAACACTTAGCTTTAGAAGGAAAAGTCTATCAAGGACTGTTTTGATATGCTCCCAGCCCCTGCTGTCAGGAAACTCAGGACTGAAAGAGACCTGTCTCAGGAACTTTCTCTAGGACTCAAATTCTAGATTTTGCTCAGCCATTCTTTTTTAGCACCTTAACTTTTATTGATAATACTTTTGATGCCTAAGAATATATATTTGATGTTTTGGCATTGGGTCGTCGTCTGCTCTACATACAGAATTGTATATGGAAGCGTACAGCTTGATGCATCTGCACAAACGGAATGCACTTGCTTAACCACTTGGTCATTTTTAAAGTCCTGATTTATCAAAATAAGATTTCGTCAGGAGGGAAAGCCCTACCCGTGGGTACAGATCAGAGCCCGTGTTAGACACAAGTCCTCACGCAAACTGGAAGGTAGGTTTAACTGTCTCCTGTGTACAGAAGAGGAAACGCAGGTTTAGACAGGTGGGGCCGCCTGGCTCGTAAGTCCGGGGGGCTGAGACTCAGCCCATTCCTTTGCCTGCAAGTGTGCTTGGAGGTCCTCGTGCTGTCCAGCTAGGGATCTGGGCATGTGTCTTCTTGGGATCAGGCAGCACACACTGCCCACTTCTTTGCTGGGAACATTCTCAGTCCATTGGGAAAGCAGAGCCTACATATATCTATTCTCAGGTGACAGGTGGCACCTACCAGTCATCTGCTCTCCCTCCCCGTCACCTGCATTGGGCTGGTCTACCACTCAACATTTAACGACAGTATGGCAAGGGCGCTGGCCAATCAGAATGGCACCAGGCATATACAGTCCTGGAGCAGAGGCCTACAGCCCTGCTACATCAGTCACCACCCTTCAGTGGCTGGATGGTGGAGAGGAAACCTTCGGGTAGATGTTGGGCTTGGTGGCGGGGGAGGGGAGAGAGGCTCTCTCAGGCTCAGCAACTGTACAGAAGTACTTCAATATTTCAACAACTAGCCTGGGCACCCTGGTGCTTCCTGAGCCACCGTCAGCTCTGATTGGAGATTCTATGTAGAACAGATCTGTTCCTTGCTCCCCAAAGAGCTTGCAGCTCAGCTAAGGAGACAGGCTACAGGATGGCGATCAGAGAGAATCGCACTTGGGTGTCACCTGGTCATTTGTTTGTCTGTCCAAACGTCATGTACCGCAGGCAGCCACCTGTCAGCTACCTAGATGATGAGTATCAGAGGGCCTCTGTCATTGGGAGTGCACTGTTTACAAGAAGAAAGAGGCATTTGAACAAGTAACCACAGCGTTGTCTTTTGTTTGGGTTGATATGCTGGACTGGAGATCCCTTTAGAGCATGTTTGTGGGGATTACAGAGCCTTCGAGCGTTACAAAATCATCTTCTCTAATTCCCTGTGTTTCAGATGAGGAGACCCAAGTTCCCAGAAGAGCAGTTGCACACTCGAGGCTGGAGGACAAGGGCAGAACCAGAGCTCCTCGCCTCCCTCCCAGCCCCCTACCCAAGTACCACGTTCCTGATCCTATCCTGGAAGCAGCTTCGAGGAAATGCCCAGACCCCTGGGGGGTGATGTGGTGGCAAGGTGACAAAGGGGCAGGTCACAACGCTGTCACAAGCTGATATGCAAGAACTCACAGGCATGACCCCCAGGGGCTATGGGTGTAAGGGCATCTGCTCTGCCCTTTCCAGCGGGCCTAGTTTTGGTGGCCTCTGTTCCATTTATTTGCTTAGGAACACAAAGCTGAATGCACTGTTTGCAGGAAGTTGTATGTCTAAGTCACCTAAGTTAGTAAAATAAATAAAAACTTTGGAGTTTTGGAATGGTCTTCAGGTGCCTGCCACATCCATTTCCCTGGAAGTCCCTGTTTCCTGTCGGTGTCTGATAAGGGATTTTTCAGGAATTGAGCGGAGCTTTTCCAGGAGATGTCACATAAGAAACCTCACCCTGGGTTCCCAAGGCCCAGTTACATTGTAGCTAAATCACAGATTTACCAAAGTATACAGGGTCCTCTTTCTTTACCTCCACCTGGACACTTTTTTGAAGGAAAATGGATTTTGGATGTAAGCGCCTCCGCGATTGTTCTATGCTCCCGGGGTCATAAGACTCCTTGAAAGCAGAGGTTCAGCAACCTCTAGCCAGGTTCCCCACACAGCTGGGGGGCTCTTCCCACCCAAAGGGGTGAACCGTTTGCCAGGGAGACTTGGGACTGGCTTAGCCCCTGCCCTGGCTGCCAAGGGACCCTGCCTTTTTCTGCCGAGCTTGTGCTTACGGGGAAATTCCAGGCTTCTCCGGAAACCATCTTAACTGCCTGGAATCCTCCTCTTGGACTTGTCTGGGCTGGCGCAGTCCTGGGAGGAAAGGAAAGTAAATAAATGTAAATCTGTTTGATCACAGACAGAGCATTTATCTTTCAATAGGAAGCTTCCTGAGGAAGGACAGCAAAGGGGTTTGGAATGAGTAAGCTCAAAGTACCAGCCTGCGTACGAGATGCCCCCGGGGGGACCCTGGCTGTTGTGGTGCTGCGGTCACACTGGGCCAGGCCCCTGCTGAGGCCCAGCACTGCACAGGCACCTGGAGCCCTGCCCTTCTCCCTCAGGGCACCCCAGGGCAGCACCGCCCTCTGGCCCAGCTGATGGGCCGGGCCAGGCTCCCCTGGCTTCCCAAGTGGAGGAGGAGGAATTGGTCTTTGCCAGCAGGCCAGCCACCCTCGAGGAGAAGTGGGGTCTTCTTTGGGGCTGTGGAGGCAGTGCTAGGAGTGGACGGAAGGGCTCAGAGGCCAAGCTCAGATGTTCCCTATGGCTGAGGTCCCTGACAAGGGTCCTCAAACAGGGAGAAGGCTGGTACCCTTCCAGTTTGGGCCTGGGTGTCACTTACCTGGGACGCTTGTCACATCCCCTTTAAATCTCTGTCCTTGCCTGGCTCTGGCCAGAAACATTGCAGGGCTTGTTGATTCTGAAGAGCAGTAGGGCTTCCAGGGTTCTCTCCTGAAGCTCAGGGATATCCAGTGGCTTCGGGGTAAAAGCCCATTTGCTAACCTGCTGCACAGCTGGTGAAAAGCCATGGGTCTCTCCCTTAAACCCCACCCAGCAGATGAGGTCTACTCTGGAGGCCCGAAAACACCTTAAACTCATCGCACAGAAAACCGGCGCCATACTTGGCCCCTTTTCCTTTTTCCCGACCTACAGCACCCCATCCTTCAACCCAGAGTACCCCATCCTTCCTTCTGCTGGATGTTGGAGGACTCAAAGTTATTCTAAATCTCTCCAATACTCTTAACATTTTAAATCCAAATCCAGGCAATAATTCAATGTTCCAGCGATGTCCTTTGTGACCCATTCATTTCAGTTGATTTGGTTCTATTGATCCTTTTTTTTTTTTGAGACAGAGTTTCACTCTTGTTACCCAGGCTGGAGTACAATGGTGTGATCTCAGCTCACCACAGCCTCTGCCCCCGGCATGAAGCGATACTCCTGCCTCACCTTCCCAAGTAGCTGGGATTACAGGCACGTGCCACCACGCCCAGCTAATTTTGTATTTTTAGTAGAGACGGGGTTTCTCCGTGTTGGTCAGGCTGGTCTCGAACTCCTGACCTCCTGTGATCTGCCCACCTCGGCCTCCCAAAGTGCTGGGATTACAGGCATGAGCCACCGCGCCTGGCTGATCCCTTTTTTTCATTTGTTCATTCATTCATTCATTCATTCATTCCAGACACATTACAGCCACAGAGGTGAGGAGGATTCAGGTCCTGCCTGCAGAGACAGTTGCACATACAGCCAGCCACACAAGGGGCAAGAAGTTGTCTGTGCTGGGCCACAGGGGCAGCTCTCAGGAGGCTCTGTATTGACTTCACGCCCACGCTGTGCTACATTCATCACAAATCTGACAGTATGCAACAAAAAGCAGGCCACAAAATAATGGACGGTATTAACAGCAGAGTCAAGATGTGGGAAAATGGAATAAAATGAGCTCTCCAGGCACCATCTATTTTTTAGAAAATGGAATCCATTCATTCAGGAAGCTTGATGGATAAATGGAGTAGGCCAGGCAGGGAGAATACAAATAGCAGCAGCTCCTGTGGGGAGCCTGCCAGCCCCTCGCTGAGTGCATGATCTGCACCATCACATCATCCACTGAACACCCTGTGAAGCTGGTACTCTGATGATTCCCATTTTACAGATGGAGAAACCACGACACAGGAATGATGTGGCTGGCTTACAGTCACAGAGCTAGAGCCAGAACTCAAACCCAGGTCTGTCTCACTCCGAAGTTTCTGCTAATGACAGCATGGAAAAGATTCCTCATTTCCACCAGCTTCCTTTTAATCAAGGCAGATTAGACATTCATGCATTGGCTAATCTAGGCTTTGAGTGTAGTGACGTTTATTTAGTGCCTACAAAGCAAGATTAGCCATTACACGTTTTGTCGTTCTGGAAACTGACTCTTGGCAATTCCCAGCCAGGCTTTATCTCAACATACTTCCTGAAATCTCAGGCCATGTGTATTTTGCCTACAGAGTGGCTCTGAAAATAAAGTAGGCTGGAAGTCAGGTGACTGATGTCATCCTGGACTCGTAGGCGATTAACAGTATGACCTTGGAGAAGTCACCTTCCTCTGGTTTCAGTTTCCCATTTGAAAATTAAAGAATTGCAGCCATTCTACCACTAGGACTAGAAGAGACGTACCTGGGCAGTAAGAGGCATGCTCAGTGGGAACCGAGGTGGGTAGATTGCCTGAGGTTAGGAGTTCGAGACCAGCCTGGCCATCACGGTGAAACCCCGTCTCTAGTAAAAATACAAAAATTAGCTGGGCATGGTGGCGTGCGCCTGTAATCCCAGCTATTCAGGAGGCTGAGGCAGGAGAATCGCTTGAACCTAGAAGGTGGAGGTTGCAGTGAGCCGAGATCGCACCACTGCACTCCAGCCTGGGTGATAGAGCAAGACTCCATCTCAAAAACAAAACAAACAAAACAAACAAACAAAACAAAACAAAAAAACTCACAGAAGCATGCCCAAGGATGCTCATGGCAGTGCCGCCTATGAGCATGAGAAACGGGAGGCCACCTGTGAGAATGGAGAATAACCCTGGTGACCATACGTGGCAGCAGGTCTCCAAGTCAATCCCAGTGATCTCCACCTCCTGGCATCCCCCCAGTGTAGTCCTCTTCCACACTGAACCAGGGAACATCCGCCTGACCAACAGCATATGGCAGAATTGTTACCAGTGGAAGGTTGGAAGGTATCTGAGTTATCAGCAGTGAATCCGTGTGGGTCTGCAGCAACCTCAATTCTTGCCTCCTCAGAAGTAAGAATTTGACTGAGGGGCCTAAGGCTGAAAAAGAGAGGAAGGCAAGAGGAGGAGTGGAAGGTTTTTATAAAGCCTTTAGACCAGGAAAGAAAGTACACTTGGAAAAGATCCCAAGCGGGCGACGTCAGAACAAGCGCAGCGTTTAACCTTGATCCGAGGACTTTCTGGGCTGGCCCCTTTCTCGTGATTCTCGCCTTAGGGTGAGCTGCCTGCATGTGCAGTGCCCTGCTTACCCTTACACAGTGTGTGTAGGAACCTGAGGCTTTCTTCCCTTTTCTTGTGGGGTGCTCCCAGAGGGTCATACTCTGCCATTTTGTCTCTTAATGCACCACGCCTGGGAAGTTGTGTCTCCCTGGGACCTGCATTCAATGAACACTTTAGTGCAGCAGGTGTGGTCCATGAGGAAATGGCCTCTCCCTGGCACTGGCTGCCAATGTATCACTTTTAGAGAGGCAGTGTGATCATTGCCAAACCATCACCCAACATTCCCCCAGAGCCCTCTCCTGCCCTGCTCATGCCTGTCTCACTACCTGTAACAGAAGGAATGGCATGGCACTCCCGGGCTTAGTAAAACCTAAGCCGCTTCCATCTTGGGTTTTCTCTCTCCTTCCTCTTGAATCACTTGCCCTGGGGAAGCTGCCTAGTTGTGAGCCACCCTGTAGAGAGGCCCACGTGGAAAGGAATTGAGTCCTTTAGCCAACAGCCATGGGCGTGAGCCATCTTATCTGTGGATCCTTTAACCCCAATCAAGCTTTCAGATGACCACAGCCCTGCCAGCTCAGCTGCAACCCCACGACAGGCCCTGATCCAGAACCACCATGAGGGGCTGTTTCAGGGCTCCTGATCTCAGAATCTGTGTGAAATAATAAATTGTTTTTGTTTTAAAGCTGCTAAATTTGGGGGGTAATTTGTTATCCAGCAATGGATAACAAATACACCCCATACTATAGGATATTATGGAGCAAAGAGTGGAATAGGCCTATGTGTACTGATACAGAAAGATTTCTGAGATATGTGTTAAGACACCCTTAGAATGTGTTGTTAGAAAATAATAATTACAAAAAAAGACATACAGGTATATATCTTTTATGTAAAATACCACAACTCACTATACTTTTATGCATTTACATATGCAAGTAGATATGTAGCAAATTACCCATCATGTTGTAGCAATGATGAACATCAAATTACCCTCAGTAAGAGAGTCAGAGGAAGGTGCAAAATGGAATTTTCATTTTCTAATCAATAGATTGCTCTCTCTCTCTCTATATATATATATATAAAATATATATATATAATTTTACCATGATAATGTGTCAATCAATGTATTACTTATACTCAATTTAAAAATTCTTTAAACGAAGGCATTTGAGTACTTGATCACTGAGGTCTCTTTCAACTCTGATGTTTTATAGTTCTATTAAAATGTCTTTGGAATGTAAATTAAAAGAACGGGATAACATTTATCACCTCTTTGTTGGCAAACATTAAAAGTTTGATAAACCAATGTTGGCAAAGATGTGCTGGGATTTCAGGGAAGGGCAGGGCTGGCCTTTGAATCCAGTTATCTTGACTCCCAAATCTAGGGCCCTTCCTGTTATTTTACCTTTGTGCCTATAGTTTACATGCAGGTGTCTGTGTTAGAGGAGCTTGTCTCTGGTGGACATATATAGATATATATATATATATATTTTTTTTTTTTTTTTTGAGACAGGGTCTCTCTCTGTCACCCAGGCTGGAGTGCAGTGGCACGATCTCAGCTCACTGCAATCTCTGCCTCCCGGGTTCAAGTGATTCTCCCGCCTCAGCCTCCTGAGTAGCTGGGGTTACAGGTGTGCGCCACCATAGCCTGGCTAATTTTTGTATTTTTGTATTTTTAGTAGAGATGGGGTTTCACCATGTTGGCCAGGCTGGTCTCAAACTTCTGGCCTCAAGTGATCCGCCCACCTCGGCCTCCCAAAGTCCTGGGATTACAGGCACGAGCCACCGCTCCTGGCCTGGGTGGACATTTAAACTGTGGCTCCTTGGAGCTCCCTCTGTTTTTGCTGAGGACAATTTCTCATTTCCCATTACTTATAAGAGACAGGCTCTGTGAGAGGCTCCAATTTGCCAGCTGCTTCCACTTCACAGAACAAAATCATCCTGTTGAACTCATCAGTCTGGAACTACTTCCACCTCTGAGCTCTGGGGCCTGGTCCAGCCCAACCAACTTGACTGCCGAGGGCTTTGCTCCGCCTTGGGATGGCTGGGGCCTCCCTCACCTGACCTGGGTGTTCAGCTGTGATGATTGAGCTACGCTGCCATGAAACTTCCCCAGAGTTGGTGCCACGCCTCCCCCTCCCTCCAGCTTGCCACACCACTCGGGCTGAAGGATCTGCCTGCCCAACCCTGAACATCTCATCTTGGGTTGGTCTGCATAAAGATGGCCTGGGGAAAAAGTGATAGCATCACAAATTATACACAGTAAAATGCCTCTGCATTGTCTCGCTTGGGGAAAGAAAGAACTGATACTGGCCTAAGGCTTTGAACAGGAGTTTTATGGGGAGCTAAGAAGAGGGGTTCTCTGGCTTTGCAGGAGAATCACCTGTGCTCCCCTCTCCATTCTGACGGAATGGTCTGGGGGCTTGGGCATGGGTATTGTCTGAAAGTGCCTCAGATGGCTTTAATAAACAGCCAGGGTTTGAGAACATCTGGATTGGAGGGAAATGGGAAAAGAACATTGAGGTCAAATGGATGGAATTAATTATGTTTGCAAAATCAGGAAACTCTCTAGAGAGGGAAGTGACATGCCCACCGTTTTGCCTACTGCTGGAAAATTAAAGTTTCATTTTAACAAGGGCCATCTACACTGGGCTGGGTGTGAAGGCAAACTGGGATGTCAGGGTTGTAACAAGAAGCAGAAGAGAAGGGCCCAAGTCCCAACCCATAGCTCCTGGGAGAGAAGCTGTGTGAGCCCAACATGGTGAAACCCTGTCTCTACCAAGAAACAAAAATTAGCCGGGCGTGGTGGCGGGCGCCAGTAATCCCAGCTACTCAGGAGGCTGAGGCAGGAGAATTGTTTCAACCTGAGAGGCGAAGGTTGCAGGGAGGCAGAGGTTGTGGTGAGCTGAAGTTGTGCCACTGCACTCCAGCCTGGGCAACAAGAGTGAAACTCCATCTCAAAAAAAAAAAAAAGATAAAAGTGGTGAGGGTGTGGAGAAAAGGGAACCCTTGCTCACTGTTGGTGGGAATGTAAATTAGTACAGCCATTATGGGAAACAGCATGTATATTCCAAAGAACATGGAAAACAAGGCTGGGCGCAGTGGCTCACACCTGTAATCCCAGCACTTTGGGAGGCCGAGGCGGGCGGATCACAAGGTTAGGAGACCAAGACCATCCTGGCTAACATAGTGAAACCCCGTCTCTACTAAAAGTACAAAAAAAAAAAAAAAAAAAAAATTAGCCAGGTGTGGTGGTGGGCGCCTGTAGTCCCAGCTACTCGGGAGGCTGAGGCAGGAGAATGGCGTGAACCCAGGAGGCGGAGCTTGCAGTGAGCCGAGATCGCACCACTGCACTCCAGCCTGGGTGACAGAGTGAGACTCTGTCTCAAAAAAAAAGGAAAACAAAACTACCATATGATCCAGCAATCCCATTACTGGGTATATATCCAAAGGCTATGAAATCAGTATGTGGAAGAGATACCTGCACTCCCCTGTCTGTTGCAGCACTATTCACAATAGCCAAGATATGAAACAACCAAGTGTCCATCAACAGATGAATGGAGAAAGAACATGTGGTACATGTACACAATTGAATACTATTCGGCTTTAAAAAGGAGATTCTGCCATTTGTAACAACGTGGATGAACCTGGAGGACGCTATGTGAAGTGAACTATGCCAGGCACAGAAAAACAAATGCTGCACAGTTTCACATGTGCAATCTGAAAAAGTGAAACTAATGGAAACAGAGTAAAATGGTGGCTACAGAGACTGAGTGTGCGTGCGCGTGTGTGCGTGTGTGTGCACGTGTGTGTGCGTGTGCGCGTGAGTGTGCGCGCTTGTGTGTGTGCCTGCGTGTGTGTGCGTGTGTGTGTGTGTAGATGGGGGAGTTGGGGAGATGCTGGTCAAAGAACACAACATTTCAGTTAGACAGGAGGAATAAGCTCAAGAAGTCTATTGAACACCATGGTGATTGTAGTTAATAACAATACGTTGTATACTTGAAAATGACTGAGACTAGACTTTAAGTGTCCTCACCATATAAAACGATAATACGTGAGGGAATGTATATCTTAACTTGATTTAGGCATTCTACAGTGTATACAGATATCAAAACATCATGCTGTACTCCATCAGTATATGAAATTCTTGCTTGTCAGTTAAAATAATAAAGTAAAAAAACATAAAAACCCTACTGCAATTCACAACAGCAAGCACAATACATTCCAGGAAGTAGAGCAACTACAGACATTCCTCCATCTCAATGCAACACAAATACAAATGGACAATCCTAGAAAGCAGAAATGCCTATTATTCAAAATTGAAACCAACAAAACCAAATTTTAACTATTCTAACACATTTTGGAAGTTCCAAAGATCATAAGTTATAATAATGAAACATATATAATAAACATAATGAAAACATTTATATATACTCTATCTAATAATATATAAATATGTAAATTTAAGGAAAATCTTACTTTTTTTTTTTTTTTTTTTAGATGGAGTCTCACTCTGTTGCCCAGGCTGGAGTGCAGTGGTGGGATCTTGGCTCACTGCAAGCTCCACCTCCTGGGTTCATGCCATTCTCCTGCCTCAGCCTCCCAGTAGCTGGGACTATAGGCATCCGCCACCGCGCCCAGCTAATTTTTTGTATTTTTAGTAGAGACAGGGTTTCACGGTGTTGGCCAGGATGGATACATTTTATAATATGGGTGATGCAGTTAAAGTGTTTATAGGAAAATTTATAGTCTTGAATATTTATGTTAATAAAAAACAAAATAGATAAAACAAGTATCATACTCAATAAGTTAAAAAAATATATCTGAGAACAGAAAAAGGAATAAATTAATAAATGTAGAAGTTAAAGATTAGGGAATCTCTACATTATAAAAATGATAAACTAGGCCGGGTGTGATGGCTCATGCCTGTAATCCCAGCACTTTGGGAAACCGAAGCAGGTGGATCACTTGAGGCCAGGAGTTCAAGACCAGCCTGGCCAACATGTGAAACCCCGTCTCTACTAAAAATACAAAAAATTAGCCGGGCATGGTGGTGGGTGCCTGTAATCCCAGCTACTTGGGAGGCCGAGGCAAGAGAATCGTTTGAACCCGAGAGGCAGAGGTTGCAGTGAGCCGAGTCCACGCCAGTGCACTCCAGCCTGGGTAACAAGAGCAAAACTCTGCCTCAAAAACAAAACAAAACAAAACAAAACAAAAAGATAAAGTAAGTAATAAATCTGAGCTCTGAATATCAGGAGATGGAGCTTTTAGGTAGCTGTGTCAGGAGCTGCCCCACCACACTGAATCGTTAGGAAACCACCACACATTTGAAAAGGTAAAAGCCTCGGAGGCCCTGTTCTCTAGTTATGAAGCAATGTGGCTAGAAAACAAATCATTTGTCAAGTAAAACCACAGTAACAAGAACCTATATATCCAAACCCAAGGGATACAACCAAAACTGTACTTAGAGGAAATGGTATAGCATTGTTTATATTGTTTGATAAAAAGAATAAAAATTAACCCTACCTTCATCTAAAAAGGTGAATCTTCCTCTACCTCCCCAACAAAACAGACTTAAGGAAGGAGTCAGCAAGAACAAAATGAAGAAACCAATAAGGCAGAAAATATTAGAAATGATAAACCATCCAAATCCCTTGAAAAAAAAACAGCAAAACAGTCAGATTTCTAATGGGGTTTACTAGGACAATAAAGGGAGACATATCTAACATTAGACTTGAGAAAGGGTTATCACCATATGAGCAAAAGGCATAAGTTTCAAATGAATGAATGTTATGCACTATGTTTGCTAATAGAATAGAAAATCTCAGTGAAATTAGCAATCACAGATTATAGAAACAGGAGGGACACAAGGAGTCAAATAGATTTCAAAGAACAGCTCAATGGGTAAATTTGATCAAAACTTCCAATTACAATTATTGTGCCATTTAATTTGTCCCAGAGCATAGAGAAAACATCCCATTTAGTTTTGTGACAATAGCATAACCCTGATACTCAAACCTTGATCTTCGGCTCCTCCTCTTGGACAAAGGCTCTCTCCTTAGACTTTTGGTTTCTTCTGCTTGTTCTCTGCATTCGCTGACTTTCCCCAGGCCTGCCCCTGTTGGAAGGGGAGAGTGCCGCAGAGCCGTCGCTTCAGAATCTGCTCCTTCTTCAGGATCTCCTGCCTCTGCCCTGGGGCTCAGCAGGATAATTTGGAAGGATGGGGCCTGAGCTGACGGTTTCTGCTGCCTGGGGCACCTTCTCCCACCTTCTCTAACAAGACTGTGACTTATTTCAGCCTGGCGGGGGTCTGTGGGACACTTCAGCTCTGCTGGAGGGTTAGGAATGCTGCAGACACATCGCCTCAATCTGGTCAGAAAAGGTTGTTTTAATGTTTTTATACTCCTAGCACTTTCAAAAATAAATGGAAGATCTCAGAAGAAAAGGTACTTTTCAAGTAGGCTGGAGGGGTAAGACGAGACTGAGGAAAAGAGGAAGCAAGTTAGCTAAAATACTAAGTATTCCTGTTAAAACTGATTCTCCAGTTTAGTTCTAAGCTTCTTGGCAAGGCATGATAAAAAGTGAAACGCAGACCGTTATGTAATAGAAGCATATTTTCTTAGGAGAGATGGTACTTTTGCTGGCACTAAATTCTAAAATTATTTTTCACCTAGAGTTTACTTAAGGAAAATAGGGGCATATATAGACAAGCTCTTCAACAGCAATCCCACAGCAAATGCAGAAAATGAGTTCTGGTTGTTTCTTGTAGTGACTGTCAAGAAAAGCCCAGAGCAGAACATCAAAGCACAGCCCAGTGAAGGGGAATCTGCAGGAAGCTGAGATCCTGTGGTCCAAGCAGGAAGAGCCAAGACTATAGGGTTCACCACCGATCAGTGGGACAATGAGCGGTGTCACTAGGGTGTGGGCAGAAGCCAGATTCAGGGGTGAAGGTAGAACTAGGCAGCCAGGACAGCAGACCTTGAATCTGTATCCAGGAAGCTGGTGAAAGTGTGGTAAGAACCTTCCAGTGAATAGCTATTTACTGTTAATTTCTCCTTTCTGGCACACAGGAGAAACATTTCTCACCTTCTTGGAGTTAGGAGGGGTTATTGCTTCTCCTATTGCCATGAGCGGAGGAGTTCTTGCAGTGAGAAGGGAGGAGACATCAGATTAAAGCAGCCAGCAGACTGGGCACAGTGGCTCACGCCTGTAATCCCAGCACTTTGGGAGGCCGAGGCGGGCAGATCACCACCGAAGATCAGGAGTTTGAGACTAGCCTGACCAACATGGGGAAACCTTGTCTCTAGTAAAAATACAAAAATTAGGCAGGTGTGGTGGCTTACACCTGTAATCCCAGCTACTTGGGAGACTGAGGCAGGAGAATCGCTTGAATCTGGGAGGTAGAGGTTGCAGTGAGTCAAGATGGTACCATTGCACTCCAGCCTGGGCAACAAGAGTGAAACTCTGTTTAAAACAAAACAAACAAACAAACAAAAAAGCAGCATTGCTGGGTCCCTGCATGGAAGGCAGCTACTCTGGAGAGTCACTGTGACCTGCAGTGGACCTTGCCTAAGTGAGGAAAAATAAACCCAACCCTTGCTGTGTTCGACTTGGGGCTGTTTGTTATAGCAGTGTCGCCTAGCCTATGTTAACTAAAATTGGATGAATGAGCCCAGATGGAGCCCCGGGAGAGGAACAGCAGAGTGAAGTGAGGCTATGTTTAAGTGTAGGAAAGGCCTGAACGTGTTTCTAGATGAAGGAGAATGATCCAGAAGGGTTGGAGAAGAGGATTTGCCTGGTCATTCAAATTTAACAGATGGCAGCAGGTGTGTGATCCCCAGCAAGAGAGGAAGGTTTACCTTGAGACAAGAAGAGAGCCACTCTTTCCTCGGGCACAAGGGCAAGTGAAGATGAGTGATGAGGGAGGGCAGGAGGGCAGGGAAGCTGATGGCTTTTGTCTGATGGTCTGGATTTCCTCAGTAAACAGGGAAATAGTGTTGGAGAGAGGTGGGAAGAAAGGATGGGACAGGATTTTCGGAAGGGAAGAGCTTTGGGGTGGTCCCAAGAGGAAGACCATGGGGTAGAGAAGGAGCGGAGGAGTCTGTCGCAAGGGCTCACTATGCATTTGTAGCACATTTGGTTTTCGAAAAGCTGTGATCTTCCGTAGGAAATCTTCACCTCTTTGTGGGGAAGGGACAGTCTCATTATACTCTCTTGGGCAGAAGCAATCTCCCATCCCTGCAGCTATTGAAGCAGAGCATGTATAACATACTGGCAGGGACGTGGTGAAGGAGATCCCTGAATTGGATAGACAAAACTCCCTTTAAGACAAAATGGTCCTTCCAACCTTGAGGTTTTATGATTCTATAATTCTATGTATTGTAAAGAACTTAACAAAATTGAATTACTTCCATCCTATTCAAATTATAGTGACCTGCCTTTTAGCTTGCCCAAGGGAATGGACTTAAAACTGCTGTGCACTCAGAATAGATGATGTGATTCCCGCACTCTCATTCCAGGTCAGTTCTCCTAAGTATGGGAGTAATTATGATGGAGGAGATGCACCGCGTGCTGACCGGAGAGTTAGCTCAGCATTCGTCTCTCTAGAGCAGGCATGATGGGCCAGCTAAAAACAGAGTGTCATTTTGACACATACTCTTTTTGTTTGCTGATGACTTTTTGAATTTTTTGTTACTAAGCTCAGCATTTTCCTTGTTGACTCTGGGTTTTGTTCTCTTTAGAGAATTTTATTTAGTTCTTATGTCTTAGAAGTAGCTCACTAAAGGACATAGCAAGAGGAAGAAGAGATGTCCTATATGATTCTGGCTCCAAAGCTACCACAGATCTCTGACTGATGGCAGGACTGGTACCCATCTCCAGAACCCAATTGATTCGTGGTTACTCCATGTGTCCTGGAATAAAACACAGGAAATAAAGGCTGTTCCAACAACATGCGGTTTGCATCTTATTGGGATGGAGCTATGGAAACCCCAGCCTGGCTCAGAAGGTAACCTTTTCAACAAGGCTCATGATAAAATTCACAAACCATTGAACATGTTGCAATTCTATTCTTGTTTTAGTGACTCCTCTCAACTACTTCCATCACCATAACCTTCTATTTGATGACCAGCAGCAGATGCATTTTCAGGAGAAATGGGAGGCATCAGACACGACCATGACCTCCAGCTGCAATAAGGATATGTTTGTCCTGGAGTCTCCTTCTACCTTCTAATTACCTTGTTGCATCTTATAAATTATCTGCCCAATGCCCTGAAATATTCCCTTATGGAACAGGGCTTTACCACTCTGTGGCATAAGAAATTTTGCTCAAGTCCTTCCCCAAGTTCGGCATCAGTAGATTAGGGGAATATCAACAATATATGAGTGCAACACGTCATGGGGGAGATAGAAGAAAGATGTTCTAAGATCAAAGGGAGGATCACCCTGTTTAGTCCATAATAAACTCAAGTTGATAAATGGCTTGATGATGCCTAATGATCAAGAACAGAAGGGCAGAAATACTAATCAAAAACTCCACTCACGGCCGGGCGCGGTGGCTCATGCCTGTAATCCCGGCACTTTGGGAGGCTGAGGTGGGTGGATCACAAGGTCAGGAGTTCAAGACCAGCCTGGCCAAGATGGTGAAACCCTGTCTCTACTAAAAATACAAAAATTAGCCGGGTGTGGTTGTGGGTGCCTGTAATCCCAGCTACTCGGAGGGCTGGGGCAGGGAATTGCTTGAACCCAGAAAGCGGAGGTTGCAGTGAGCTGAGATCACGCCACTGCACTCCAGCCTGGGCGACAGAGCGAGACCCCATCTCAAAACAAACAAACAAACAAACAAACAAACAAACAAAAACTCCACTTACTGACTGGAGAGTCAGAAAGAGCTCTTCATTTCTGGTTGGAGTCACTTTCACTAATGCAGCCTAAAGTATATCAGTTATACTTTCTTGACCTCATGTGGCATCTGAACATACTGACATTAAAATGAGAAACTGTTGATACCATCCTTGGCTGTTTCTAAATAGATATTAAATATCTCTGATACAGGATCCATAAATCTATAGGATTCTTTAGCCAGAATAGAATGAGAACCTTTAGCAAGATGGAAAGAATCCTAGCCTGAGTACAGGTACTAAAACAGCAACTGACATTTAGCCCTTGAAGAGTTTAGACTCACTGTAAGTTTCTCCACTTAGACTCACCATGAAGTTTCTAAAATATCATGATTCTTATAAGAAATAGTTACTTGTATTTACCAAACAGGTGCGGTGGTAGATACAGGGTAAATAGTGTTGATGAGAGTTACTGTAAAGTCCCGGGAGAAAGTAGCCTCTAGGAAATGTTGGATAAACATAAACCCTTCTGCCACAAACACCTGGATAAAATGTAAAAAAATTATTGTAAACAATAGCCAAGCATGCAAGCAAGAAAAGAAAATTACCAGACACCAGAAACAAACAGGGGATAAACAGCTACAGTGGAGAGTGAATGAGTTGCTGCTGCCTACTCTTGGGGTAATTGTGGGGAGAGATTGATGGTGGCAATGGGGTGGTGGTCATGATGTCATCAGTTTCAGCAACCTAAGGGCTTGGGCCTTCATGCTCACATAAGGTCAGGAAATGAGACCTTGGAGAAGGAACGGAGACAGAAGGAGACTTCTGCTGACAATTGGCATTCTTGGAGGGCCATACCCTCAGGGAAAGTAGAGATTTGGGAAAAACCCGTCCACTGGCACAGCAAGATAACAAAAAGCATGTCTGTTTCTGCTTGGGCCCAGAGTGAAAATCTCTCCCCCAAGAAATCAAAACTCAGGGCTTGTGTTTCATATAGATTTACATGTGAATTTATACTATCCAGAAGTCCAGGAAACTCCCAAATCAAAGCCCTTAATATACACCCAGGCATGGTGGTGTGTGCCCCAAAGTCCCAGATACTTGGGATGCTGGGCAGGAGGACCCCTTGAGCCCAGGAGTTCGAGTTCAGCCTGGGCAACATTGCAAGACCCCACCCCTTAAAAATGGGGTCCTAGGCTGCTGATACTTTTGATTTGCTTAGAGAAATACAGCAACACTTTAGAGAAACTATTCTATAATCTAGGATGAAAGGGTTTCACTGAATACGCAAGCTACACTAAAGATGAGAAAAATATCCACTAAGTACAAGAGTCTGATGATACAATTAACAGAAGGACTAAAGTTCCAGGAAATTGGGATAATAGCCAGATAAAGAATGTGAGTTTGTCTAAAATTAGTAAAGAACTTGCACATGTAAAAAAACAACCTATGTACAAGATTTCTGCAGTATAGCATGTTAAATGAATAAGTTTTATAGTATGTAAATTATATCTCAATAAAGCTGTTACTTAAAATGGTCTGAAAATTAATGAGCTAAGTCTGCAATCCAAGAAGTCACAAAATTACAAATGAGTAAACTTAAAGAAAATAGAAGGAAGAAAATGATAAAGATAAGAGCATACATAATGAAATAGAGACACGAGTGATTTTTGCAAAAATTAATAAAATAGACACATCTATGGCAAGACTGTTAAAGAAAACATGAGAGAAGGCTCAAATAACCCAAATCAGGAGTGACAAAGCAGTCATCAGCAGGGATGCTGCAGATACTACAAAGATAATAAGAAGGTATTATGAACAAATATGCCAATCAATTAGATGATTTAAAAGAAATAGATAAATCCACTCCCCAATTCTATTTGTTATCTAAGAGGTGATGGGCCTCCCAGGCTTTTTTACGTGGATCACTTTGACTTACAGAGAGAAGGATGCTGAGGGGATGGAAATGGAATTAACTTGGGCGTGGGAAGGCAGGGAAGAGCAGTGGTCCCTGGAGCAGGCCTGGGTAGCGCACCATGGAGGGAGGTAATTAGCATTGAGGGGACACTAAGAGGGCTCTGGAGCCTGGGAGGGAGCCTCGAGAGGGAGAGTGGAGGTCTCCAGTGGCCACTTTCCAGGGTCACAGTGTGGCTCCAGCAGGACCTTCCCATCTCCCGGTCAGTGAGGTCACATCCTTCTTTTCTGTCCTGGGCTGTCATCTTTCTCTGCCACCATCTGCCCTGCGGTCTTATGAGGGTTCCTTCTCTAGTTTTTTGTTTTTTTGTTTTTTGTTTTCCAGGGTCTCACTCTGTCACCCAGGCTGGAGTGCAGTGGCATGCTCACAGCTCACTGCAGCCTCAACCTCCTGGGCTCAAGCAAACCTCCCGCCTCAGCCTCCTGAGTTCCTGGGACTACAAGCACACGCCACCACGCCTGGCTAATTGTTGTATTATTTGTCAAGATGGGGTTTTGCAAGAGATGTGGAATAGGGCATGTTTGGTGATTTTGCAGTTCCTCCATAAATCAAGGTACAGAGCAAGAGCTGAGGTGGTGGGTCCACACCGTGTTTCGTGGAACCCCAGGGTTCTAAGATTCTCGGCGGCCTCCAAGAGGTGAAATTCAGGAGCTCGGCTACAGGGCTTAGGCCTCCTGCCTCGGTGGCATCCTGTGAAACTCTGCCCACAGCTGTTTTATATCCTTGTGAAAGCTCATTTGCAAGACTCAAGTCTAAGCAATTTTCAAAATCCTTCCCCACCTAAGTTGCGGTCAGAAAGCAGGCATCAGATGGTCTTTGATTGTTGATGTCTGGATTCCCTGCTGAGGCCCAGGGCCAAGGGGGTGTCTGCTATGAGCTGAAATGAGGGTTCCCTCTCTCCACCGTGGGTTGTGCAGCTCGGGATTGGCCTGTGTTTGGTCTGTGATTGCTGCACACCCCTGAGGCTTTCAGGGCACTTCATAGATGCCTAAGATGCTGATTAATCTTCCCAACACCACTTGAAGAGCCTCAGAAGAATGCGAGCCAATCTTCGATGTGGCTGTAGGCAGAGGTTTCCGGTTTGTCTGGGTGTCTGCTATGTCTTCAACCCTGTGTTGGGTTTATGATAAGAAAGACAGTGGGAATAGGAAGTAGGGCAGGGGTGGAACTCGAACACAAAGGAAGGAAAAGCCAAGCTAGGAAGGTCCATCTGATCAGAAAACGTGGCTAAATAATTAGAAAAGAACCAATGTTATTTTTGGAGGGGAATTATAGAAAGAAAAGGAGCTGTGTGGCCAGGGCTGTGTAACAGTTGCCAGACAGAAGACAGGTAGAATCCTGTGGCTTCCAGAAGTAGAACCATGAGCCATGAGTGGAAGCTCCAGGGAGACACATCTTGGGCTACTGTTGTGAAGATACTCAGAACTCAAAGACCGACCTGAGGTGAAGATACTCTGAACTCAAAGACCGACCTGAGATGGAATGACCTCCCTGGGGAGGGTGTGAATGCCCCACCTCGACAGGCGTTCAGAGTCTGCACAATTCTTGTTGGCAACGTTGAGCAGAGAATGGGTTATGGACCAGTGGGGTGGGCGAGGTGAGTTGTGTGATCTCCATAGTGCCTTCAAGCCCTTCTGACTTCCAGTTAGGAGCTACATTTTTAGGTGCAGAGTCAGCTACTGTAAAAGTTTAGAGAAAGAAGCCAGCACAGTCCAGGCTGGTCAAAGGGGTCTTCCTTAGGCTCTTGCTGTCAACCTTGAAACGCCAAATACAACAGCTGTGCTCCTGGCATCCCCTCCTGGAGCATTGGTGAGGAAATTATTGTACAGAAATCCGCACTGTGCTCTCAGTGAGTCTGGGTGTGAGATACCATCAGGAGACGAGACAGCACCGAGGCCTAGTGTAACCAGGCACAGGATTCCAATAATTGGAGCCATCACATGGGCCTAGTTAGCTTGACTTGTACCTTTTAAGCAGGCTTTGAGTGAAAAGCACATTTATGAAATGCCCCATTCATTTCCTGCCCGAGATCCTATCTTAATCCTGGGCTCTTGCCTCTTGGAGAATTAGCTGTTTCTCAGAAAACATTCCCCCCTCCTAAAGATGCTGAGGCTTTAGGAGGCTCCATTGGGCAAGGCAAACTCTGCGATTGTGTGTTTTCCATGTATTTTCTTAAGTATACTTTCTTCTTTGCTTGTTTAAACATCTGGTATAAAACACGGGACCAATCTGATGCTGCATCATTTCCTACCACAGATTTTGGTTGAGCTGAGAGAATACACTTGAAAACTCTGAAAATGATCTGAGTCACTGTAAATGCTGCAGCCAGCCATTGTGGAAAGCTGCTGGATCTCGATATTGCAGATGCAAAGCTGTCAGACGCTTTAGCCTGCTATGGCTGGGTGCGAGAGCTGAGAGAGGCTGCAAACGTCCAGGGAGGACAGAGACAGGGTACCAGGTGATGTCATGGGTTTTTGTAAGGCAACCCTGCAGGTCACCACTCATGCTTACCAGCCCCCCAAAATGGTGAGTGGTATGTAGCACTGTTTTCAGATACCTATCTTACAATGACAGGAGGAAAAATAAAATCCACGGTCATTATCAAAGGGTCGGCTAAATTGTCCCTGGCCTGGGCCTGTGGAATTCTTCACTGTGTACATCTGTGAAGAACTGAGATTCTCAGTGTTGAGGAGAGAATCAAGGCATGGATGTAGGAGCTTTGATGTATAAACCCTCAAGCCCCTGAGTTTTGGTGACATGAGAGGTGGCTGGCATGACCATGTGCTTAGATTTGGTTGACCACCAGCTGGGGAAGACAGAAACCTCTCCCCTCCTATGGCTGTCCTGAGGCACTGCACGGGCTGGGAAGGGGCCTGGATGATAGAGCTGGGGCAGCCAGCCCCGAGGACTGCCTGGGATGCCACGTATGAAACCGTGTGGGGTGGAGGGAAGATGAGCATCTCTGAAATGTAATTGAAAACAATGTAAATGATGAGAAGACAGGACTGAATTGTTCAGCCTTTCCCCAAAACAGTATCTCCAAGAACACTGAGGTCAGTCTCACTTTTCTGGCTGCCCAATTCTGCCCTGATCCCCTCTGAGCCTGAAGCTCTTCCTTGGCTCCATCTATCCCTCCTCAGAACTCCACCAGACTTCAGCTGCCCCCTCCTCCATCCTCTCCCACTGCCCACCTTGTGTTAAAGGCAAGTGTCTGGTCCTGCCCAGACTGCAAGCTGCTTGAGGGCGGAGACAGATTGCCTTATGCACCTTCATGTTGCCCCAAGTAAGTCCGGGTGTGAGGGTGTGTGCTGAATGTCTGAGCTCTGCAGTAGGGCCTGTGTTGGCTCCATCCTGTATTGTTGCACATAGCAGGGCCTCGGTGAGTGTTTGCTAAATAAAGGACTGACAATCACGAGTGTAGGGGCTGGGGACCCTCTGGGATGGCCATTTGAGAATGCCACTAGATCCCTTTGCATGTAGAGAGGAGACTGTTTTGTTCAGCCTGTGAAGCAGGTGATTCACCTTCCCCAGGTCATTCTCTGTGCTGTGGGGAGTCTGGCTCTTGTGTGGTGCCCTGCACCAATGCCCTTGTTTACTCTCCTAAGCTGATGGGGAGAGGCTCATGCCAGGGCTCCTGATGGCCAGATGGAGGCCTCATAGTGTTTCCCTTCCTCTGGAACAGAAATAGTGATCTAGGAGAACCAGCCAAGCATCAGGACGGTGAGGAGTCCAGAGGAAGTGCCGGTGGCCACGGCCAGCAGCTGCCTGCTGTGCCCCAGGGTAGAGACAGAGGCACCCATCCAGAAGGGCTGGTTCTGGGACCTGGGGGCAGGGAGCAGGCAGCTGGGCTGGGCCACCTACTGCAGACTGTCCCAGGATGTTGTTTCTCCCTCCTGTCCTTGGCCACCCTGTGGGTCACTGTCACCCAGCATTTCCCTGCTCCAACCTGCTGGGCACCCTTCTGGCCCCCCACACCTTCTCTCTCCCCTCAGCTGCCCAAAGGGCCTCAGCTTATCTGAGAGTGAGCCACAAAGCTGTACTTTCTCACTTCTGGTCCCCTTCTGCCTGACTCTACACTGAATTAAAGTCCCTAAAATTATATTTAGCACCTCCAAAAAGCCCTTCTACCAATTGAAGGAATGTTCTCAGATATACGACTGTAGGTGGCCTGGGGAAAGAAAGGAGCTGGTAAAGGCATTGCTTTTACAATTTGTATTGAATATCCATAAGTCCAGTAAAGTGAGCAAATCCTAAGTGTACACCTTGATGAACCTTTACACGTGTGTACACCCATGGAGCCACCGCCCAGATCAAGACTTAGAACACTTCCAGCACTGTAGAAGGCTCCTCCAGTCAATAACCACCCCTCCCCAAAGGGAACCACTGCATTGAGTTTGTGAGTGCGTCATCTATTAGTTGACTTGTCCCTGACCTTCCTGTAAATAGACTCATCCTGTAACAGCCGTGAAACTGCTGCACAGATTCCCTGCCGAGGGTAGCATACCTGATGGAAGGCCCAGGCAGGAGTTACCCCCAGTTCTCACTGAGGCCCCTTCCCGAGGGTGCCTCCAGCCAATGCCTGAGCACATGTAATGAGCCTATTTTTGCAAGACAAGGACTCCCCCAACAGGTGACTTTGGCTCCAAGACCCCCTATTGGGACCCTGAGTCACTTCCTCCCACTCTCCCATCCGGCCCACCCTCCTCTACAGGCCATGCCTGCCTTGTGGCCAAGGGCTGTCCTCACTGTCTCTGGCTCTTTCTCCTTCACAGGCATTTTCCCAAGAAGTCTCTTCCACATCTAAACCCATCTTGGTGTCTGCCTCTTAGAGCACCTGAACTAACACACAAAAACTGTGTATTCAGGTGCCTGGTTTCTTTCGTGCTTGTCTGTCAGTGAGGTCCACACAAGTCACCACATGGAGCAGGAAGGCACTGCCTTGGATGTGGCTGGTGTCCTCTTCCACGGGGTGGGAGACCTTACGACTTCCAGAACTTTCATATGTCCTCAAGACCCACATGTCACCTGGGCAGGAGCCTCTGACAGCATCCCTGCCAAGCTGTCATGTGGACTCAGCTTGAATGTCTTCAGGGAGAGGCCTCTGTCTCCTCTGTTCATCCATCAGAAGGCAGTGGAGTAGAAAATTCTCCTTTATCTGGGTCAGTGCACAAGACGCCTGACTCCCTCCTCCAGTGGTGCGATTGACACAAGCCATTCGTTCCTCGGTTCCTTCTTTGAGGGAGTGTTACCTGTGGCCTGCCGTGTGGGGGCCTTGTGTGAGCCCTCACTTCAGACAGGGCGGGGAAGAACAGACCGGTGGTTGATGTAGGTCCAGTCCTGTGCCTTTTCTCTATGCAGGGGTGGCTGGGCAGAGGTGAGTGCAGACTTGGAGGTGCGGAGGTAATGCGAGAGGAAGAGGAGCACCTCCATGAAGGTTTCTACAGCTGCAGGCTGAGTCCCCTCTCTTTCTCCTTGCAGATAAAACATCCCCCTTGCTCTGGAGGGAGGAACAAGTTCTGTGCCTCCTGCCACATGGGCCTTGGTTGAAGTCTCAGCTCTAATTCCCAGATGTTGTGTGATCTTGAGTACAACACTCACCCTCCAGGTCTCAGTTTCCTCCTATTTCAAACAGGATAATAATTCCCTACCTCTGAGACCTCTTTGAGGAATATATAATCTGATGCTTATGAAGCATGCTTTGTGGATGACACCTGGGCAGCAGCCCAACTCAGCTATGAGGTGGTGGTTCTAGGTGTGAGTTTAGGGGTGTATGTGTGTAGGAGGTTACATTATGGCCCCTCAAAAGATGTGTGCATCTCCTAACTCCTGGAACCTGTCAGTGGGAACTTACTTGGAAAAGAGTCTTTAAAGATGTAATTAAATTAAGGGTCTCAAAATGAGATCATGCTGGATTATCCAGGTGGGCTGTAAATTCCATAAAGTGCCCTTATAAAAAGCAGAGGAGGAGAAGATACAAAGAAGAGAAGACAGGCTACATAAAGACAGAGTCAGCTGTGTGGCCACAAGCCAAGGAATGCTTACAGCCATCGGAAATGGGAAGCAGCAAGGAAAATTATCCCTAGAGCTTTCAGAGGGAGCACAGCCTGCAGACACCTTTCCCGCAGACCTCTCCCCCTAAGGGAGGAGACCATCTCTCATATTGTCTTATGCCCAGTTTCTGCCTCTAAAGAAAGAAGAAGTAAAAACTGAAAGGCAGAAATGAAATCCATAGGCAGACAGCTCAGCGCCGCGCCCTCGGCCTGGTTACTAAGATTGACCCCTGACCTAACCGGTTATGTTATCTATAGATTCCAGATATTGTATGGAAAAGCATTGTGAAAATCCCGTCCTGTTCTATTCTGTTCGGATTACCAGTGTATGCAGCCCCCAGTCACGTACCCCCTGCTTGCTCAATCGATCATAACCCTCTCACGTGGATCCCCTTAGAGTTGTGAGCCCTTAAGAGGGACAGGAATTGCTCACTCAGAGAGCTTGGCTTTTGGGGACATGAGTCTTGAGGAAGCTCCCGGCCAAACAAAGCCCTTCCTTCTTTAACTTGGTGTCTGAGGGGTTTTGTCTGCTGCTTGTCCTGCTACACCTCCAGAAATGTGAAAGGACATTTCTGTTGTAAGCCACTTACTTTAGAGTCATTTGTTACAGTAGCCATAGGAAATGGATAGAGTGTGTCACGTGCCTTTATTAGAATTTGATGGAAAAGACTACTTGTAATATTTAGTCCACTTCTGCTGTATACTTGCAAGTTTACTGAACCCTTTTACATACGATCATTAAGAAAAATAAGATGCTTAATTTTTTTTTTTTTTTTTTGCACATTACAGGTGAGGCATCTGAGGCTCAGAAAGTTAATGAAATTAAGTCTGCATAGCGAGCTGGCATCAGAACAGCAAGCTGGTGTCAGGAGTACTCTGGCCTCCCACCTCCCACTACACAGCTCAGTCTTCAGCCCCTGTAGCCCTTCTCTACGTCCTCTGCTGTGTCCCCTTCCGTGCCAGCATCCCACCCTGAGCAGAGCAAATGCTCCAGACACAAGGACTGGCAGGGTGAGGTTCATCTTGGGCTCTGTCCAGACTCTCTCCTCTCCTGAGGCATTGGAGCACAGGTTCCCTGAAGTCCCTGGAAAAGAATCTCATGCACCAGCTTGGGGCAAGGACCACCTGACGCTGGTGACACAATGAGCAGCAAGTGAAAAGGCTTCTGGAGAAGCTGGAATGTGTCCTGCAGGTGTGGGTTGTGTTTTGATTATCAAGAGACAACAGGCAAGCCAGAGTCTGCTCAACCCTAGAAGAAAATAGTAGCCTTCCTAAAAGTAGCCTTGCCACCTGCGAGAGGAGGTGCCCATCCTCCCTGGGAATGGGAAAAATCCACAGCCCAGGGCTGAGACCAGGATGGCTTCTTCTTTTGTTAACACAGATTTTTTTTTTTGGTTTCACTTTTTTTTTATTATTATACTTTAAGTTTTAGGGTACATGTGCACAACGTGCAGGTTTGTTACATATGTATACCATACTTGTCATTTAACATTAGGTATATCTCCTAATGCTATCCCTCCCCCCTCCCCCCACTCCACAACAGGCCCCCGTGTGTGATGTTCCCCTTCCTGCGTCCAAGTGTTCTCATTGTTCAATTCCCACCTATGAGTGAGAACATGCGGTGTTTTTTAAACCAAAACGAAAAGTGAACAAATTATCTCATGTTCTAATTCGACAAGAAAAGCTTCTGTTTCTAAGAAGCAGATTTTCATGTTCTTGTCAGCTAAAAATGTCTTAGTGGAAATCAATTTCAGGAACCCATTTCTCCAACTTTCCACACACACCAGCACTTTCTCTGCAAGGACGGTGGAAAGAGACCACCTCTTCTTACCTGTGATATCCTAGTCCACAAGCTGAGCCCAGCCAGATCATCACCAGGCGATCCCACAGGAGGGGTTTGGGGAAGAGCAGAAGGAGCTATGAAAGCTCTTTTAGGTTTGGGGCTGATTAAGCCACCAGCTGAAGTGGATGTGCAATCTTAATCAAGCCATCCTCCTTCCTGCCGAGCAGATGGCTGGAAAGACCTGCTTGCTTTTGATAGTCATGTCTTTGTAACTGGTAAGGCCACATTTTGGAAGCACAGAGAGTTGTAAAGTGAATGAAGCATTACGTAACATTATGTGTGAAGAACAAAAGAATAGGCTACGTGGAGGTTGTCAGAAGTCTGAGTATGGAGAGGGAGCCCATTCATGCCTGAAGGATCAAGAAAGTCTGCCCGCCCCCAGCCTTCCTCCTTCTTTCCTTTGAAAAATGTCTGATGAGCTTCGAGTCTGTTCCAGGCATTGTATTTATTAAGTGTTGAGGACCTTGCTGTGAACACGATAGATGTGCGTTTCTCCTGTTAGGGCACACCGCCTACAAGGGGAGACAGGCATTTAACAAATAATTTCAAACTCTGTGATAATGATGTGTTATGATTTGTTTTTCAAAAGTCAGTGACCGTATATATCATATGTGTGATATGATATATATGTGTGTCTGTTTCTGGGGTCTCTTTTCTGCCCTAGTTGGTCTGAGGCTCTCCTCTCACCAATACCTCACTGTCTGCTACAGAAAGTCTTTTTTTTTTTTTTTTTTTGGACAGGGTCTCTCTCTGTCACCCAGGCTGGAGTGCAGTGGCATGATCATGGTTCACTGGGCTCACTGCAGCCTCAGCCTCAGCCTCTCAGGCTCAAGTACTCCTCCCACCTCAGTCTCCCACGTAGCTAGCACTACAGGCACACGCCAACACACCTGGTTAATTTTTGTAGAGACAGGGTCTCCTTATGCTGCTGATGCTGGTCTTGAACTCCTGGGCTCAAGCAATCCTCCCGCTTCAGCCTCCCGAAGTGCTGGGATTACAGGTTTGAGCCACTGTGCCCGGCCTGTAGTGCTGGGATGATAGGTGTGAACCACTGTGTCCGGCCTGTAGTTCTGGGATTACAGGTGTGAGCCACCATGCCCGGCCTGTAGTGCTGGGATTACAGGTGTGAGCCACCGTGCCCAGCCTGTAGTGCTGGGATTACAGGTGTGAGCCACCATGCCTGGCCTGTAGTGCTGGGATTACAGGTGTGAGCCACCGTGCCCAGCCTGTAGTGCTGGGATTACAGGTGTGAGCCACCATGCCTGGCCTGTAGTGCTGGGATTACAGGTGTGAGCCACCGTGCCCAGCCTGTAGTGCTGGGATTACAGGTGTGAGCCACTGTGCCCAGACTGTAGTGCTGGGATTGCAGGTGTGAACCACCATGCCTGATCTGTAGGAAGTCTTGAAAGCTGAGGGTCTTCATCCTCCAACTTTGCTCTTCCTAAATAAATTTAAGAATCAGCTCTTTAGACTCAATGAACTGTGTAAGTCAAGTGTTACGCAGGAGAAGCCCATGGAACTAAGTATTTCTCATAAATGAAGTGTTTGTCATCAGTGCAGAGCTGAATGTCAGACACGCAAATGGGTGAATGAGGGATATGGTAAAAGTTAACTTCCTTTTTACTTTTTTAGGTTTTCTTTTTTTTTGTTTTTCAAGGGACTCTGAGATTCTGTGATCCTTTCATAAATGATTTGTGGCTGATGGTTGGATGTGGGTCAGAACTATTTACAGCTGCCCAAGCCATCCTTTGTGTATTTTTGCTTCTTTCAGTCCTTCTTGGAAACAGGCATGTTAGTGAAGCTGGAGACACGATACTGGCCTTTAAAATAGAATGATGGGGAGAGTGGGGAAGACTCACGCTGCAGGATGACAAGCTCACAGATCCCAAGCCCATCGGCACATGAGCCCATGGCCCCACTCCGGGCCTGGAATGTTCCATCCAGGGATTTCGGGGACTCCAGTTGTGTCTGGCAGATTCAAAGATGAGAGAGGGTGAGGCAGCCCCAATATGGCCAGATAGGGAGGCTGCCTTTTGCCTGGGAGCCCTACTGGTCCTTGCCATGCTTGGGGCTGGCAGAAACCGCGCTGTGTTGTGATCAGCAGCGAGGGTCTGGGTCCGCCCTGCTCCCTGTTGGAAGTGCGTGGGTGGGCGGTGGGAGCCCGGGGCTGCCAGTCAGTGTAGAGCCAGGTTTGGAGGTGGTGCTCATCACTTCCCCCAAATTCTGTGGACTAGAACTTAGTCACCCAGAATTACGAGGGGAGGCTGGAAAGTGTAGTCTCGCTGTCCACCCCAGGAGGAAGAGGAGAACACAGCAGATTCTTCCACATTAGGGTCCCTCTTCCTCCTGGGAAAGATGGACCAGGACGCAGCCCGGGCTGGCAGGAAGGCCCCCTGGAGGAGGCAGCATTGGCAGTGGGCTGGAAGGATGGTAGGCTTCCTCTGAGATGGGGTGGGTGGGCGTTGTGTTCTGACACACAGAAGTGTTCCGCATACTTAAACTCTCGCCTGTCCCACTTCTCCTTCCAGCTGACTCAGGATGGAGCAGTGTAATTTGGGAGGACCAAGGAGGGTAACTCACCCCAAATATCTCCAGCTGCCCAACCAGCGCCAAGTGAGCACAAATGCCCAATCTTCTCACAAGGACTTTTGGTGTCATTTTGTGAGCCAGGAAGGTGCCTTTACAGCCGACAATTACATATCCATTGAGGAAACGTAATAAAAACCATCCCTCCCCTCATTTACCTAAATGTGATTTTCTGCAGTCCTTATGTAATTACTGGCATTTTTCAGTAACATTATTAAGGATAAATGAGCTTCGACTTCTCATCTGTCACACACATTCAGATGGGAAAATTTCCTCTTGAGACAGGGAGAGTGGGAGGGAAAGGGAACATTTTCTTGGAGACCGCAAATGCTGGCGGGGCTCAGGGCACATTGTCTGGTTATTTGGAATGAATGCTGGCAGATGCCTTCAGTGCTGGGCTCACTTCTCTGCACCTGCCCTCACAGCACCGCCTGGGAACCGTCTCGGAGAATGCATCCCCTGCGTGTGGCTGATGGTAGACCCGCCCGCAGTCTGATGCCCAGAAGGCAGGGCCCCCAGAAAGGGACAAACTGAGGGCATAGTTTAGAGCTTCTCCTGCTGTGTCCTTTCCCCAGCTCTTCCCTCTCCTAGATGGCTGGAATGGAGATTGAGATTCTTTTTTCAAGAATTTTAAATGGCAGGGACTGTTTCTAAAGAGCAGACCTGTGACTACTTTAAACTGCCCGTGCCCACTACCTGCAAAGCTATTCCTAAAGCCCTTACCTTATTCACAAGGAGCATGACACGAATGGCTGTGGGGCCTGGGGACAAGAGCCCTGCATACATCTGCTTGGGTTGTGTGCTGCACAATTCCAGGGAGGCATCACTCACATAGGCTACAATGTATTCCACCTGCACTGTGGGTGGGTGGGCCAACTGCAGAATCCTGGACGCAGCTAAACAGTACAAGGAGGCCACCAGGAGACCCCAGACTGGTGCTATCAGGCTTTCTCTAATCTAGGGATGTAAACATTCGCTGCACCTCTGTCAGCTGCCAACATGAAGACAATGGCATTTGGGTGGGAGGGCCTGGGAGCGGTTAACTGGGTTCTATGGCTTGGGCAAGCCATGCCAGTGTTCTGGAGACAAGAGAGAACCCCCCCACCCAACCATCCTGAGACATATGAATCTGAGGGGCTCAGGGAGACAAGAGTTTCTGAGTAGGCCTAGAAGGCCAATGGGAGGAAAAACCAAAGCGTTGGGTGCGGGAGCCCAGGTTCAGGGCCTGCAAACTGAGCTGGGTGCCAGACTCCCAGATTGGACAGTCTCCAGCCAGCTAGTGATCAGATTTTATTCTTTCACTTATGATCATTTCACATCCATTGAACCCTTTCCTTGTGCCAGGCCCTGTAGCAATGCATTATACGATCTCATTTAATCCTCAGGGCACCCTTCGAAGGTTCTTTTGTGATCCTTAGTTTAGAAATGAGGAAACGGACACGGGGAGAGGGTCAGTCACTTGCCCAAGATCATACAGCATGTACGCAATGGAACTGGGATCTGAACTCAGATTCTCATTTTGAACAATTGTGCTCCTCGCCTTTGCTCAGAATCATCTGAAAATAGGGAACGTTTGCTTTAGGAAAGTTAAGATTAGGGGAGGTAGACATGAACGGGGTACACAGGTCTGTCCCAAACACTCTGATCGTGGCATCATTCAACTCCCTGATATCCTTCCCTTCCCTCCTCTTCTACCTCCTCTCATAATTTTTCGTGTCATAGTCATCCCTTCCAACCAGGCTAGTCCTGACCCCCCTGCCTCTAGCGAGGGCAGGGAGAAGGTTATTTGCAGACCCTCACTTTTATCTCTCCATCAACACTCGGTCTTCCCTTCCAGATTTGGTTCTATGTTCACAGCCTTCAAGAAGCCTGCACAGGTTCATGTCACTCATGTATTCATCCAGTACCTGATGAGCACCTATTTTGTGCCAGGGACCATTCCAAACCCTGGGATGCACACATGAATGAGCTGCGTGACCTACCCTTAAAAAGCTCACAGTCTAGCTGGGGAGAAGGGGAGTGGAACAGAGTAGGAGAGACCAGGTGGTCCTGCAACAGCAGCTCTCAAGCTGAAGGACCACCTGGGGATCTGATTGAAAGCTCTGGGGTGGGGCCCAATATCCTGCCATTCCAATAAGCTGCTGGGTGCTGCTGCGGGGGCTGGGGACCACTCTATGTGTACCAGCAGCCATGAGTATTCCAGCTGCTACCACACAAATGAATGCCTGGTGCTGGGAGGAGGGGAGCTCAGATAGGGAATAGGGGTTTGGGAAGGAGCTGAGTGAGGCCTGAGCCAAGTCCTGACCTAAGTGGAGGGGAAGTGATCTCGGTTGCCTTTTGGAAATGAAATGCATTCAAAACCTCACCAAGGGACCTGGGCTGGCTCTGTTTCCATCCCAGAATGCATACTCTATTTCTTCTGCATTGACTTGCTTTGAACAAGTCACTTGCTTCTGGGAAATGAGGAGGTTAGGCACAGAAGTTGAGCTGAGGTTCCCTCCAGCTCTAACATTTTTAGGAGGCTGTGGTTCCCACCAAAACCAGCAGATCAACTCCATTTCTTGGCACACTCCTAGAGCTTGGTAGACACAAGGGACCTAAGAAATGATGCAATTCAATCTCTTCATTTTGCAAATGAGGAAGCAGAGCCCAAGACGAGGTAATTTTGCAAGATTACATGGTGGGCCTGCGGCCAGACCCAACCCCAGACTCCCAACTGCCAGGCCTCGCTCCTTCCACTGGGGACCCCGTGCTGCACAGTCCCAGGAGGCTCCTTCCCCTTGTATTTCCTCTCCCATGTGAAACCTCTCCCACGGAGTGGTGCACAGGGGTCCTGCCTTCCGTGGTCCCAGACTGTCATTCAGAGTGAGACACATAACTTGCCTGGGAGGAATTAACTAAGCTCTTCCATGAAGAGCTGCCAACCATCAAAAGAAAGTATTCCCAGCCTGCCAGATTCTCATGGAGGGAAATTACAAGTCCTAGTAATGATCATCACAGGGAGCTCGGAGTAAACACAAAGTCTCTCTCTTTTTTAATCTCAAGTGATTGATGTGAGCAGTACAGCTTCCCTGGTGCTTTAAGGATAACAAAGAACAAATGGAACTTGGTGTGCCGAGTGCATTCGTGGAGGGTGGCTTGTCACTGGGTGTTGATCAGATGCAGATGTGGTACTCACACCCACATGAACACAAGGGCTCACACAAAACACTCACGTGTGTAGCTCACGCATGTACACATGCACAACTGCACCTACCCACATTCATTCCTCAGTACTCAGGAGTGCTCAGGGGCAAGGCTGTATTTAGCAGAAGGTTCTGGGCACAGTGTGTGCACAACAAATGCCCATTTGGAACTCTGAAAAGCAAACCAATGCACCCTGTAAGCTGAAACTGTATCCCTTTGAAAAACAAACCCCACCTCTCCCCCAGGGGATTAACTGGGTTTACCTCATCCACTGTTTTAATTAATATAGGATACAGCTGGCAGATGGAAGGCTGAAGCTTGAGTTGCATGAATGCAGAATTTCAAATATGTCAACAAGGTTTAATGGGCATTGTGATCAGAATGCTTTGGTTAAATAAACAGGTGCAGCAAGAAATGCCAATAAGCACACAGTGTGTCAGGTGCTCACCTACGGGGAGGCAACCTCCCTCCCCCTCCCGCCCTTGGCCACTGTCCAGGCCAGCCCCGCTGTGACAAAGGGATTAGAAGTCCTGCCCCAGCTGGCCCAGCCAGCAAGCCCACCACCTGCTGGCTGTCTGAGGCATCCCCTCCCCTGATGCAGCCACACCACACCCCTCCTTCCTGCAAGTGAATTCTGCAGACATTAGCAAAACTTGTGGGAATGTGGCAGGAGGGCTGAGACCCAGGAGGGCTGGGACTTGTGAGCTGGGGCTTTTGCCCTCAAGAAGCCCCCAGTCAAGGCGGTAAGACAGATCTAAGCCCAAGAAACCAAATTCTTCTTGTGGGCTGAAGGCTTCTCTGTACTTCATCCTACATGTTCACTGAGTCAGCCATGCCCAGCAGAAACAAGAGTTGTGTCAATGGATGTGACATTGGCCAAGTGCTCTGGGAGGGAGGGAGATTTCGTCTGCTGGAAAAATGGGGAAGGCTTAACTTTGGTGGTCTTTGGGTTGGATCTTGGAGGATGGGAGGAAGTCAAAAGAGAAACTCGGGAGGGGAGAGAGGCAAAGAGAACTCAGAGGTTGGAAGATGTCTGCACAAAGGCAAATCAATGGTTTGACTCAGGGGTCAGGGCTTGACATTGGGAGGGAGGGGGAGGATAGAGAAGCATCCCTGTTGAAGCCAGAGGAGAAGGTGGTGTGGATCACACAGAGACCTGAACAGCCTGCAGAGGAATTTGAGCTTTACTCTGTGGGGCAATTGGGAGCTAAGAAAGGCAGCTTTACACAGACCAAGGCCGGCTAGTCTTGAGTCTGCGGTTGTCACTGAGTAGCAGGGATTGTGGCAGCATGGAGGCGCAGGGTTAGGTGGCAGGAGCATGCCCACATCACAGTCATGCCCCTTTATATTGACTAACACTAAATTAGCACTGTGATGGAGATGGCCCACTGGCCCAGGTGGCCATTTGGCAGATCCGTTTCTTTTCCTCTGCCTCTATTGAAATGTACATGAACGTGATTGAGGATAACTACTCCGAATCAGCACTGTCTGGCTCAAGAACATGTCTGGGGAACCCCAGGAGCCCTTAGCCCCTCGGTTTGAGAAATACTGTCCTAGCTACTCTGCTATTCCCCTTGGCTTACAAAGACCACCAGAGAACTCCAGATCTATATCGCAGCTTTTTGGTCCAGGTCAAACTGATTTCACCACACTGCTTTTGCAGTTATGTCACTGGCCACATTGAGGGGCCCTATAAAGAGGTTAATGTGTTCCCTGAAAAGATTCTGTTGAGAATGTGCTCTAACACGCCAGCATTCCTCCACTTTAAAGACCTAAGTGAGAAATGCCTCAGGCCCTAGAACCAAGAAGAGTTGATGCTTTCCTGAAAACTGGTCTTTTCTTACCATTATCTTGGTCTCAAAACTGATCACATTTTCCTCTTTGCATTGGCTAGTAGGAAGCTCCCTTTAACAAAGTGCATAGGACCTTACCAAGCAGCTTAGAGGCTAATTTTATTTTAGTGTCCTCACTTTACTCTTCTTTCCCATCCAATTTCTTTGCATAAGTCTTTACAATCCTATGCTGAATTTATTTTTGTGAGCCACCAATAATCATATGAAGTGGGACATAACAAAATCAAAATTAATCAGGAGTCATAGGCATTAAACTGGAAGAAATTTTAGAGAGAATCTAGTCTAACTCCTTAAATTACAGACAATGCAATTAAGACTTTGAGAAGAGTAACGTGTCAGGGTGCCTCGGTGAGCCTGGAGTTTTGGGGAGAGCCTGGATTTCCACCTGCGTACTGTGATCTCACCTTTCCTTTCTGGTGTGCCTCCAAACCAAAAAATCTAGAAGACTTTTCTAACTCTTGCATGCAGTCTCATGAAACCATCTCTGTTTGAAATAATCAACCCATCCTGTCACTCTAGCTTCCTCTAAGGGATTCTCCTTGCATCACCAGCCAGGTTAACACACCCCTATGCTCTCTAGCCAAAGCCGGGGGAAGGCACCGCCTTCTGCATTGCAGTGGGCAGGACCCGGACATTGAAAAAACGTCCTGTTTTATGTAAGATCGTTCTGATGTGTACTCTAGACCTTGAAGTGAGCTGGTTGTCAGTGGTGATTAAAACTCAATGCAGAGGATGCTCTATTTTACCATCCAGAGGAAGGGCAGGGGACAGGTATTTTATAATAAACCTTGAGAGAGAGATTGCGAGAGAGATGGGGATGACAGCTTTTCTCCTGTGTTGACTCCCAGGCAGCAGTGAACCAGCCCCTCTGCCTCATTTGGAAACTGTAAACACCCAGCGGCATTATCAGAAATTCACCAGGGATGAGATGTCTAGTGAAGAAGTAGTTGGGTGGGGGGGACAGTCAGTGATTTTTTTCTCTTTTTTCCCCACAGCACTCTTTTTAAAAACATGACATGGGCTCTGCTGAATGAGCTAGCTCACAGCCAGCCTTTGGTGGGGGTCTTCTGGGGCTCTGGGGTAAGTGTGTCCAGCCCAGCCCCTTGGCGGGTGAGTGGGCCTAGGCTCGTGTCTGGGGTTCCAGCTCTGGGCAGCCTTGCCGCGCTCAGCTCTCCCTCCATACTCAGAGCTGTGCATAGAGGGCTGGGTGGGCTTGGGGAATGTGGGGATTCTGGGCAGTGCTGGAAAGCACGCCTCTGCCTCCTCCAGGTCTCAGCTGAATCCTCACCTCCTCGGGAATCCTTCCTCACCTCCCTGACCAGTTCTCAGCATTCTATCCACCTCTGTCTCTTGGCTATTGTGATGGTTGCAACTTTACATTAATATGTGGAATTGCACATTTAATGTCTGTCTCTTCCAAGGAACTGTGAGGTCCAGGAGGGCCCACAAGTAATGGCCGTCACTCACCAATCTGCTGAGCTCAGTGCCTGGCACACCGATGTTGTTCAATGAATAGTTTTTGGTTGAATGAGTAAATGCTTGAATGAGTTAGTCTCTCAACCTTGTTAAGCATCTACTGTACTTGATCTCTTGAATCAGGCCCCGTGTCCCCTGGGGCTGGGTCGGGGCTGGGAAACTTAATCTATTGAATGAGGTCCCATGTCCTCTGGGGCTGGGTCTGGGCTGGGAAGAGCACTCACACCCTGTCATTAACTCTTGGGCAGGGATGATTCCCAGGCAGATGGGCTCAGGATAGCTGTAGTTATGGGAGGAGAGTGTGAGCTTCAGCGTGGGAGGTCATCCTGGGAGAGGCCTAGAGACTGAGATCAGAGCCGAAGGGCAGACCACGGAACAGGGAGGTGTCTGGGCGGCTGGACATGCTGTGGAGTTCTGGTCCAGGCTTTCATTCTTAAACAGGATGATGAGACAAGTGAGTACGGCTTGAAGTGTATACGTTTTCAAATTTGTTTTTTGTGATTGTAAAATTACTGAAAGAAGAAGAAAACTGAGTGGTTAATATGTAAGTGAAACATCTTTAATAATCATGGCAATGCAAATGTAAACAACAATGAAATAGCATCTCCATCCATCATCCTGGCTAAAAGTAGTCTGGTTGACAGGGCCAGTACTGGGGAAGACGTGGAGAAGCCCTCGTAACGCCGTTGGTGGGAGGTAAATCGGCAAGCTGCTTCGAGAGCTATTGGGGGGTACTTGGTGGACCCTAAAACGGCAGGCCCCAGGACCTAGTGATTCCATTTCTAGCTATGTTCTCTAGTCTAAAGCAATGGTTCTCAAACCATATGTAGTTTGCCTCCAAACTGCAGATTGCCAGGCACTGACCCCAGAGTTTCTAATTCAGTCTTGGGTGCAGCCTGAGGATTTTCCCTTCTGTCAAGTTCTCAGGGGATGCTGATGCTGCTGGTCCTGGAACCACACCAGAGAACCACTGCTCTAGTGTGCACAGGAAAACACGCCCATCGATATTCATTGTATTGCGTCTTATAGCAAAAATTAGAAATAAATCAGAAGTCCATCAGAGGAGGGATAGATGAATATATGTGGCAAATTATGCAATAGACTATTATACGGAAGTTAAGTGAATGAAAGAAAATGTATATTTCAACGTGAAAGATGCAAATTGCAAGGGGTTATACACAGTATGATGCATTTTACTGGTATATTTAAGAGCAATTTAAAAAAATCTATTATACTTTTTTTTTTTTGAGACGGAGTTTTGCCCTTGTCGCCCAGGCTGGAGTGCAGTGGTGCAATCTTGGCTGACTGCAACCTCCACCTCCCAGGTTCAAGCAATTCTCCTGCCTCAGACTCCTGAGTAGCTGGGACTACAGGTGCGCGCCACCAAGCCCAGATAATTTTTTTTTTTTAGTAGAGACAGGGTTTCACCATGTTGGCCAGGATGGTCTCAATCTCCTGACCTCATGATCCGCCCACCTGGGCCTCCCAAAGTGTTGGAATTACAGGTGTGAGCCACTGTGCCTGGCCCAAAAATCTATTATAATTCTATGTAGTCAATATAATGCAAATATTAAAACATGGACTGGATATACATCTAATCTATAAAAGGTGTTGTCTCTGGAGAGGTTGGGAGGGACTAGGACTGGGGAAGAGAATAAAGAAGACTTTATCTAATCTTTTTTTTTTATTCTTTAAAAACATGAGATTGATGTAAATAAAATAGGATCTTTCCTAATTTTAGGGAGCAGCTACATGGCTGTTATTGTATTATTCTTTGGGCTTTTCTATATTCTTTAAGTGATTTTTTAAAATAAGTAATGTATATTCATTGTAGAAAATTAGAAAATGCAAAAAAGTATAAGGATAGAAATGAAAAGCATCCACAAATACACTGTAAACATTTTGCTATTCTTTCCAGTTTTTACTTACAAAAACCAAACAGGGATCATACATACAGTTTATATTTTTACAACCTGCTTTTGTGGCTTGCTATGATATTGTAAATAGTCTTCCATCCATTAAATTGTTTTGAGGAATATCCTTTTAATTCACTATATAATGCCTCTTACGGTGGTACTTTTATTTAACCAATCCCTTATTGGTCTTTCAGCTTTGTTACTGTTATAAATAATGGGGGGGTGAATACCTTAGTATAAGAGCTTGGATGAGGCGACTTCCTTCTGTGCTTGGATGTAGCAGTGTCCTTGAGTTTTGGGTCACAAAGCATGAGATCTTGTCTGTCCCACCGGGCCTGGGATGGGGTGGCTTGGGGGTGTGAATGAAATAGGTCTGTGTGTCCAGTTAAGTTCCCGGAACCCAAGAAGGCCTGGGCAATGGAGCACATAGAGTGAGCTTGCAAGCCATCCCCCGTCCTCCCTTCATTCATTCAGGCCAGACAGGTTTTCAGGACATTGGGCGACCCTAGGGCAGAGACATAGGGCAGTCAGAGATGACGGGGCCTGGTCTAGATGGGAGAGGCAGGAACAACCACCAATCTCGCAGGTCAGGGAGGGAACCCCAGAGAGCTGCAGGCGTTCCGAGGAGGGCGTGATCAGCTCCATGCGTGATGGCAGCTGGGAAGAGTTTGGAGAGGAGGTTATATAAGAATGGGTGTTTTGTTTTTGTTGTTGTTGTTTTGTTTTTATGACTAGCTTTATTGAGGTCTATTTTACAGATCATAAAATTCAATCATTTTAAGTGTGTAATTCAATGACTTTTAGTAACTTACTGAGTGGCACAACCATCACCAGAAACCAGTTTTAGAGCATTGTCACCCCCAGTAAGATCCCTCACACCCATTTACAGTTAATCCCCATCCCTACACCCACCCCTCGACACCCTCATCTACTTTGTGTCGCTACACATTTTCAGGTTTAGGTTACATTTTGAAGGACGGAAACTGGACTTTCAATTAAGGCAGTAGCAAGGGAAGTACAAAACCAGGGGATACGGTGGTGCTGCTTTCCAGCAGAAAAGCAGTTCGAAGCCTGGACTGCGCCTTCTGGAGAGAAATTCATATGTGGAAGCTTCGAATAGTCAAGAGCTCTGCACCCCCCGGAAGCACGTGTTCTACCTTTGGTCAAGTAAAGCACTTCTTTCCTTTCACCTCTTGGGCGCCTGGATTCCTTTCTTCCTGCGTTTCCTAAGCTCACTCAAGTGGAGGCAGCGCTGTCGTTGGCTTTGAAAATACATTTGGCTGTGGATTCTCTGGCCTGGCACTCGTGGGAAAGCTGGGCTGGGGAGTCTCAGCAGGATCAGGGCATGAGGGCCTGGAGGCCTGGCAGAGACTGTAGAGGACGCGGTGCCAGAGTGATCTCAGTGAGAGTCTTCGCTCCCTTGGTGTCATCTGACCTGGTCCTGCTGTGAAGTCCTCATGACCTCTGCCCACCTTAGAACCAAGCATTTTTTCACCCTGAAAAGGGGTTGAGCAGACCATCTGTGTTCAGTCTGTCTGCCTTTACATAATCAGGTGCCTTTCAGATGCCTTGTACCAGATTCTTTAAAAATTACATTACAAAGTTTCCAGAAATAATGCAAGCTCAATGCAGAAAAACAGCACAATAAATAACAATTCAAAGTCAACCCTATGATCTCATCCGAAGGTCACCGCTGCTGCCTTTGTGGGTCTATACTTCCTTTTATTTATGTTTTAATTTCCGTGGCATCTTGTTGGCTCCCATTAAATCCCCAGGGCAGTGGGAGAAGGTGCCTTCGATCATCAGGGCACAAGCCTGGCCCTCACTGGCCTGGAAGGCCCGCAGCCTGGGGCTCTCACGCTGCCTTCGAGATGGGCTGCTCTGGTACTTTGAACCCGTTGTTTAATGTTAAGCTTGGTTTTTCCCTTTGATGTGAGTCAAGTGTTCAGCTCTGGGGAGACAGTCCCTCTGCCTGGGGCATTATCTGCTATGTAAAGGAAAAGAGTCAACCTGAAGCTATTAGCAGCTCTAAATTCTCTAAAGACGATCTGGGCAGCAGGTTGCAACACATCTCGGGATCATTCCATCTTTGTAGAAGCCATTCCCATTAATCATTTATTAATTACTCTCCCAACTGAGGCAATTAAGTAGATGTAGGATTAAAAAAGAGGCCCATATTCATTTCCCATCTGAGCACCCTGAAGTTCATGGATCCTGGAAGAATGTGAAAAATGGACTCCATTCTTCTTCTTTCTACTTTGCATTTTTCTCTGGGTTTGGCTTCAGCCACAAAGGGAGGCCTAGGAGGGCAGTGGGTTGGGGGTGGAGGTTGTGCACTGGTGTGTGCAAGAGTGTACACATGTGTGTGACACCCAGTGGTCCAGGCTCAGAGGGGAAGGACACTGACCCTGTGAAGTCTGAGGAAGGCTTTGGGGCAGGAGCTGGGGCAGGGGCTGCCTGCAAAAGGGGGAACCCAGAGAGCCGAGCCTGTCTGCTAGGATTGAGGGTTAGAGAAGGGAAATAGGGCAGCAGCTCCTTGGGCTTGTCCCAGAGGGCTGGAGGGGTCCTGACTCTGAGCTAGAGAGCAAGGGACAGTGGGATGGAAAGGATGTCACAGGGCATTTCCTGACCCCAGGGAACTGTCCTGGGTACTGTAGGTGTGTGCTCCCATTTAATCCTCCCCCATACTCTGGGAGTCAGGTATCAACAACCACATTTTGGACTTAAATTAGGGCTCAAAGAGGTGGAGTGACTTGCTCAAACTCACACGGTGGATGAGTGCAGGGTTGGGGTTGGAGTCCAGCTGTTCAGACCTCAGCGTCTTGGCATTTTCCCTGATCCATGCTGCCATTAATGCAAGCAGCCCAGCCTGGCAAACTCCAAAAGTCTGTCTTGGAAGTAAAAAAGCCAAATAATGTTGATTTTCTGCTGTTTTGGGAAATCAAGAAAGACTTCTCCCTTTTTTAAGGGATAAAATGCTTCCCCCCTCCTTTTTTTTTTTTTTTTTTTTCAGGGAATAGAGATGATGATTGAAGAATTTCCAGAGAATCTAGTGGAGGTGGGAAAGTGTCCTTCTCCAGGGAGGGTCCCGAAGATGGGAGCAGATTCCTGCTCTCCAGCAGCCCCTCCTCACCACAGGCCTCAGTTTCCAGGGAGACCATGTTCAGCCTTCCTCCGTGAGAGGGGCTGGGAGGCAGCGAGGGTGATGCCCC